>NC_085138.1:306510985-306853482 GCF_035046485.1 Aedes albopictus | reverse complement strand
TTAAAAGTGAATATGAAAAGAGAAGGAACTCCTGGAGAGATTTCCGAAGGTATATCTATAGGAGTCCCTGAAGAAATTCAGGAGGAATCTCTGGAGCAATATCTGCAAGAGTCGCTGAAACTCCTGGAGGAATCTCTGAAGGTACTCCTGCACTTATTTCTGTAAAAATTTCTGTTGGAGTTTCAGAAGGAATCTCTGCAGGAACTCCTAGGACTTATTTCTAAGGACCTCCTGCGGGGATTCATGAAGCAACTTTTTACGGAATTCTTGATGGATCTCTAGGAGGCATTTATGAATCCTCCTGAAAGAACCTCCAAGGAGACTTCTGGAAGGATACCTGAGCGAACCCCTGTTGAAATAGCTTGAGGAGCTTTTGAAGGAATTCCTTATTAACACCTGAAGGCATCGCTGAATCCTTGGTGAGCTATAAGGGAGATCCCTGAACGATCTCCTGGAGAATTCACCGAAAAAAATTCACTGAAAGAACTCTTGAAAGAATCTCTGAAAAAAGTTCATGAGGCATTCCGAAGTAATTCCAAGATGAATAGTTACTTTCAGTCCTGCACATCCACGGTGGTGGTACAGTGGGCTGAATCAAAACATTTTCATCCTGGGCGATTGCCAGCCATCGATCGCCTTGACCTGTGACCAGGGATGCCAGATGATTTTTCCAAAAATCTGTATCAGGATTTTAGAAAATCTGTATTTGTCTGTATTTTGAAACTGTGACTGAAAGCCAAAAACACCAAGTTTCCGTAAACCCAGTCAGACCCATTAAAAAATCTGTATGTTGCACATGTCAATTTTTGTATCCCGAATTTTGCACGAACATTTCTATTTACAGTAAGATTTCACTAAATGGTGTAAATAGCAGAACGTTATGATTTTGCATAGTAAAATATATATGTATATTCTTAATAGCTCTAAACTTTAACGTCGCCCAATTTTTGCGAAAATTTCTCCAGGGATTCTTCCAGGAATTTTCCCTAGGACTTTCCTGGGAGTTTCTCAAAAAATATCCTGAAACTGGTTCACGGGTTTCCGCAGAAATTCCTTCCGAAAATCCTCATGGGATTCTTTAAAGAATTGAAGAGAAAATTCCTTCAGGGATTGCTACATAAGTTATGCTTGCATTTCTTAATATATTTTTTTTTCAATATTGTTGGAGAAATTCCTCCAAATTTTTTTAAGGAGTTTTTCTACAGCATTTCTCCGAAAATTTATCAATGATTTTTTCCAGGGGATTCTCCATGAATTTCTTCTCCCGTATCTTGAAAAGATGCAATCTTTATTTTTATTTTATTAGATATTTTTCTTTAACAAACATTCAGAGATTCTATCAAAAATTCAGAAACTTCCAGTTTGTATGAAGAACTAGCATAATTTAAAATTCACAAAATTAGAAAGATTATATTAAATGAACTTCAAGAACCATTCCAAAAATTATTGTTTAAATTTCTACCTAAAGAATTACTTCATTTTTCCAGGGATTTTTTTTTGGAAATTCCTTTAGAAATTCTCAAATGATTTTTCTGGAAAGTTCCTACAGGAGTTTATCCAATAGTTCTTTAAAGCATTCCTCCAGGCATTTGTTCAGACCTTCCTTCCTTTAGGATTCTTTACTATTTTTTCCAAAAGATTCTCTCAACAATTGCTGCAGAACTTCAACTAATAAGCATTTTTAAAAGATTTTTTTCTAGAAATGTTTCAAGAATATTTGTAGAAGGTTCTCCATTTTTTTTTAATTTCTTTATTGGTTCTCCAAAGAATTCTTCCAAGAAATCTCTTCATAAACTGCACGTGATTTTTTTATCGATGAATCGCAAGTTTTGGTTGTATATAAGTTTATTTTACGTTATTTAAACACAATGTTAAAATTACGTCAAATAAACATCTATACAACCAAAACTTGCGCTGCCGTAACTCTATTATAACATGTGTGTTGCTTGGGTAGTCAAGTCCAGTCGAGTTAAGTACGAGACGACCTTACAGTTGAGGTCGAAATACGTATCTGTCAAGGGATGAAAATTCTTAATTGATTTGAAAGGAACAGTACCTAACCCGAATTTCTTTTTTACCATCCTAGAAGAAGTTTCTTAAGAACTTCCTGGGGAAAAACCTGGAGAAACAGTTCGAGAAATTCTTGGAGGAACGCATTACAAAACATTTACAAAGATCCCAGAAATATTTTTTTCAGATCTAGTTTCAGATATTTCTTGAGGATTTTCCGTAGAAATTCTTTGGAAATATTTCTGAATAAATTTCTCAAAGAATCCGTGGAGATATTAATGGAGTTATCCGTCGACAAGAAATTTTCGATATTTTTTTAAACAAATATCCAAAAGAGTGTGTAAAGTTTTTCTTGCTGGATGCTAAGAAGGAACCCATAGAAATCTATTCAAAAGAACTCATGGAGAAATTAATCAAGGAATATCTTAAGAATGCTCTGTAGAAATTTCTCAAAGAATCTCTGCAAGAATTTCTTAAAAAAACTCTTCTCATTACTGGTGTGCCATACACTAGGAGCCTCTCCGCCTTTTACCGAAATTAGAAAAAAAAACCTCCCATGCCACCTTCTCTGTGCATCACCACGCTAAGATGGCCAAAATTGCTAGGCGTGATATTTACACCCAAAGAACCTGAGTTCAATTCGTGTTCGCAATTCTTATCTTTTCATCTGCAAGGTAACGTTGAGAATATTCAAAAATTTCCATCACATATGACGTGTTCCTTTTGCTACATTCGATGCATCATATTTTTGCAAATTGCTTTCGTACTCTGTAGTTTCCAAAAGATTAAAAAACGATCTTTAACACAATTTTATAGTTTGTAACTCAGTTGTTTGAAAGGGTGTGTACTGGATATTTCTTCTCAGGTTTGATTCAATATTATTATTAAAAAAAACTGTCATTACTTCCAATTTTCAACGAAAACATTATTCGTAAGTTTTCTCATTATTTTCATTCTACATATAAGAATGAAAACCAAAAAGAAAACCAGGTCTTTTGCTTAGCAAAGTTTCCAACTTTTATTTCATTTTTCATGTTCAGTACTTCAAGCTTAAATTTTCCTTACAACTTAACATTTCACTGGAAATTCGCGACTCTTGCAAATTGTCAAGCAAACATCAATACACTTAAACAAATAAGCAAAGATATAGTTTATTCGTTATGAACTATATAGTTATGAAGTTATAGTTATGAAGTATATAGTTTATAGTTATGAACAACAGCATAATCTTTGAAAACTTGCTGAAAAACTTAAATTGGAGCGAAGGCTGGAGTTTAAGATTTCAACGTGATAAAAACGTAAAGAAGCCCGCCTTTAACGTATGCTCATTACATATCAAGGATGTTTTATGCTTCGTAATATTTTTTTTAATAAATTCAATTCGAAAGAAAAAATTTTTGGAATGATTGAAAATTGAGGTCAAATGTGAGAAATATAAATCATTGAATGGGTTTGTACTCTCAATAATTTTTATGACTTTGTTTTCCACCTTGCGTGAATGTATGAGGAAAAAAATATGTGGAAGAAAAATCTGTATCATGATCATGGAATCTGTATTTTTTCTGTACTCTGTATCCTGTCTGTATCAACCTCTAAAAATCTGTATAATACAGAAAAATCTGTATATCTGGCATCTCTGCCTGTGACCAGGTCAAATTTCTGTCGACTTGCTTGATTTTGTTGTTAAGCCTACGTTGCCATGTGCCATGGGTCTGTCTTTGCTGCGATGTCTTGCTAGGATCCAACCTAACGCTTGCTTGCAGATTTAGTTTCCGCCCCTGCGTAGAGAGTGTGGCCGACCCACCTCCATTTTCGCTCCCGAATTTCTGCCGCTATCGGCTTTTGATGACAACGCACGGTGTCAAAATTTGGATTATTATCGAACTTTCATGTACCTCGGGTTTTTCTTCATAGAATGCTAGAATTTCGGCTATAATGTATAAATGCAAAATTTAAAAATATTCTATCGGGGAAAATTTGAGTTAGCTGAGTTTTTGGCTCTTTTCCATACTAAAAATCAATAATTACTATTTTAGCACAAAAAACGTCCCATACAAAATGTATGGAAAAATTTTCGCCGATGAAATATTTTCTAGTTTTCCGATTACGTATATATAGCCCAAATACTAATCATTTTCGAAGGAAAATCCGAGGTACATGAAAGTTCGATAATAATCGAAATTTTGACACCGTGCAACGACGATGGAGCTCCACGTTAGAGATCCATTTGTGAGGCCACCATGCATGAATTGTATACCACAGGCATCTATTGTTGAAGATCTGCAGCCATTGCTTTTTTTTTCACTGATACACACCAAATTTCACTGGCGTATAGCAGCACAGATTTCACGTTCGAGTTTTAAATTCGGATTTTCGTGCGTCGACTGATCTGGTTGTTTTTCCATACATTTCTAAAATTCGCAAAAGCAGCCCTCGCCTTCTTGATCCGTACGTCTATGTCGATCTTGGTGCCGCCATCGGCCGCCATTTGGCTACTAAGATATTGGAAACTTTCAACATTCTCCACTGATTGCCCAGCTACCGTAAAGCTGGAAGGGTTGATCGTGTTTACATCCAACGATTTGGTCTTGTTGATGTTGGTGGTATTTAAGGTGAAACGGGACGCCGTGTTATTTTTCCTATCTTGCTTCTCTTTCTAACAATTTGCCTCGCGATTTTTAAGATGGTAATCTCGAGTTCTATCGCATTGAAGATGCTGAAAAACAATCAGCATATGCACTGCAAGTGAGCATACACAGTGATAGGTTTTTGTTGCAAAATATTAAGTAGAATCTGAGATTACCATCTTAGTAGCAACAGAGCAATGGCGGATATTTCCCCGACCGTCCCGTCCGCCCTTAAGACCTGCCGCTGAGGAGCGATTGGCAAGATCATCGAGCTTGCTCTGCATATCAGAGCGCCGTTGAGCTAGGAGAGCAACGTCATCAATCATTTAGAAGTCATTTAGGTGCTCAATGGTAATGGGCACCCAAAGCAATCCACGATTTGGTTCACGGTCAATCGCACCTATCAGGATCTGGTCGATTACGATAAGGAACAGTAGCGGTGATAGTATACATCCTTGCCTCACTCCAGCAACGACCCGGATGGGATCAGTCAAAACACCGTTGCACAGTGGTCCACGAACCAGATTTACGAGGAAAGATGCATGCAGCGCCTTCAAATGATATTTTAGAAAAATATGATCTTCTACAAAGTTGCTCCTAATAATAAGGCCCTCTTTCCAATGTACATGAAAATTAGGGTGATCCATATTTTCACAGAAATGGGAAACCAAACTTTCTTATTTGCAAGAATAGCTATATACATTCTTCGGAAAAGTTGTAGATCTATCAATTTTGCGCAAGTTTGCTGAAGACAGTTTTTATGTAGCTTTAAAATTGACTGATCTAGAGATATTTTTTTAAATTGCTTAGGGTGGTTCAAGAAAAACCGGTTTTCTGGCTCTAACTTTTTCAGTTTCAATTTTTTTATCAAAATCGCCTAAGAAACACTTGTAGAGCATTTGAAAACGCGTCGTTTCGTGCGCTGAGACGATCGTTATCTCTTTTGGTTCAAAAGTTATGAGCATTTTTCTTCAAAAAATATAGTTTATTCAAAAGGCGATATTACAGGTTGGAGCAAAGACTAAAAATATCTTCTTCCAGCATTCAAAAGAAGAAATATTGCTACAAAACATATTAAAAAATAAGAGAGGTGTTATTTTTGTAACTCAAGAAAAAAATAGTAGAAAAGTGCTTATTTTTTCTAGAAAATCGTCAATATCTTTTGAACGGAATGACGAAGCAACATTCTCAGCGCACGGAATGGGGCACGTTCGGTGTAGTACTAGATTTGTAGTAATGAGCTGAATTTTTGTATGGTGAGAAGGTCCATTCTCCGTTTCTGCAATGAAATGGTGCAAAAAGCGTGGGTATTATGATTCCTTGCCTAATTTGATGCTGTTTGAGCAAAACATATAACACAATAGGACAGGTGCGTTTTTGGAAGCTCTAAAAGTGGTTCTTTGACGACTTTGATGCAAACCGGTTTAAACCGGTTTTTCTTGAATCACCCTAAGCAATTTAGAAAAATATCTCTAGATCACTCAATTTTAAAGCTACATAAAACTTGTCTTCAGCAAACTTGCTCAAAATTGATAGATCTACAACTTTTTCGAAGAATGTATATAGCTATTCTTGCAAATAAGAAAGTTTGGTTTCCAATTTCTGTGAAAATTTGGACTACCCTAATTTTCATGTACATTGGAAAGAGGACCTTATTATTAGGAACAACTTTGTAGAAGACCATATTTGTCTAAAATATCATTTGAAGGCGCTGCATGCATCTTTCCTCGTAAATCTGGTTCATGGACCATTGTGCATTGCGCAGTACTCTGCACGAAAATGCCCTGTACTGTGCTGCAATGGGGCCGATGATTTTCTCAGAGAGACGCTTGCGGCTGAGGGCTTCCCACATGTTTCCGTGATTGAGACGGACGAAAACTTTTTCATAATCAATGAACACCAGGTAGAGAGACTACCGTGACGGAGCGTGATAATATGGTCCAGACAGTATCATCCGGCACGGAATCCTGCTTGCTGCCGTCGGAGAGTTGTGTCAATCTTCTCCTATATCCGGTTTAGGATCACTTTGCAGAGGACTTTGAGAACGATACACAGTAACATGATGCCCCGCCAATCATCGGATACAGTCAGGTCACCCTTCTTGGGTACCTTCACTAAGACGCCTTGCATCGAGTCGGTCGAAAATGTCGCGGTTTCCTATATGTTGCAGAATAATTGATGCAGTAGTTGTGCGGATACTACGGGGTCAGCCTTGAGCATCTCAGCTGATATGCGATCGACCCATGCACAATGGTTTATTTTCCCATTTTCACGCTCTTAATTAATAGCTCGTAGGGTTGAGGAAATAGAGCAATGGTGTCTTCGGCAAAGTTGACGGGAATGACCAGCGCCATCTTTTGACAGTTAGAGTTTTCGGATCAATCCCCGTAAAAGTGAGATACAAAATAATTATTTTTTTAATTGTTGAGATAGAAGGTTGACGTCTTCGGCAAAGTTGTAGCATTTTTTATGCCAAAAACTTTCCCCAAAGACGTCAATGGTGTAACTTTCACACCAATGGAGATAGAGGCCTGTGTTTGAAAATTAACCCCAAAAACACGTTTTTTTCAAAGTAAAACACACATTTGTTGAATTTTTAGGCCCATACAATGTTCTGCAAAGTTGTATGTATCAATAAAATACGCAACTTTGCCGAAGACATCAAAGCTGTAAGAATTAAATGAGACGAGTTATAGGTAAATTTATGATTTTTTTCATCCATTTTTAGGGAAAAATATCTTCCTTAGGGGCAAATAGGTGCAGCTGAGGTTACCGTTATCAGAAAGTACACCTAAAGAGCTTTCAAATAAGAGTTAGTTTGTCCGTCCACGATCGTCTGCTGAGGAGATATGACCATAATAAGAATGTAATTTCTACGATTCAATTGCAATCAAATTAACTTTGACAAAAAACTCATGGCTTAAAAATCGTGGTACAAAAAGTGTAGGCGTCGGTGGCGTGGCGCGGCGGCGCACAGGTCTTGTCAAAAATAATTTTGGCGAAGAAAATTCTAGAAAACATATAGTACTCTTGGACACGAATGCCAACTTATTTGGCAAAGTATCTTTAATAAAAAATAATAATAGTAAAATACTCAATATATCTGAAAACTTTGTGATAAGTTTTATTTTCAAACTTTTTTACCTGTGTACATTGTTTACGACATAAAAAACCTTAATTGCAAACCATCCAACAGCGGCCAACACAATAATTAAAATCACCATGACTGTTATTGTACGGTACCAAAATGTTGCAGACCCATATCGAAAATACTGATACTGCATGTACTCGTCACAAAACTCGAAATCGTTGTTGGAGAACTCTAGAAGGTATCGCTCCGGAATTCCAAATCGCTTGTAAAATTTGTTATATTTGTTTACCAGATGGTCCATTTCAATCGACCTGCCGGTCATAAAATTCTTTTGTCGAAGAATCCACAGATGAGCAACGTGTCCTATCCGGCCACCCTCCATAAAATGTTGACAAAGGAACACCAACCAATCGTTGTCGAAAAATTCTACGTAGACGTTTCCAGAGTGAATAACGCTGCCATTGGTGAAAACCCCCATCCGTTGCTGGTAATTCGCATTGAGATCCAACTGAAACGCTTCGATGCAGTTACCAGGACCGAAGGCCGCAGAAAATCTATAACTTGTTCGGTAGGTCGAATCATTGTACGGCGTCGAGTAAGTCCGGCCATCCGGGATGGTGATGATCAATGGAAGCAGAGTTCTTTCGGTTAGATATGAATCGTTCGAAAATAGAACGGACTGCTCCTGCACAGTTGGACATTGCCCATCTATGAAAATGGTTACTGTCGATGGCGCTAGGATCCACAGACACAGCTGGACTGCAACGTACAAATGGTGCATTTCGAATGAAATGGGGGTGTGATTGTGTTCATTGAATTGTTGCATTTAAAATGTGATTGCGCGAAATTGATAGTAGAGTGCCTACATTTGATACACTTCCGTTGAAGAATGTAAAGACAAAGTCCGTTGTTATTGAAAGTTTAATGTAAATTGCATAATTTCAGAACCAAAAGGAATCGACGTAAAATAATGAAAATTAAAGCAAAAATGACCAAGATCTGCTCAAATTAACAGCTATGCAGGTATCTCAGCTATGCAGGTATCTTTCGAATGTAGAAGCTTTTAAATAAAATATGAATGTCCTAACAAGTAGAAAAAAAAGGATTTTGAATGTATTCCAAATAACTCACAACCTATTTGCAAAAGTTTTTTTTCCATTATGTAATAATTCTTTCAGAGTTTAGTGTTTATCATATCGTAATTCAGTGCAGCAATCTTCTCTAAATTTCATGACACTGGTGCGTAATAACAATCGATATCCTTGATTTGCACTTTCCCACATAACATCCCATCATTCCCCCAGGACGATTACAGCCCACTATCGCTTTCAATCATCATGCACCGTTCGAACGTGCTAGAACTCTGCATTTTGCTAAGCCTAGTCCCATCGTCAGTCGCTGTATTCCTCGATGGGCCATGCCAACCCATGCAGGAAAAATCCCCCGGACCTACGGCGGAACAACTCCGCAATGTGCTGCTAATCAACATTACTCTACTTCCAGTTGTGATCACCGAGCCCGACCGTCAAGGATTCGCCGTCCCATGGCAGAACAACACTTTCGCGACCAGTTTCCGATTCAAGGCCCAGTTTGGATCGAGTCAGTGCGTAGACCACTTCAATCTGGGTTTTAATGCGGACCACAGGAAATCGTTGGATTTCTTCTCGGAGGGCTTCATGATTCGGGCAGGCAGTGCCTTTGTGGAGAGCAATACCGACGACAAGGAATGGCTGGTGTACGTCTGTCAGAACGTGGACGACGGGAAACGGAAAGGACACGTGGCCCATTTTTGGATCATTCAGAGGAAAAGTCACATGACGAGGAATTCGATGCGGATGGAGACCCTGATGGACAAGTATTGGGAAAAGATCAAGCAGTTGGGTTTGCGCAGGGTGGACTTGCTCAGCTTGCAGGATAATGAGTTTGAGTTCTGCGATGAGGAATTGCAGAGCCAGTTCAATCGTTTCAGCAAAACTTTGTTCTGGTTTCGGACGGTTGTGCTGATTCTAATTGCGGTGATGTTGGTGATTACTATAGCGGGGTTTGCCATAAGATTTTTCAACGCGGCTTCGAAGTTGAGTAAAGTGAGAAGTTTTTCGGCTAACTGAATCGGTGTTTGGTAAAGCTTCAACAATAAAGGCACGTATGAGTTAAAATCACAAATGGCTGTTTTGGGTCTCAAGGTAAGATGTACCAATATGACAAAAAAGTGACGAAAAACAGCTTTATTTTGCTGGAGTCCGTGGCGCAGCGGTCACATGTTCTCCTCGGGAGAACGACTAACACCTGTCCCTCTTCTGAGCAAATAGCGCTATCGGACCCCGAAACTTGGATATTGGCGAACGGCAACTCGTAATTGACGACATCCAATCGAACTGGAAAAGAAGCAACAGGGGATTTTTTTTATTACCGTACTGGTTTGGACCGAAGGGTCTCAGATTTTCATGAAACTTTTTCCACAGGCAAGACACATAGATATATGAACAAAAAAAAATGAGAAAAATTCAGGGTCGCCTGTTTTCTCGGAAAACTCAGGTGCAGTTTTTTTTTGTTTTCCCCTGACACTACTTACTTTGAAAAATCATAACTCAAGAACGAAGCATCGTAGAAGCAAAGTTTTTTTTAGAAAATGAAAGCAAATTTTCTCAGAAATCGAAAAAAAATTAACTGGGTGAAGTTTTTCACATATTTATTCGCAGTTAAGAAAATTCGTAAAGAAAAGCCGAAAAAAATATGCCCGAACCCGCAAAAAAAATTTCAAAAAATATTTTTGAAAAGGCTATTTTATAAGCTTTATTCGCTGAAATTTTTGGAATGCGCTTTTTTTTCGATTTTCATTTATGGCCAATTTTGTAGAAAAATGTCCAAATGTGCCATTTAAGCTTTTTTTTTTGAAAAATTATTACTCAAGAACGAAGCATTGTAGAAACAAGGTTTTTTTTTTATTGAAAATGGAAGCATATTTTCTCAGGAATAAAAAAAAAAATATTAAGTGAAAAAAGTTTTCCACAAAATTTTCCACCGTTGATAAAATTTATAAAGAAAAGCCGGAAAAACTATGTCCGAACTCGCGGAAAATTTTCGAAAAAATATTTTTGAGAAAGTAATTTCATAAGCTTTGATTGCTGAAATTTTTGGAATGCACTTTTTTTCTTTCTTGATTTATGGCCCAATTTTGTAAAAAATGACCATATAATAAAAAAGACACTACACCGTCTTCAACCAGCGGTTGCACAGACTGAACAATCACTAACATTAGGCAACGGACAACACGGAACACCCAGTGAACCAATGGAGGATTTTTCGTTTGACGAAAAGTTTCCTCCGACTGGAGCGGGAATCGAACCCTCACTCCGTGGCACTCACAATACGCCTAAACGACTGACGCCGCTAACCGCACGGTCACGAAGCCCACGGGCCCACAGGCTTACATGGTAATTTTTCATAAATTTGGTCATAACTCAGGAAAGAAAAAAAGTGCATTCCAAAAATTTCAGAGACCAAAGCTTATGAAATCACCTTTGCCAAAAAAAAATTTTTTTGAAAATTTTTCACAAATTCAGGCATAATTTTTCCGGCTTTTCTTAACGAATTTTTTCAACTGTGGAAAATTTAGTGGAAATTTTCTCCAGTTCATATTTTTCTTGGATTTCTGAGAAAATTTGCTTTCATCTTCTATAAAAACTTTGTTTCTACGATGCTTCATTCTTGAGTTATGATTTTTAAAAGTAAGTAGTGTCAGCGGAAAATAGTAAAATAGACGACCCTGAATTATTCTCAATTTTTTTAATCATTCATCCATGAGCCCTTCCTGTGGAAAAAGCTTCATGAAAATCTGAGACCCTTTGGCCCAATTTGTACGATAATAAAAAAAAATGCCCAACAGCCTCACATCTACATCAACGTGCTCATCATTCTACTATGGGCAGGATACAAAAGTGAAAACCACTTCGCTATAGTAAAATAGAATACATTTGGACACTGTACAAAGTGTGCAGCTTCAATCGCTTCCGTTTGACCCTAGTGGACAAAAGAGCTGTAAATTAGGTTAAGTCATTAAGAATTAAAAACAGCTTTCTTTTCCCTTTCAATGAAAAATAAAAGCTCATCGCCATTGGATCAAAATAATTATTCGTTTTGGTCAACTTACGAAAGCAATTATCCTCATCTTAAGCCATCGATTGTAATGTATTTTTGGTTAGATACTAAAATAAATTCCTTAATGAATACCTCCAAGATTCTTCAGGAAACCTTCAGAAATTCCCCATGATCCAGGGATTCCTCCGAAAATTCAAGGATTTCTTCAGGAATGGCTCCGAGATTTCTTCCAAGAATTCCTCCATGAAGTCCTATAAGAATTCCTCCAAGAATTTCTCCAGGAATTGGTCCAAGAATTCTGTTAAGAATTCCTCCAAGAATCCCACCAGGATTTTCTCCAAGAATTCCTTCAGGAATTTCTCCAAAACTTCAACAAAGAATTCCATGAAGAACCCGCCCAGGAATTTCTCCAGAAACTTTTTCAAGAATTTCGACAGGAACTTTAATAAGAATTTCTTCAAGACCTGCTCCAATGCGTCTGTCAAAAAATGTTCCAAGAATCCCTTCAGGAGTTTGACCAGGGATTTCTTTATATATTCCTTTAGGACTAGGAATTTTTCGAAAAATTCCTTCAGGCAATCCTTCAGGAATTTCTCCAGGAATGCCTACAAGAATCACCCCAGAAAATTCCTACAAGACATCCGCCAAGAATTCCTCCAACAATCCCTTCCAGAATTCCTTCGGGAATATCTCCAAGACTTCTTTCAAGAATTCGACCAAAAATCTCTTTAAATTTCTGGAGGAAATCCTGGAGTACTTTCTGTTTTAGAAGCATTCATGTAGGAATTTGTGAAGGAAGTTTTAAAGAATTTCCTGTGAGAATTCTCAGAAGAATTACTGAAGGATTTCCTTGAGGAGTTACCGGAGTATGTTTTGAAGTTTTTTTTTGTTTATTTTATTTCGAAGGAATTTCTGGAGAAAGTCCTGCAGTATTTCCTGTAAGAATTCATGGAGGAATTTTTGGAGGAATTTCTGATAAGAATCTTGGAGGAATTTGTCTACACAAATTCAAATACTGTTCATTCACAGGACGCAGCCCTCGACGCTGCCAAAACGAGCCAAATAAATGAAACGCGTCTAATCTGTAAATGCAGTTATTATTGAATATACTTCAATGGCCTGTCTTTTCAAATATTATTAGCTTCATATTATCCCTTACCACAGAATTCACGCGAGGAATTCCTTAAACAATTCCTGGATGAATTTATGGAGAGATTCCTGGGGGAATTTCCAGAACAATTCCTAGTGGAATTTCTGTAGTAATTCCAGGAAGAATTCGTAGAGTAATTTCTAGAGAAATTCCTGGAGTAATTTCTGAACGAATTCCTGGAGTATTTTCTGGAGGATTTTTTTGGAAAATATTCTAGAGTATATTCAGGAGGAATTCATGGAGAAATTCCTTGAGGAATTCCTGGAGGAGTTCATGGAGGAGTTCCTGGAGGAATTCCTTGAGAAATTCTTTGAGAACATACAAACATACATTTATTTGCTCAACATCACATTTAAGATAAAATATAATCAATAATATTATGCCACAATACTCGGTTTGAGGCCGTCGCTAGCCATCCTCGGTCGCGCCCAATGCTCGCCAAGTCACGCTCCACATGGTCCGCCCATCTTGCTCTCTGCGCATCACGCCTTCTTGTAACAACCGGATTAGTAGCAAACACCACCTTTGCAGGGTTGTTGTCCGACATTCTTGCAACATGCCCTGTCCATCGTATCCTTCCGGCTTTGGCCACCTTCTGGATGCTGGGTTCACCGTAAATTGCAGCGAGCTCGTGGTTTATACTTGTCCGCCACACACCGTTCTCCTGCACACCGCCGAAGATCATGCTTAGCACGCGTCGCTCGAAAACTCCGAGTACTTGCAGGTCCTCTTCGAGCATGGTCTATGTCTCATGTCCGTAAAGGACATGCGTGGGTGAATCTATTTGGCGCGTTTTTCCCACAGTTTCATTGGAATTCTTTTATACATCTCTACGGAATACATTACAAGGTCTCCTGAATAAAATGTTCCAATGACCTAACAGGATTTACTTTAATGATTTCTGGAGCAATTTTTATTATTCTTAATCGCTCTACGTCCCCACTGGGACTTGGCATGCCTCGCTTCAACTTAATGTTCTTTGAGAACTTCCACAGTTATTTATTGAAGGGCTTTCTTTTCAGCCATTGCATGAATTTATATATTGTGAGGCAAGGACATTATGTCCAGGGAGTCGACAAAATTTCCACGACCGGAACGGGAATCGAACCTGCCGTCTCCGGATTGGCGATGCATAGCTAACTGGCTAACTGGATATCCCAGAAATTATTCTTAAGATTCCTCCAGGTGCCATTGAAAGAACTGTTTATTGAACTTTTTCTATGATATTTCATTTCTTAATGATAAGGGCGGGCTTGGTGCTCTAGTGGCTACCGCTTCTGGTTCATATGCAGAAGGCCCGGGGTTCAATCCCTGGCTCGTCCCTTTCATCCTGCTTTGTATCCTTCTCAGTGTACGCAGAATATGGCACCGCAAGCGACAAATAGGCAACAAAGAAGGCACGGCAACAACGCTTTGTTTTTTCGTTAGCAGATAATGACAAAATCGCTCCTGAGTTTGTTCACAACAAAAACGGTAGGAATATTTGTCTCGTTCTATTCACATCATGATTTTCGCATTATTTTACAATTGAAACTCGACTCTGAGGTTTGCAAGAGTCTTAATTCGTCCAAATGCATATGAATTCGATGATGTGGGTCGAAAATTTCAGCAGAAAAGCCGGAATATCGGCACACGCACGGCAAGCGATGTTTGTTTTATTGCTCTCATCGCCTGACATGCGCTTGTTGGGGAGCGCCTTTGTTACCAACATGCGCCGCTTAGGACAAAGCGTTTGTTTTTCGGCGTGATCCGTTGTTCGTACCCTGATCCTTCTATATACTTTCTCCTTCCTCTCTACATATACAACTCATGTATATTCACATGTGCATAGCCATCGTTAGAACAGAAACGGGTTGAAAAAGCCGTTTCCCTTCCTTCCAAACTTTCACAGGACAGTGTCTCAATCCTATTAGATAACGCCTACAAGTTATGCAATCGAGCGAACTATGCCGCACATCTTCACCTTACCCCTGGTATCCACGCACCAATGTGTGAACCTTCTGCCAACCAAGTCCCACCAACACTCCAACATCCGCATGAATTTGTGCTGACGCAGAGGTATATTCGGTCAGATGTATTATTATTATTAGCTTTATTAGGGAGATTTTCAGCCCGAGGCTGGTTCATCTCCAAATGAATAGGTTAGATGTAGATACAAACGATTGCAATCATCACTTCCTTACCCTTTCCCACATTGACCTGCAACCTGACGAGGCAGGAGCCATTGTCGCCTAAAAATAAAAGATCACCAACGCTCGCACACTAAAGATGCCTGCTAATCCCCGGCAGATAATCTCATTGGTTCCTTGTGCGAGTGTAGCTGGTCTGGCGATACTGGAGTAGCATCTACGGGCGGTCAATCAAGCTGAAGCTCAAGCAAGTTATTTCATTACTTAAGGATAAGAGTTTTTGAATGAACACTTCCAAGAACTCTGACGGATTTTTTTATATACCAAAAATTGCTTTCGGAACCCATTTTGAGAAAGCGCTTTATTTTGCATTGAACCTTCTGAACTGGTTATTTAAGGAATATTACAAGAAATACCCCCAATAGTGATAAAGAAGTAAATCTAATACTGGCGGCAGATATTTGATACAAACATGAAAAAAGGAACACCCTTAGCAATTTTTAAAGAATTTTGGAAAGAGTTCTTTCTCGATTTACTCCGAACCAATTTTTGTAAATTTATCCATTCCCACACGAATTTCGTAAAAGATTTCTCCTGAAAATTCTCCAACATTTTCTACATAAATTCTTCCATTGATTCCTTTAATAATTTCCTCCACAAATTTCACAGAAAATGTCTCTAGGTATGCTTGTAGGGATTCAAAACTTCAGAAATACCTCCAAGGGTACTTCCAAAGACCTTACCGGGATGTCGTTCTAGGATTTTTCATAGGAATTCCTTAAGAACTGCTCAGAAGAACTGCCATTATTCTTGAGAAAATATTCACAAAAAGTTCCTGTGGAAACCCTTGTAAGATATCCTGGAGAGAAAAATAGAAAAAATAATCCTAGTATCTAGTACCTAGTCCTTTGCAGAATTCCAAAGCAGCTTCCCAGGAAGAGTTTCTGGGAAAATTTTATTAAGTTATTTAAATTTGAAAGAAGTTCTGGAGTAATTCTTGGAACACAACTTTTAAAAAGCCTGAGGAAATCCATAAGACAATTCCTGTAGAAAAAATATTTTCGACTCCTAAAGAAATCCTCATAGGGGGTTCTATGGAAATCCTTCAAGGAATTCATTAGGACAACTTATTGAAAGAGTTCTGCATTAAAAAATCTGCAAAAACTCTCGGCATACCTTGAGGTATCCTAAATAAATCCCGCATAGATCCCTAGAAGAAATGCTGGGGAATTTGTTAACTCTAAGACTCATCAAAGACTCCTAAACAAACCATGGAAATAAATAACTTGATGATTTTGTGGCTATATCGGTCTCTTTCTACTCATAGTATAAGGGCCAGTCTTGGTAAGGTGGTATGAAAACTACCAACCAAGCCGATCTGTTTAAAAGCACAGGTCGCACGGCAGAAGTTTCACGCATTCGATGTATTCGTTCAATACATGGCCTACTTGCCTAATTTCACCTTCTATAAAAATTTTCACACTTGTTCGCTACCTAGCGAATTCTATCATATCTATCATTTCATTATCCACTTTGATCTCTACTCCCTTATACTATGAGTAGAAAGAGACCGATATAGCCACAAAATCATCAAGTTATTAATAGAATACGGTCGATAAATCAGCATATGACATGGAAATAAATTATGTTAAAAATCCCTTAGAGAATGTCTACAGAAATCCTTGGAAGAGTTCATGAAAGATTTGTTTCTTGGATGACTGATTTTGGTGGGACTTCTAATGGTTTCGGCTTGCAGTCACAGAAATAAGCGTTGGTTCTTTTATTTCATCACCGACGTTTCGATCCTCGGGTTTGGATCTTCTTCAGGGCTCGAATCAATAATCTCCCTTTTTTCGACGGTGAAACATTCGAAAAGGTTTAAAGAGCAAGAATTCCGGACAGTGTAGAAAACCCCCATTAATTAATTTCGCATTAATTTAGCAAGGGTACAAAATTGTTAATGAGGCCATTCCAGCAAAATCCCGACATACCTCCGTGCAAACACGGCACTTCACATGTTGGTTAACTTCGAGCCCTGAAGAAGATCCAAACCCGAGGATCGAAACGTCGGCGATGAAATAAAAGAACCAACGCTTATTTCTATGACTGCAAGCCGAAACCATTAGAAGTTCATGGAGGAATTCTTTTAATATTTCTTGACCAAATCTTGGAGTAATCCATGAAAAATGGTCATGATCAGGGAATGAAATTATCGATCACGATCGCGATAGTGGAAAACTCTCCCACACGCATTATCGGCGAAAAAAGACGTGCGATAAATTCAGACCCGGGTTTCTCCCGAGAATGTATTTTCGCTCGTTCCGCAGCGCCGAAAACCGATTATCATCAGCAATGAAAAGTTGACCGGTTTGCTTTCTGCTCTTTGTTCGCCTTTCCGTAGTCCCGTCGTCACCGGCTGTAGCTTTTATGTATAAAATTTCTATTCCCTCTCGAGCAGCTTGTGTGGTCGAGTGGTTATGGTGCGCGCTCATACACATTTTTGTGGAGGGTCTAGGTTCGAATCCCGTTAGCGGCAAATTTTTGATATTTGCCTTCTGATAATTATCGCGATAACTTTGCAGGCGATAAAGATAGATAGCGAAAATGAAAAGAGCGATTTCCAGTTTTCGGCTATCTTTGATCGGGGACAAACAGCAACGACCGATAAACATTTCTCACAGGAAAAGTAAAAACAGAAAAAATCGGTAGCTCGAAAAACGCCGTTTTTCATCTCAATATGCTGATAATTTCATTCCCTGGTCATGATGAATCCTGGAAGAAAATCTAGCACGGAATATTATCGAAGAAATCAGCAGAAGGATTTCTGGAGAATTCTCGGTAATCGTTTTCAGAACAATTCTTGTAGGCATTCTTGAAAGATGTCCTTTAAAAATTTCCAAGCGGAATCCATTGGGATAACTCCCAAAAAGATCTTTCTCTTGAAAGATTTTCAAGAAAACTCCTGAAAAGATTCTAGCGCGAACTCTTTCACACATTTTCAAAAAAAAAACATAAGGTTTTCTGGAGAAATCCACGGAAGAATTTTCAATCTAATTCTTCGAGACATTCTTAAACACAATTCTGGAAAAATCCTTTTAGGAATTTCTGGAGAGTAATTTGAATGAACTTCGTCAGAAATCATTGGAATAATTTCCATATAAAGCTTAAGAAGAATACACAGAAGAATCTTCGAAAGATTTCCTGCGGAAGTTTTGGGACGAGTTCTTGAATTAATCTTTAAGGAATTTATACACAAGGTTCTTGTAATTGGAAGAACTCTCTGGAGAAATCTGGGACATATTTTGAGACGAATCCTTTCAAGAACAACCGAAGAATACATAAAAGAATTCCTTGAGATTCCTAAGCAGAACTTTCTTAGAGTAATCCTCCAAAGAAACTCTGAATAAGTACTCCAAAGAATGCGAAGATAATATATTCAAACAATATTGGGAATTATCAAGAAATGTTTGAGAAATCTTTGGAATTCTTGTTTCAACGAATCATCCTAGATTTCTTCCAAAGATTACTCCAGAAAAGCTGTCAAGCATTTCTTCAAGGGTTCTTGGGGAAATTCATACTATAGAATTCCTTTAGCAAATCCTTCAAGAATCGATCATTGATGCAAACTTTTCCGCTACTCATTATAACAATAGAGTCACCGTGTATAAATCATTGTCCAGTTAGAATTCGGATGCAAGGCATAATTTATTGTGACGCTCTCAATGATCACAACCATACTTTTACGTTAGCAGTACGATCATAAACTAGTCCTCTTTTAAAGGTTGAAAATTTCATTGATTTTCTTGCTAGTTGCTACGAGTGAAAAGTTATTCCAGATTGCACACAAATGAAGGAAAAAATATCTTGCACAAAGACGTTGAAAATTCAACGTGGTGTGCTACAACTGTTATGAAAAATGTAAATATCTCCAAAACAAGATTCACTTTTTGTTCACGGATAAATCTACTTGGAATTCTTGGATATTAATCTTTGTTATTTTTGAATAACAAACTGAAAAGGTTAAGCTCTCAAACCTTTTCAGTTTGCTTTTAAATCTCTGCGATGTAAGTGATTTTCTCCCTCCGGATTCTAAACGGACAATGCCTTAACCTGTATCACAATGACAGCAGTCGAGTTACGTCTAACAAGGCTACGGTGACGTGATATGTTAGTTATTTTAGTTATTTTAGTGATCTATTACATTAAGGATCACTCCTACACACAGCTACACACCAAATGCTTTGAGTAATATTTTGCTGAATTTTGCCGAGCTGAAGTTTGCTGAATTTCAACAAAACGTTACTGATGATCAGCAGAGTTACTGAACAAATCAGTAAATTTTGTTGAAATTAAGCAAAATTTTGGCTGAAACCTTCAGCTCGGCAATATTCAGCAAAATTTTGCTGAAATCTTTAATTGATTTTTAGTGTGTAGGCATTTTTCTTCAAGTCGCATTATTATGAGCTCGGTTATCTAAATCGCATTGTTTACTACAGCGAATTTTCCAACATTCTCACTATCAAAAACTAATTTCTGCGGTAACTGTGGAGGCGCAGAAGTAACTACGATCTCTAGAAACAACGCACCAGATGACCCTAAGGATGTTCCAGTCAACTGTATAGTAGTAACTACAAATTCTACTCTCATCCATGCTTTTGCTCATGGTCACTTTGCAATTCTCGTCAGTTCTGTGATATACATAAAGAGAAGTTCAATCAAACAATAATGCTTTTGTATCAATTAGTTTTTATTTCGGTTTCATATTTTGTTCATATAACAGTAAATATCAATAAGTGCCAAATATTTTGTTTCTTACAGATTCACCTTACTTGTTTATAATTCTCGTTTTTTGTTTTGTTTTCATTATTTTCAGTTTTCACATAGTAAAATTACGTTTCAGAGTTCCGATTTTTTGCCATTTTTTTTTTTGTTCTTGTTAAATTTTATTTTTTGTTCAGCATGGCATTTTTTCTTGTTATTCCGAATTAAATATTTTACAAGTTTTAAAAAGTTGTTTACTATGAAATTAATGACATAAGTAAATAAAATGTTAAGAACCAAGATAATATTATCTGAAATTCATGTTCAAACAAATTCCATAACTCTCGAACATCGTCTACTTCACATGTTTTTTGTTTGCGCTACACTTATTTTTTGTTTTGTTTTCAATCCTGTTCAGCCAAATTGAATTTTGAATTTCAGTTTTCGTTTGTGATTTTCACGCTTGTTTTTCATTCTATAAATAATTGTGCCTAAATAACAGTTAAATTTTTACTTTCATTTGCCTAAATAGCATTCCATTACAGTATTAATATTATTATTTATTTTTGTTTACGTCCAAGTCACCTCTGGATTTTGCTTACGTGTCATCGCTTTAGATTTTGTTTTTATTTTTTTTACATCTTCTTTGCTGCTTAGTGCCGAAAAGTTCCACTTACTATTATTTGCTTACCAAAACTTCTGGGTTCTCGTATTTACAGACAGTTGTAATTTCGTTAGTTAAACAATTACTCAACCTAAGTCATTTTCAAATACAGAACTTAGACGAACATAAAACCAAATAACGTTCCAAATCGGTATCACATATCGAAAAAGTACAAATTTCAGTTATTTACTGTATTTTTCTGGGTTTGTTTTGTTTCTCGTGAACACTCGTTCGTGTGTTTTAAGTGAGTGCGTTTTGACGTTTTGGGTCAAACTCACAAGAACGTTTCGTTTAGTTTCTGCTAAAAAACACCTGATCAGTATGTCGTTAATGCCTTGTTTGCTATAATTTAGATTTTTTAAATTCTATTTCCTCTTTTTCACCATTGTGTTGTTTTGTTTTTGTATGCTTTGTTTAATGTATATGAAATTCATTAAGTTACCCTGTTTTATTCTTTCCGTTATTTTTTTTTTTCATTTGTTGTTTTACTGAGCAGCTGAGTGTTAATGTGTCTGAACTGGTAGAACTTAAGCACTAAGACATTTTCTTTTGGATTTTGGTTTTCGATTTGGGTTGGGCTAGATTTTCAAAACTATGCTTTTAATACAAACGCAAATATGTAGCTTTAACCATCGGATCACGGGGCTTAAAGTAGATTGTCTATTGCTGGATGCTTGGAATCTCAGGAAAGTGTTTACCTAAGACGAGAATTAGCTTTGTCAACAGGGGAATGCGTAGTCGGGTTGAACTGAAAGTATTTTGACTGAGTTTCTGTATCGAGTTGTTTACCGTTTTATTGTAGCTACGTTATTTTGTACATGTGGTTTACAGAATTACATTATATTTAACCTAATATATTCTTCAGTTTCCAATTTGGAATATGACAATATTTTTACACCTGTTTCATCACGATTTCTTTGTTTGCGTTAGCGCTCACCGGATTCGACGTTCTCCCCTTTCCGGGAAGGGCATTCTGGCGACTGTAAGAAGGATTTCTTTTTGTTTTGCGTTGGAAAGTTGTGCTCATGTTTGTGTTATTATCTCTTGCTCCTCCAGCATGGCTGACATCTCCTTCAATTTTGACATAATTTGAACAGAGTGTGTGACATCTAGATCCCAGGTCGTATACAAATCCGAAAATGTCTTTTTGTTTTCGTTTGTTTGTTTTTGGTGTGCACGTGCGTAATTTCTACACGAAACTAAAGTGGTCATTTTTTTGGACATTTCTGTCGTCTTCTCAAATTTCGTTTTTGCCTTACATAATTTGCACAAATATCTCCTAAATTCAAGAATTCAAGACCTTACGACACTCAGTAGATTTTGTACGTTTCTTAAATGTAGGTATTTTCATATGGTTTGTTTTTAAACGTGCTTCTTCCTAAATTGAGTTTTGCTGCCAAAGGATACAAAATACAGATTACCTCTCAAACCGTTTTTTTTGTGGTGCACTGAACTGGACGTGGTGGGAGAACTAACTAATATTTCGTAGCACAAATCCAAATGTGGTTGTATAGCAAAGTAAAGAGTTCGCCGTTTGCCTGTTTCCGACAGCTCCTAAACTCACATCGTCTTATAAATCTGTCACCGTAGTTGTGTTGTGTGTTTGTAGTTTCACTGTAAATAATAAAAATATATTCGGTTTTGGCTCTATTGGTAAGTTTGGTATATCACTGTGACGTTCTATGGCTATATCCGTCTTTTGCTGTCTCTTGTATGTTTGCTGCTCAATGTATTGTTTTGTTCGGTAGTAATAATTGTAGAGGCGTCCCACCCTTTTGTCGAACAGCGGGTTCGTAACAACAAAAAAGTGGTTTTTGTTTGTAGTTCTTGAAAAATGCATCCCGTTTCTATTGTAAATCCTGTAAGTTATCGGCATTTGGTTGTGTTAAACTGTGTAAACATTAAATGTAATAAGTTTCTATTAAAGGACTAGCTGCTTCAAACATTGTTTGCAACAATGATTCTGTCGTTTTGCAATTTTTACTGTATTCTACTATTGTTTAGCAAAAGTTTTGATGACTTGTAACTGTAACCAAATTTGACGATTTAAGAGTCACAATTATTCGTTTTCATGTCTGTTATCTTTTGGGTTTCATTTAACTCAAATAAACAAAATTCAGCCTATGATTCAACCAATAAATTTTAAATATGGACCTAGCTGGGTTCAAAGCTTTGATGTCGTTCTACATACACTCCTTTGTTTTCAAAGAGACTATCTATCTCATCTCAAAACAACAATATTGCTCATTTCCCACCCCACTGGACCCTTTTCGCAGTTAGTATAAGTGCGGGATCGTGAATAAAACTGCGATTTTGCATCAAATCGATTTGGTGTCTTCTGCGCACGATCCCGCACTTATACTAACTGCGGGAGGGTCCAGTGGGGTGGAAAATGCGCAATGTAAGTTGCTAAGAGTGATCTTGAATAAAATGTCAAAATCCAGTCATCTCCAAAAATATGACAAAGTACGTGTGATATAAGAATTGCAGCAGCGCAAGTTTTAGTTGTATAGATGTCGTGGCATAATTTTTAGAATTGTTATAGTATCTTTTATACAACCAAAATTGGTGTTGCCGTAACTCTTCTGTGGCATGTATGTTGCTTTGTTTGCCATTGTAGCACCGTCATCAAATACACCATTCCAAGCAACGCACATATCACAAAAAAGCCCCGACAGCGCAGATTTTTTTTTTGCGCAAAAGTCACTGTGACCAACTTTTAACAAATAAGTACTCGAAGTGCGTAACCATAAACTACATTGCTGTAACTTTTCTGTGGCATATGTGTTGTTTGGGCTATCTTATTGTTACACCTGAAGATCACCGCAACAGACGGGCGGAATTTTTACGACATTATCGACGTTAGGATTTTGACCACTACTTAGTGATGGCCAAAATGCCCCCAAAACTCTTTGTAGTCAACATATCCAGTACTGACGGCCAGAGATGCCTGATGATTTTTTGAATAACACAAGTTTACAAAATAAAACGAAAGTCGTGAACTTCTGTCAACGATCAAAATTTTTGAAGCACAATTTAGTGCTGGTTTCGAAATTGACCTTCAAAAAATTTTAAGTAGAACAGTTTTTGAGTTTTAGCTCAATATCGAGTTTTGCAACTTTTCAAAATATGTAATTTACTAAAATTTAAATATATTGCGTTTTGTTCAACCAATTTAAAATCTTTTTCCATAAATCAAAAGCTGAATACAATACCATTCGATCATCTGAATACAGGTTTTAAGTCAGATTGATGAAATTCAAGATATTGGCGAGTTTTAGGGGCGATCTTCTTAAATTTTAGCAAATTTCCCCAAATTTTTTAAGAAATGTATTTTTTTTCAATAAGAAATAAACAACTTAAAAATTCTTTCTCGACGTTTATTTGACATATCATATGTAGGCGAGTTACAGTAAAAATTTCAGCTCAATCGGAGTACTGATTACGGAGAATGAGTGTGAAGTGAGTGACGTTGCTTAAAAATAGAACAGAAATCGATTTCAAATCATCAACCTTGTATGGAAAGTCAAAAAAATTTCCGCTCTAATGTAATTTTTTTCCTTCGCGTTTTCGAACTCAGAGCATGATTCTACACCAAAAATGATGATCAGCTCGCCGGGTTCAAAAATGCTGTAAACTAGATTATCTATCACTTTTTTAAAGTTATGTATCCCATATAATATTTGGTTGAAAAATCTATATCCCATACAAAAATAAAAAAGTTAAAAAATCTGTATTTCATATATAACGAAATCTGTACGGATGCGGATTTTTATCTGTACATAATGCAGATTATTCTGTAAACAGGGTGTTAGGTTCGTGAGTGCAAACTTTTTGAAGGATGATATAGTCCTCTAAATGGTAAAAAAAACCAGATGAATCCACCTAGTGGTGATAGTGCCTTTCTTGTCGAATAAGTACCCATGAACTTTCCGTCGACGTTAGCCAAAATATTCCTGAATCCAATTTTAACAAAGCCCTCATCGATTTGGTAAGCTTATTGATGGTACATACTCCGATGTAGAGTTTACTTTATTCACAATCACAGATCACTTTGTGATCTTCGCCAATGTTTATTTCAGCACACTTTAGGCTTTATTTTATTACCATTGGTAACACGATTCATGTGAAATTTGACCTTCTTACGAGAAAAATGCAGAAAATGTAAATTTTCCATTCAAATTTCAATCGCAATGAGAAGAGCGAGGGCTCAATCAGCCGCACCCCAATTGTGAGCAGTAAGTTTAGAAGCAAAAGGAGATTGAAGATTGAAAAAAACTGTATTAGGTGCGATTAAATTATAATTTTTCCATAAAACGTTGATTCATTCTACTATACATTTACACCGTTGGAATCTGAAATGGTGTGATTTGAAGAGATCGCTTTGGACTTTGACCATTTTTTCACTTATAAACTTACCCAACGTTTACAGGCTATCAAAAAAAAATGACGCGATTTGATTTATCGCTTTGACATTTATTTTGTTCTTTTTTATAATTCCGCTATTTGATGTGCAGCTTGAATGGGTTTTGTTAAATTTTACGTTTGACCACTTCCGGTGGGACACCTGGAACCGATTCCGGTTGTCTCAAATATGGTCTAAGACTATGCTCTTATCAACTGTTCATCGAGTTACCTAAAAAGCTGAAAATTAATGTGATTTATTTGCTAACCGTTCAGCAAATTTTTGAAAAAGCCACGAATTTATGTATCGCACGCATGGTTTTGGTCTACTTCTATTAAATTACTTCCGATGCTACACCCGCAAACGATTTCGAAATATTATTACAAGTTCTAGGTGTTGTCTGAGACTATTTTCTTGTTGACCGTTCATCAGTTTATCAAAAACGCCGCTATGGTTTGGTTCCCCTCTATATTTTACCACTTCCAGCGTCTCGTCAGCAGTTCTGGAACACTACCGGTTCTGCCAAATATGGTCTGAGATTATTTGTTGGCTAACTGTTTATCATATTACTGAATAAGTCATTGATATGCCACATGTATTGGTTCTCTTTTACATTTGACCATTTCTGGCGGGACAACCGGAATCGGTTCCTTTACACACTGATATGGCTTGCGTCTATTTTCTTGCAACTGTTCATCATGTTACCTAAAAAGCCGTGATTTGAGACATGGCATGAATGGGTTTTGTTTCACTTCTGGCCCGGAACCGGTTGCGGAACACTACCGATAGCCACTTAAATAGGCTAAGCCTATTTACTTGCAACGTTAATTAGGTTATCAAAAATCCGCGCTTTGTTGTGTCGCATGCATGGGTTTGGTACAATTTTATATTTAGCCGCTTTCGGAGGGAAACCCGGAACTAGTTTCGGAACTACTGACAGTCCATAATGTGGTCTTAGCATACTTCTTTGATAACCGGTCATCAAGTTGTCGGAAAAGCCGTGATTTGATGTGCCGCATGCAAAAGTTTTGTCAAATTTTATATACGACCACTTCCGGCGGAACTTCCGGAACTGATTCCGCAACACTACTGGCTCAGATATGGTCTGAGTATTATTGTATGCCAACCTTACATTATCGAAAAAGACGCGCTTTGATATGTCGCATGCATAGATTTGGTTCACTTTAATATTTGACCACTTCCGGCGAGACACCCGGAACCGGTTCCGGAACACTACCGGTTCAGACATGGTCTGAGACTGTTTTCTTGCAAACTGTTCATCAGGTTATCGAAATTGCCGCAAGTTGATGTGTCGCATGCAATGGTTTAGATCACTTTTATATTCGACCACATCCAGCGGGACATCCGGAACCGGTTCAGATATGGTCTGAGTCTTTTTTTCATGCCAATTTTTCATTGGGTTATCAAAAAAGTCGCGCTTTGATATGTCGCAAGCATGGATTTGGTTCACTTTTATATTTGACCACCTCCAGCGGGACATCCGGAACCGGTTCCGAAACACATCCGGTTCAGATATGGTCTGAGACTGTTTTCTTGCAAACTGTTCATCAGGTTATCGAAATTGCCGCAGATTGATGTGTCGCATACATGGGTTTCTATCACTTTTATATTTGACCACTTCCGGCGGGACATCCGGAGCCGGTTCCGGAACACAACCGGTTCAGATATGGTCTGGGACTGTTTTATTGCCAACTGTTCATCAGGTTATCGAAAAAGCCGCAGTTTGATGTGTCGCATGCATGGCTTAGGTTCTCATTTTATTTGGCCACTTCCGGCAGGACACCCGGAAACGGTTCTGGATTACAACCGGTTCAGATATGGTCTGAGACTGTTTCTTGCTAACTGTTCATCAAGTTATCGAAATTGCCGCAATTTGATGTGTCGCATGCATGGCTTTGGTTCACTTTTATATTTGGCCACTTCCGGCGGGACACCCGGAACCGGCTCCGGAACACTACCGGTTTAGATAAGGTCTGGCACTGTTTTCTTTCTAACTGTTCATCAGGTTATCCAAAATGTCACAGTTTGATGTGTCGCATGTATGTGTTTGTTACATTTTTATGTATGGCCCCTTGCAAGGGTACTGGTCCGGAACACCTAAATGGCCATAACAATGGGACCAGATTCCGCGTCGAATGAACCGTCGGTCATTAAAATCAGTTGAGGTTTACTGCCAAAAAGTGATGTGAGTTTTTTTTTGTACACACACACATACACACACATACACACAGACATCACTTCAATTCGTCGAGCTGATTTGATTGGTATATGTGACTCGACCCTCCGGGCCTTCTATCAAAAAGTCATTTTTGGAATGAACAACTAGCCTTTCCAGTACACTTAGTGTACGAGAAAGGCAACAAAACATAGTGGCTCAGAAAAAGGTACTCTTTCGCATAGTATCAAAAAACCATTACTCAACTGTATTTCCATTACCGTAAACCGGGATCGAAATTGATCAGAAGATTTTCCGCTAGATAAAGTATACTTTAAATAGTTTCCTTGCAAGATTGGATCCTGATACTATTTGATATACGTAAAGAAATTATTTAAAGATCAATTTGACTTTGATTTACGGTACTTTATACAATAATACAGTCAAGTAGTTCATTGATTGATTGATTTGTCTTTATTAGAGAGACTTTCAGCCCAGATCAAGTAGTTCATCATAAATGTGTTATGAATTGGAAACCTTCCCTAATATAACTCTGCAGATATTTCTTTAAAGAAGTCTGTGAAAAGCTACTATTCGTTGATCTAGAATATTTTCCTTGGCATTCTTTCGGGAACTGTTTTAAAGTTGAATTATAAAACTTAACAATAAACCGTTTCATATTTCTAAAATTTTATTACTTTAGAAGCTGTTTTAGAAACTCCTAAGTCTGTAAAAAATCTCAGGCAATTGAATCGGTAAGTCTTCTACCATGATTAAGTTTTAATGAAATTCCTCTCCTCTTCTTGGCGTAACGTCCTCATTGGGACAAAGCCTGCTTCTCAGCTTAGTGTTCTATGAGCACTTCCACAGTTATTAACTGAGAGCTTCCTCTGCCAATGACCATTTTGCATGCGTATATCGTGTGGCAGGCACGAAGATACTCTATGCCCAAGGAAGTCAAGGAAATTTGCTTTACGAAAAGATCCTGGACCGACCGGGAATCGAACCCGTCACCCTCAGCATGGTCATGCTGAATACCCGTGCGTTTACCGCCTCGGCTATATGGGCCCTCAATGCCTTTAATGAAATTATATTCAGGAATACCTCAGTTATCCCGTCAGTAAGTTCTGCTGCTTGTTTCGAGAATTCACAAAATATTTCTTAAGGACAAACATTCTAAAATCCCGCTTCAACAGTGCATCAGAACTTGAGACGCACAATTCTCAAGAAGAAAGCTTTAAAAAGCAGAGCATTTCTGTAGTTAAAGAAGTCGGTACGAAATACTATTGAATTTTGCATGTGTTTCGTAGTGAATAACTTTGGAGCTCTTTATGTGTGCTTTCACATTTTATAACACGACCATTTATATAAAATTTACAAGCTTTTTGTCGTTACAATACAAGAGTCTCTTGTCACAAGAGACGAAACAAAAATAGTAAAGATGTGCCATGTAGTACTTACGGCTATGAATCTGGGTCATGAAATGCTCGAAAAATGAGTTTTTTATAAAACGATGTGTTCTGAAGATCACCCTCTATCCTCCGTTTATTTTAATAACATGCAAATCATCTTGATTCATTTTTAATTTGAATTTCTTGGAGCTTTAAGTGCATAAAAACACTGCTTGTAACCTTGTTTGAGGTTTTCTTTTGTTATGCGAACAGGGTTTCACCTTGCTCCATGAGCAAAATGACGTTGGAATTATTTTTATTTTCATCGACACTTTTCCTGACAGCTGCGGTGGGAATCGAACTCGCACTCCCCAGCACGATGCGACTAAATGCTCGGTGTCACTAGCCGAACGGCCACGAAGCCACAAATTTCTCCTATTTCTCCATGGTGTGCTGTATTTTTTCCAGCAGTTTCTTCTATGAATTCTTAAGGAGATAATTTCAAAAACCCCTTCAGGATTTCTGCGCAAGTTCCTTCTGGAAATCTCTAGGAATTCCTTCTGGGAATCTTTCAGAAATCTCTACAAAAATCTTAAGGGAGCCCACATGGCTTTTCTTCTTGAACATTTTCAGGTTATATTTCTGGGAATTCTCCAGAAGCTTCTGGTAAAAATGTTTCAAGAGTTCCTTGTGAGAATCGTTAAGAAGATACATTTAGTATTTTTCAAGTATTTTGCAGATGGGATTCCTGTAGAAACTCTCAGGTAAAATATCTGCAAGAATCTCCAGAAAAAAATAGAAACATTATCATTGAAGACAAAGCAGAATTAAATGATGAAACGTGACAAAGTCAGCACATACTTGCATTCATCACTGGTGCTAATACGAACAAACTCCGTCATTCGCAGCGTCATATGATCCAAACATTCGGAACTACGCTGAAAAACTTTGCCGAACTTCGTACCTTCCTCTCATGCTCGTTAATATCTCACCAATGTCGCACCGGAATTAACTACATATGTACATTAGCGCCACGTGGTGGCGATATTCCTCGGGTAGACAAAAATATCTAAATCATATCTCAAATCAAACAATTTTTGCTGTCATAGCTCGATGTGATGAAGATGTTATTCAAAAATGTTATGATCATCGCACGAATAACTCAAAGTGATATGATATCAGTTGTTGTTCTTGTTGAAATATCTTAAAATTTCTACATAAAAACAAAATTAGCTCTTTTGCATGGAATGTTACACATACATTACACACGCAATAATAGTGAAATGTTATTTGTGACCCTTTCTGTGAAAACGAATAATTAAATGCTATGATTCCCATGATATTCACAACAGTGAGCCACAGTTGGACAATACACCATACTAGATTTTCCAGTAATTTCTGATCATTTACCTCCTATATCAATCAAACCAAGTGCTCAAAGAACACTGAGTTGAAGCGAGGCAGGCCAAGTCCCAGTGGGGACGTAGAGCCATAAAGAAGAAGAAGAAGAAGAAGAAGAAGAAGAAGAAGATCAATCAAACCAATATCAGTTTTTGTTCTTCAGTAGTTCAATCAGTAATAACTGAATATGCTATTCATTAGATTTTTTCACTTACTCGGGTCAAACTATTTCCTTGTTAAACTCACCAAAGCCGTTGCGGAGTTCACTGTGCATTTAGGTCTTCAAGTTCTGAACTACACTATCCATCATCTGGAAGTGTTCGTAGTCCTAAACAGCTTTGCTGGAGATTGCAGCTTCCTATCTGGCTTGAATTTCTTGGTATGTCTAACCAAATTTGTACCGGAAATAACGTACTTACACTGTGTACGTACACTAGCCCCACGTGGTGACAAAATTTGGAACTATGCAATGTATCAACAGGATGCGGCCGTTGTTTTTAACAGCTTGTCTAATCATATAAACAAGCCATTTGTTTCTCCTCTGAATGCTGACTGACATCCATGAACAAGCAACATCAAAACATTTTTCGATTGATTTTGCTCTAGTCGAACTGTGACAACTGAAACGTTAAAATGTATCGATATAGAGAGTTAAAACCCATGGGTTTAAAGTTTAGTGTGAGACTGTTGCTAGCAGTATTTGAGAATGTCATAATCAGTTGGCCATAGCTGAAATCACTCTCTGCAAATTTTGCTTATCGAAAATATGGATCTGATAAAGAAAGAGAAAAAAAAAAGCTTTGAACGCATCTAAGTATCCATCAACGTATAAAATCACTAACATATTGCACCGGTTACGGATCCCTTCGAGGAATCCGCATTATTGACTAAACTATTGTTTCGGTTGAGTTTGATTTGTTGCTATTGTTGTTTGCCACCGGTAGTGGCTTTGGCTATTGGTGCACGCAAAAAAGAATGCGCGCATTTTCACTGTGTATGATGTAATGTGTGGTTGTATAATCCGTACTGTAACTTGTTCAATCTGATTGAGGAACTATTGCGTTTCAGTTTCTGTTTGTGTGAGTTTGGTTTTGATTTGATTTCACTGTGATTAACAATTGTTCTGCTTCGGTAAAAAAATAGTCTATTGCGTTGCATTGCGTTTGGTTTTGTTGAGTTGAAACAGAGAACTGAGGCTTGTATTGACCACTTCTCCCACTTTCTGTTTTGTTAGCTGTCTGTACTATTGTTTGGTAGTTAGAGTTGTTTGAGGTAATTGAACAGAACCGGTACATACTGTCTAGCTCTGTAAAAGAAAGTCAAGAAGCGAAATAAAAACCTGCTGTTAAGACATTTAGTTTTGGCGAGTGGACTTTCGTCCACAACACCTTTTCCTCTTTATAACCTATGTAATGCGAGTTAAAATTAGTTCCATTTCAGTTTCCATTTTGTAACTGCTTTTTTTTTGTTTGCTTTTGTTTCTATTATTGTTACACTAAAGTAGCGACTACTGCCATTTCCCGTGTTATTTTTAGTTTTTGTTAGTAGATTTTGCTGTAGCTGTAGTCGTGTTTTCGGCCCAATTATCCTCACTATGATTGGCCTTAGATCTTTCACTTGGCTATTTTGTTTTCTAAGAAAAAAAAAAATGATGTGATACAAAATAACTGAAAAATGGTTTCTTTGAAACAATTACAGATCGAAACAGAAAAGGGAATATCAGTCTTTTATTGATTATATGTGGCTGTCATTGGTAGGGATGATCATTCAAATAAGGAAAATAAAACAAAACCAATGAATAAAGTTGTGTAAAACTGCTGTATTTATTTGATTAATACTGTATCGTTTGTTGTTGCCCGTTTGCTTCTTCTTGGAAGTACGCTGGTGGTGCGAAAAAGAGTAAATAATACAATTTACAAAGAAGGTCAAAATAATACTATTTTGCATACGAACAAAAGGAGGGATTTCAGTAGAACGTATGATTCTTTTTAACAAAAATAAAAATTATGCTACATTGGGAACTAAAAGCAACTAAAATATACTGATCCTACTATGACATCAGCGTTCTGTGATGTTTGCGTTCACTTAGTTATGATTTCATAAATAAATTAGCTATTGTTATAAGTAGTTAAGTAGTTTCCATCATTTGTTTGTGTGTGTTTCTGGTTGTTCTGTATCGTTTATGTTTCCATTACTTTCCCAATTTACCTGTGTTGCTTTCGTTTCTCTGCCTATCGTTTCACTGTAGATTGGATTTTAAAACTTATACTTTAACTTATATACTCAGGAAGCACGTTTGTTCATTTCTTACGTTTAGTAGTTCTATTGTTTTTCATGTTTTGTGGATGACCTCTCCCATTTGCTGAAAGAGCTCTGTCATTGTGTTGCGTTTGCTGCATATAGTTTTCGGTCGGTGTGTTTGGCTTTCGCAAGTAAGAACTAAAATCTATATTCCATAAAGCACCATCTCACTGAACGAATAATAAAATACACAAAACTAAACCTAATTTCTCTATTCGCACATTTTTTCGAGTATAAATATTGCCCCAAAGGATTCAACTTGCGTGTTTTTGTTTGCTCTCTAATAATATCATAAAATAAAATACTTTACACTTTCCATTACAAAAATAAAATATTGCATTCGTTCTACTATAACATTGCGTTTAAATAATGATTGAACTAATATACCAATTCAATAAAACAAAGATATAAAATCATTAGGAATCGTTGAAACTAACATAAAACCTAATCGCTATCACGTTTTCGTTTGTTGTTTTTGCTCTCCATTCAGTTTAATCAGCTTTTGCTGTCTAAAGCTTAGTCGACATACGGCGACATCCTTGTTTATCAGCCGCCGTTAAACTTCATTGACGAAGGCGGCCAGCTTGCCATGATCCTGGACACCAACCGCATCGATAAAGTAGCATTTGCTCATCGCGGTGCTTTGTCGACTCGATTCAAATATCACACAGCCGAAAGTTGTCTGTTTCTCTGCTCTCTCACAAATTCACCATTCCCTCATTATCCACCTCCCCTCGCACTTTCGCTACCTTTCTCAACCCACCCACTTGGGATACCGCGGCATTGCCTTGAGTCGGTCAAGAAAGTACATATATTAGTCCTGTCCATTTTGCTGGTAGATTTCCCGTCGACTGTCCACCGGGGGTCCGTCCATGCCTCGGTCAGAACCTGCACTACTCGCCCCGGCCCCACTCAGCCCGGACCGGTTCAGTGCCAACGGCTGCGGGAAGTCATCGTCCATGGACTGTTTCGACCGGTCGCTCTTGCAGTCCTCGTCGATGCTCATCGGAAGCTGATGGGCACCGGGGTGATGTCGATCCGGAGGCAGGAGGTTCAGCATGCTCAGAGGCAGACCGGGGAAACCACCCGGGAAATCCGGGTAGAAACCAGGCGGGAACGGATTGAACAGCGGGTTCGGACTGGACAGGAGTTCCGGTTCCGACGATGCCGAGCGGGGACCTCGTTGGTCCGAACCGTTGCCGTTACCGCTTCCGTTCGGGTTGCCTCCGGGATGGTGCAGCGGCATGTCCTTGTCCGAGCCGTCCTTCTTGTCCTTGTTGTTGTTGTTCATGCCCATCTGGAGCAGTTCGATCGGAGGCCCACTGATGCAGTCCTTGCGCAGCTGCTCCAGCTTGAGACTCTTGCCGTACTTTCCGCGGACGTACATTAGTAGGGAGTTGTAGGGGATGCCGAATATCCGCGACGCTTGGCTGGTGGTCATCTTCTTGTTCCACACGTGCTGCAGGGCTTCCGTCAGTTCGGCGTTGGTCCAGGACCGGGGTGGGCCTCCACGAGGTGCCGAGTGCTGGCCTTTGGGTCGGTTTACTGGAAATAGATGGGAGGAAGTGAGAAGGTGGGGTTAGAGTCATGCTGCTTGATAATAATGAAAGATTTATTACTAAAGAAATGTGGGAGGAGATGGGAAGCGCATTGCGATCGTAAGACGAGTCCTTTCATTAGAGCGAAGCAGAAAAACAATCGAAATTAAAAGGAATCGCCTACCTTCAGGCGTTTAATGCATTGCAGAAGGACCCGTATTAAACGCCTGCATGTAGGAAATTTCTTTTAAATTCGATTGACTTTCGTAAAAACCATTATTTTTCAAACAATAACAGTATGTTACCATCAAGTTTTACTTAAAATTAAATTCAATATGCTTATCAGTTAGCTTTGAACAAAAAAAATCTACTCCTATCGTGCCTTAAAATCCTTTAAAAGCCACAGAAATTAGACTCAAACATGAACATGTTTTGGAGGCCCCCTGGCCTGATGTAATATACAATAAAACATAGAACTTATCATTTTTCAGATAAAGTCATTCGAATTCCAACTAATTGGGCCTTGTTAAAACGAAGGTTATGCAATTTTTACCCCTCCTGACCCAGACGTCCACCTGAAAAAAAAACTGTCTACGGAGCTTCAGTTTTTGAGGCTCCCAGCATAATTGAAACTACAACTAATAATGAAGTGAACTCCAAAATATTGATGTTTGCGTCTTTGCCAGCAGTTTGAAATTTTGTTGTAAACCCTATAGCCTACAATTTAAATACATATAAATAGGTACTTTCCTGGTATTACATCATTAATTGCATGTATCTCATTGCGAGCAGTCCACATCTTCTTTGAATTGAGAAGAAATCCTTCCACTCGAAAGGTCACCGCGATCATCGGAGAAATCATAGCTCACCGAGATGATGTGATCTACTCTAGTCTAGTCAGGGTTCCCACTGCGGTTGCAAATTATCATCCGATCCGGTCCACACCCCCTCGTCCGTCCCGGCCCGGTTCGCTGCCAAGATAATTAATACGATCGCCTAATTCGATGCTTGTTCAGCCTAATTGGACAATTTGACTACTTTCTTTCGCTGCTTTGCGCCGTCTATCCGTGCTCCTTTGAACCACCACACAACCGCAGAACAACAACGGCAGCGGGCAAAGTCGGCGTGGCGGCGGTCTTCGGTCCCACAACATCCAAATCGGTACAAAACAAGGAAGATAAAAGGCATTCCACCAGCATTGAAACGCTCGTTGGCTCGCTACTCAGGCTGATGCTCCGAAGCCGAAGCGAACATGACGGATGCGGACGCTGGCTGCTGGCAGGCTCTGATGCGACGTGACGCGACGCGACGCAGTCGGGGGAGTGAGAAGATAAAAAATCATTCCGGTTCCACCCCCAAACAATTGAAAAGTTTGTTCGAGTCACGACTTTTGGCTCTCTTGTGCGCGCGGTGTGTGCTCTGAGTTCACGTTGTTATGAGCAACTACTACCAGCGCACCAGCACCGCGACCACGACCACGACGCGACTTGGTGGTGAGCGCACTCGCGTCGTGTCGTATCGTATGCAGGAGTAACGATATCCAACTACCTACATGGGGCTACTACCAACTACCAGAGGTTCAAATGACTGAAACAGACCCGTCCATGGTTGGACCTGGCGACACATAACGACACTATGATGACGACGACTGCTGTTGGACTGTTGGAGATGAATCTCCAACAGCAAAACATGAAAAATCTCTTACCACAACGCGTTCCAGCCAGGACATTTGCGCGTTCCTACGTTGTGTCGTTTGGAGGTCTGAACCTGGAGGACGTCGCCTAAACCCAAACACAACGCGAGTACTCCTCTTCACATGGTGCTTGTTTGTTTCAGAAGTTGATGTTTGTTGTCGTATATGAGGGATAATTTGTCGCGCGCAGCGTGACGCCCCCCGCACAGTGGTTCAGTTTTTCGGAGAAGTGATGAAAACCTTATAGGCACAGCTTGATCTACGTGGTTTATGAATTACTGTTCATGAATAAAACATCGAGTAAAAATATACTAAGATCACGTATAACTCATATGTTGCGTAATTATCATAAGCATTAAGCAAGTCCCTCAAATTTGTAGGTGGTGCAGTCCATGGCCAGTTATGAAAATTGGCTTCTTTCCTACTAGTACCAGAGGTTTTGAGCTAATCACTGACTCTAAGACAAGTTTGACGCAATCTTCCAACGGTCGAAATCTATCCTGCCTACGTTTTTGCAACAGCTGAGAGATTGGAAAGAAATATTAGGTAATAGTTGGACGACTAAGAAAGGGTGTGAAGAATTAGCTTTGGTTAAAATTAACGATTAAAAAGAATTAAAAAACCGTGTTCTCTTCTCTCAGGACGAGGTATCACGGAAATTGGGGTGTTGTTAGTGAAAGTGTTAAGTCCCTAGGATACTTCTGGGCTACGTTTAGGTACCGAAACGATGTACATGAACAAACTCACCAAATTATACGAACTCCAGTATTCTCGAGACTAACCTCGGACTTCCCGATCCTCTTCCCGAACTTCCAAGACCATCGAGAAATTCTTTATGAGATTCCTCCAAAAATCCTTGAATTGGGAAGTCTTCTGTGAATTCTTTCCGAAATTTCTCAAGAAATTTGGTCTTAAAATGTACCAAGGTTTCTTTAAGAAACTCTCCCAGAGCTTTCCTCAGAAACTTTCCAGGTATTCTTTAAGAAATTTCCCCAAAGCTTCTTTCAGAAATTCACTCAAAAATTTCTTCAGACTCCACGAATTCTTCAGGTAGGTTTCCATGGGTTCCTTCCGTAACTCCGCCAGAGATTACTTTAGTAGGTGGGGTTCGATTAGAAATATTTTTGGAAATCTTCCCAAGAAGTCAGAATTTTCTACAAGAATTCCTTCAAAAATTCTTTCAAAGATTTTTTCATAAACTACTTTAGTGATTAATTTAGAGAATCTTTCAAAGTTTTCTACTGAAAATCGCACAAGTTGGAAAAAACCAACTGCCTGGTGGTGGAGTGCGAGAGTAAGTCTCGGCTTCATAAACATTATTTGCTCTCACTTGTAGCACAAACGGGAGTGTGCTGTGGCTAGCAACTAAGCCGAAAGAGACATGAGTTTGTGAAATAGGAGTGTTCACGTTGCGGCTTCGGCGCAGAATCATTACTTGTACTGTGGCTTAGTTGATTAAAGCGCTGGTCTAGCGAATACGGAGTCGTGGGTTCGAATCCCACCAGAACGCGATTTCTTTTCACAAATTTCATCTCTCAATTTGTCAATTAGCAACATTTCGTGCAGTTATTTCAGTATGTTTCAAACATACCAGCAAATCTGGTAAAATGCCAGTAAAAAGGGCAATATGTGTCATTGAATCGTACAGGTATCTCGAGAATCTTCAAGAAGTTCACCAGATATTTGTTCAGGAACTGCTCTTGGGATTTCATTGAAAACTCCTACAGGAATGTGCGCAGGGATTCATCTAGAAAATTGTGCAAATGGTTCTTGCATAATGACGTTCAAGAATTTCTTGCAATATTACTTTCAGAGAGTCAGGCAGAATTTCTCCAAAGATTCCTGCAGAAGTTCTTTTATGTATTTCCTCAGAAATTCCTGTAGCATTTCCTCCTAAGATAACTCAAAGAATTCCTTAACCGATTCTTTTAAAAATGTATTAACAAATTTATCCAGTAACATTTCCTATGGATTTCGCTAGGATTTCTTTTAGAAATATCTCATTTTTAATTAAGAATTTCTTCATGCACCCCAACTGAAATTCTTTCAAAAATATGTCCACCGATTATTTCATAAGTACTACAACAAACTTTTCTAGGGATTCCAACTAGGGTTGCTCGATGAGTTTCTTTGGGTATTTCTCCAGGCAGTTCTTCAGAAACTCCTCCTGGGATTCCCAGGGGTTCTCCAGATATTCATCTAGATATTCATTCAAGAGCACCACTTCTTGAGATTTCTACAGGGGTTCTACTGAACACTTGTAATGAAATTGCTTCAGGGATTGTTTCTGAAATTTCCGATCAGAATCCTTCTGTAATTCATTCGGGGATTTATTAAAAAGAAACATCTCAATAGACTTCTTCAGAATATTAGGGATTTTTTCTGGAATTTCAGCACGGGATTTCTTAAAAAGTTCCTCCATTAGAAATTCCTATTTTTTTTATCTTTAAGAGATTCATTCGAAAATTTTTCCAAAGTTTCCTCCGAGAACTCCTTGATAAACTTCTTTGGGAATTCCTTCAGAAATTCCGACAAGTTTTTTTTAAGTGTCTTGTTATAAAACGAAAATAATTGTTATGTTTCGAAACGTCGGAGTAAGAGAACATAAAGTGTTTTTGACCTCACAATTGGACTGAAATGCCAAGAAATTCTCCAAAGAATACAAGTTTTTTTTAGAAATTTTACCTTCGCATTCATCAGAAATATCTGATCTGGGATTCCTTCAGAGATTTCTGCCTGAGTTGATCCAGATACTCCCCTAGGATTTTTTTCTGAAGTATTTTCAGCAATTGCACAAACGCACTGAAAGAATTCTCAAAAAATAATCCTGAAGGAATTTCTGGAAAAGGACTTTGAGGAATCCTCTTAAAAACTCCTGGTGAAATCATTGGATATTTCTAGAAAAGTTCTTGCAAATTCTCTGGAGAAATTCCTGGAAAAAGTTCCTTAAGTTATCTCTGAAGAAATTCCTGGATGAACGCCTGGGAGAATACCTGAAGTAACTCCTCGAGAAACCTGTTTAACTCATGGAAAAAAATATGAGAAACGCCTGGAGAAATTCTTAAAGTAATCACACACAAAATTTACTGGAGAAATCTGTAAAGAATTTTTTATTGATTCTCTTAAAAATTGTCTGCAGAAATTGCCGACAAAGGTGCTTATGCGATTCTTAAAGAAATTATTCATGTAATAACTGAGGAATCCCTGGGGAATTTCCTGAAGGTATCCTTGAAAGAATTCCTAGAGATCCCTCTGAAGAATTTCTCAGATTTTTTTTATATAATTTCTGAAGGAATTGCTTCACAAAAATCCCGGAAGTACTGCCCGGAGAAATTTCTGAAGGAAATTCTACACGAACAAAAAAAGAAATCCTGGAGAAATTACCCAGAGAACGACTAGAGAAATTTCTAAACAAAACTTTTGGAGGAATCTGCGAAAAAATACGTGGATGAATTGGAAAACGCTATGCAGTACTCATAGGAGAATTTCTTGCAAAAATTCTTGATAAGAATATATTTTAGGATTCTGGAGTAATTTCTGCAAAGATATCTGAGCGCATCGTTGAAGCAATTTCTGAAGCACCACCAGAAAAAAAAACGGAAAGAACTTCTGGAGAAACTTCCGCAGGAATTTCCAGAGAATTCCCTCGGAAATTGTCTGAATGAAACTCCGGATTTCTGAAAAAGAAACCTATGAACCATTTTTAAGATGAATCAATTGTGAAATTTCATGAGAAACTACGAAATAATCCTAGAAGAATTCATGAAAGAATGTCTGGAGGCATCGCTAGAGAATTTTTTAATGACATACGTGGACAAGAATGTCTTTTTAAGAGATACCTGGAGGTAAGCCCGTGCCCAAGGGAGGGGTTTTGGGTGTTAAACCCCTTCCGTTAGCGAAGTTCTATATACTAGACAGTAGACACCCTTCCGCCTCCGAACAACTTTTGATACATTCTGAAAGAGTCCCTGGAGTTTCTGACTGCGTCCCTGATGGTGACCGTGGAAAATGTTCTAAGGGAGTACACGAGAAGGAACACATTCTAAAAGAATTCTCAGAGAAATCTTCAGAATAATGTTTGCTGAACTCATAAAATGAACTCCTACAAGAGCGCCCCCTCGATCATTACAGAAACATTTCGTGAATAAATAATTCGTGTAGAGATTTCGCCAGAATTATTCTTAATTAGGCACAATATTGAAGTAATATCAACGGGACCATATCCGGCGCTCAAATTTAGAACCTGGAGTAATCAGCTATGATTTTATCATGACAGCAGCGGAAGCACATTCAAAGGTTAATTTTGCGGAAGGTATAGCACCACCAGTCGTTTCTCAATTCGGATGCTCACATTCAAAACAACGTGGAACAAAGAAAACACGTGAAAGTTTTGAAAACGCAGCCGCTCGCGCGCACAGCCTGCTACTATCTCCATAACCTATGTGTCGCGAAATTTCAGACAAATTAGAGAATATAAATGACATTTACATATATCAAATCAGGATAAGAAATTATTCTTTGAACTAATTAAATAGTAATCTCAGTTTGAAAGGTGGTGAACAGCTTTTCGTAATAGAAAGTCGGTACATTGCTTTCAAAAGCATTGAACATAATTTATTTTATATCGAAAATACATTTCAGAAAAAATCACTGTGCTTTCACCAATTTACCCTCACATACTCTAGAATCTCTCTCTGCGTATTTGTTTATGGAGATTCAGCATATGCAATCTTTTTCACATCCTGCATAAAGAAGATAAAGCTATTTAGTAGCAGTATTGTACAGAAGAAAAGGAAATGGTTGCAGGTGGGATTTCCAGGTGGTTTAGGAGGTTTCAAAGGGGGTTTCTTAGGGTTTTATGGAACTTACAGGGGCATTTCAAGGAGCTCAGTGTTCCAAAGGAGTTTAAGGGGGCTTCAGGTGTTTCAAGGTGGCTCCAGGGAGCATCCAGTCTCGTTTCTGGATGTGTTTAAGAATGATTTAGTAGAGTTTTAAGGGGTGTTTTACAGCTTTTCATGGGTATCACGGTTTAAAGGGCGTTTCAGAGGACGGGTGATCCCAGGAGGTCTACAAGGGCTTCTAGGCGTTTCGAAGGGTTTTCAAGGGCATTTCAGAAGGGTTTGAGGGGGTTTCAAAGCCGTTTCAGAGGGGTCAGATGGTTTCATGACCGCTCGGAAGTGTCTCAAAGTTCTTCAGAGCTCTTTCATGCGTTTTCAGGGAGTCTTAGAAGGATACAGTTTTCAGAAGGGTTTCATGGGATCTTCAAGGGTATTCAGGGCATCTTAGGAAATGCTGAAGCATTTAAAATCTCAATCTGCTTCAGGGGGTCTTAGGATCGTTTGATGTGAAGAGCATTTTAGTGTATATCAGAGGTTTTATGGGTGTTTTAGTATCAAGGGGCTTCAGGGGATCTCAAAAGATCTCAGGTAGTATCAGGAGTTTGTTCGACAGCATTTCAATGCGTTTAAGCGCATTGAGGGAAGTCTCTAAATTTTACAAACTGACCCTTTGTTTTGATTTGTTTCAATAGTCTTGAGGGGGTTTTCATGGGGTTTTAAAGCATTTCAGGCAATAATTTTATTTGTAAGAAGTCGACATTATAATTTCTTACGAACACAGTTTTTACAGGGTTGCTATTCGGTATTCTTACTTTGCCCACCATATCCTCTCAGCGCAACGAGCTCATGGTTCCTATCATTCACCGTTACAACCATTTTCCTCCTCTTGTTGAAGTTCTGTCGTGTTCCTGATTTGGACCACTGTGCCCAAGTTAGCCGGGCATTAATCTCTACATGGAATGGAGGACGATGAAGAAGCATCATCTCCTCTGTCGCTAGTAGGTTGTGGGCTCGTGCCCGTAACGACTATGGCACGCAGTTTACACCTTCTACTGTCCGTCGCGTAGGTGCGGCTTGTGACTTGCGAGGGCTTAATGGAGTTTGAAAAATTGAGCTATTCCATCACACTACCAACTGGAGTAGGTATCCACCGAGCCACACTTGAACGATGCTAGTGCGTCAGTGGAGATACAGTTTTATGAAGCACCTGCATCATCACATTTCAAGTACGTCGATTAGCTTCCACGGGAAATGACTACTTCCTTGGGTGGTCTATGCGAGCTCCAAATGCGTAAGCGTAAGTTAGCCGCAACTAGTAGTCTCGAATAGCGGCGGCAGCTCCGTTACAAAACAATTAGCCTCACTTAGTCCATCGATTACACCAAAAAGTGTTTCCCATTTCCTAATCTAATATATGCTCTTATCAAAGAATTCACCCATCGTACTCTGAGGTAAAGCGCCGTCGATACGGGGTCAGTCCGTACCGAGCGAGCGCGCAAGAGTTCGCTTACAGGAAGCCCCTTCCGCCGCCGGCGGCGATGCATTCCACCAGAGAGTTCGCACCAGAATCATATGATTTTCTCACCTACCGTTTTTCCCGTATTATCCAAATTTCATCATCGCACTTTAGCTTTTAATTTGCCCACCTTCGCCCCTCGAACGTCCCGGGCGCCACCAGCCGAATTTCTCCAGTGGTCGAGCGTAGTTCCGAGATGCGGCCAGCAAATTGCATGTTTGGACAACACTTTGGAAATCAATAGGCAAAAGCCGCCGACTGACCAGCCAACTAACCAACCAACCAATCAATTCATCATTCCCGGTAATAGCTCATATGTGGAAGAGCGTCTAGCGAGCCGACCGACCCGAGATCCGCTAGCAGGCTAATCGAGCTTCCTTCCTTTCCACACATCCACGCCATTAATCTTCCCCCAACAACACCAATTAATCGATCAATCGGATTTCGGCAGGTCTCGTCGTAGGTACCGCCACGCCGCAGCCACCGCCACGGTCCATGCTGGGCTGAATGAGGAGAGGAATATTCACTTCAAAACATTTCGGGTGCGCGAGATGAATGAGGTAAAACTGAAGAAAAGCTGCAAAAAACGAACAGTCTGCAACGAGTGGTGAGGCTTTTTCGCGCTCGAGCTTGTGCCATTCAAACCACCTCGATGACGATTGAATGGAAAATCGAAACAAAATGTAAAGTTTTGGTGTGGATGCAGGCAGGTATGATTACATGTCGTCGTCATCGTCTCTTCTGGGCTTTCGGGCGAGTCGAGTATGATTGGAGGGCACAACCAGCGGAAACTGGTGGTTTGACGATATGGGTGTTTTTTTGGGTTTTCAATACGTTCAAAGTAGGTTTTCAATTGACTATTGAGCGGGTTAAATGGTGCCTGCACCTATAATGACGGCAATGGCTCTATAAAAAAAAACAAGTTGCTTTTATATGTCGATCGATAAGGTGTTCAAAAAACCCAAAGGGTCAAAAGAACAGATAAAGTTCTTTTTGAGCTCAGGCGTTGCAAGGATTTATTGCTGGATGTGGCTACCTCGTAAACCTCTGCCTCTACTAGAATATTTTAAGGTAAATTTTAAAAATATACTTCCGTTTTCACACTCATATTCAGAATAAAACTTGATTGTATTCGGATCAAATTGGGGACTCGCGGTGCGTTTAAGAATCGCTTAGCACAATAAAGGGCCTTATTATTATACAGTTAAAGAGCCTTAGTGTAAAATCGGCAAAAGATGCTATCCCAGATCATCTTCCGTCATCTGTTACCTAAAACGAATGAGTTTGTGGGAAGTTATGAAGCCGGCTTCATCGACGGCCGGTCGACAACGGACCAGATCTTCACCATACGGCAAATCCTCCAGAATTGCCGGGGTACGATTTTCACAAAATCAATTTGTGTGCTTTGGACATTATTTCCAGAACATTCTGAAGGGTGGCAGATCTGTACACCCGCCTGAAACGCGAAGCAGCAAAGGTCGGGCTGGTATTGATTGCCTCAAAAACAAAGTTCATGCTGGTAGGCGGAACCAAACACGACCGGATCCGTCTGGGCAGTAATGTTAGGTACGAGCTCCAGAAGAATCTGAGGTCTAAAAAGATTCACCCACGCACCAAATGCACCATGTACAAAACGCTAATAAGACCGGTGGTCCTCTACGGGCACGAGACATGGACCATGCTCGAGAAAGGCCTGCAAGCTCTCGGAGTTTTTGAGCGACGCGTGCAAAGGACGATCTTCGGCGGTGTGCAGGAAAACGACTTGTGGCGAAGAAGGATGAACCACGAGCAGGCATGAGAATGAGACTTTTTTCTGTTTACCGTTCAACGATACTGGCAGTAAAATAAAAACAAAACAACGGCATCACCAATACCATCAGACGCCGCGCCGACGGCAGTCAAGCAGAAGCTTGATGGTTTTCGCTTCCCCACGAAAATATTTATGAGCAGTCATGCTGAGGCGGGTGATTGCAAAAAATGTCAAATATTTTCAACTGCTAATAACTCACTTGTTTTAATAAATAATTTAAATCTATTTGCACAAACAGCTAGAGCACACTCCTAGCTTTGTGATGCATGTAAAGAAGTTTGTCTAGAAGCGGTTTGAAACGCAGAAAAATGCGAAAACGGGAGAGACAGAAATTTTTGTCGTCGTTGTGCTCGAGTACTGGCGCTCTCGCGCTTGAAAACCGTTTCGAGGAAGAAGGCTGCAGGAAAAAAAAATGTTATGACATTAATTTTTCGAACAGTTTGAGTTTGGCTGGGCCTGTGATGTTCGTGTGGAAAAATGTCAAATGTACAGTCGGTAACCGTTTTTTCCAGTACATTTCTCATCCCTGACCACGAGTTCGCTGCACTTTACGGTGAACCCAGCATCCAAGGGGTGGCCAAATGCGGAAGGATACGATAAGCACGGCATGTTGCAAGAATGCCGGACAACAACCCTGCAAAGTTGGTGTTGATTGTTGATTCAGTTTTATCTTGAATTTGGTGTAATACTAAATAAATTAATGAATTGTATTCCTGCATGTCCAGTCAGTCTTCTGAAAGTTCAAAAGACAGTATCAGAACAGTTGGAATATCCTAGGTCATCCAAACTGATCTTAAGTTCGAATCCTGGAGTCTACAGGGGGTAACAGAAAAAAAAACAAAAAACAGTGATACATACATACTGATATGCATTGGCCACAGCGGGACGCCATACAAAGTTCAAAGGCAGTCTAAAGCCAAACAAGATACGCACACAAACAAAAAAACTGCCGGGGCCCGTGGCGTAGTGGCTACACGTTTGCTTCATAAGCAGATGATCATGGGTTCGATCCCAGCCCCGGCGATTTCATCAGTTGCACTTCCCCCCACGCTATGTCCAAAGGGAAGTATTATGAAAAGTGAATGTACCTCAAAGTTTATTCACTAGAACCGTATTTTTGGACCCCTAGATTCAGAATATGTGCGATATAAAATAATCCATCTTGGGTTTTTTTCCCATACATTTTTATATGGTATGAATTTAACCTTAAAATTACTTTTTTCGCGATTTGTATGGAAAAATAGGAAAAAAATCGAAAAAAAAAATCCGAAAACCCAAGATGAAACATTTTAAACCGCACAGATTTTGAAACTAGAGGTCCAAACCTACGATCCTATGAAATAACATTTGAGGTACATCCGATTTTCGTAATACTTCCCTTTGGGCATAGCGTGCCCCCTTGAGAGCAGCTGACACTGACCCTCTTCTGAGCCCATGGCTCAAATGGACCCGGATACTTGGACATCGACGAACGGCAACCCATAACGGACCCCCAATTGGACTGGAAACAAGAACAACCAACAGCCAACACAGCAATATCCTCGTGCTCATCATTCTACCATGATAGGGTAGAGAAAGTGAAAGCAGCGCAACGGCAACCAGGTCGATGTATTTGAAATAGAATACATTTAGGCGCTGTACAAATTGTAAGTACAGTTTCCAATTGGAATCGCTCACGCAGCAGTGCCCTAGTGGACAAAAGAGCTGTAAATCAGGTTAACGCTAACGCTTGTGATTGAAGAATACAAAACAACAAAACTAATCCTTGAAGAAGACGAAACATACACCGAAACGTCAGAATGCGATTGCTTAAAAGACTGAAAGAGCCGAAAACTTTCCAAAAATAAGCACTAACAGTCGAAAGCATCCACCAAATATAACAGTTACATACTTTATTATACAAATACTTTATTATGCAATTGTTGGATTTTTCCTTAAGTTTTTCTTGGCTTAACTCCTGGGAGTTCCAATGAACAATCGGAAGAAATACAGGCGAAATCTGGAGAGAAACTCAGCAAAAATCTATTGCAGAAATCGCCAGTGGTCTTCGGAATAAAAATGGGGACATCTCGGTTAAAAAAAAATGCGGGAGTAATTCCGGGCGGGAATATTACAGAAACTCGAAGAGAAATCCCTGTAGGAAAACCAAGTGAAATCCTATAAAATTTTCCAAAATAAATCCCTGGAGAACTTCTGCTGAAATCTCGAAAAAATACTGTTACAAAGGTATCCCTCAAAACCACTTAGAGACATTCTTCAAGGAACTTTGAATACATTTGAAAGGAGCTCCGGAAAGACTTCATCGAAAAACTCTGGAAGCATATAGGGAAAACTTCCAGAAAAAAAATCCGGCACAAAGGTACTCCTGCAGAGACCTCTTGATAAACTCATGCTGAAATCTTGAGAAGATATCTGGTAAAAATCTCATAAACAACTCACAAAATCACCGGAAAGAACAGCGGAAAAAACTGGTTAAGAACTTTGGGAACAAGCACGTAAAATATCTCTGGATGGAATCTAGGGAGAACTCCTGGAGAAATCTAGAAAAAGTTGCGACAATCCTGCTGGAAAAATAATTTTTAACAAATTCATGAAATATTTCGCATTCAAAATTCTGTGAGAACTGCGAAAACATCCCAGAAGAAATTCAAGGAATGAATTCCGAGGAAAATCCTTGGAAAAAAACTTGGGAATCTAGATGGATTTCCAAGAATATTCCCAAAAAAAAACCTTCGTGGCCGTGTGGCGAGTGTCGTCATAGACGTTTAGGCGCATTGCTTGGCGCATTGTGAGTGTCACAGAGTGAAGGTTCGAATCCTGCTTCAGTCGAGAAAGCTTATCGACAAACGAGAAATTCAGGTTTCGTGTGATTCGTGTTGTCCGTTGCCCAATGTTAGTGTTCGTTCAGTCTGTGAATCATCTGGTTGAAGTCACCGTAGTGCCTTTCTAACAATCCTTGATTAAATTCCTTGTAACTGAAACAGCTCTTTCCAGAATTTACTAGGATTTATCGGAATAGTCAGGATAATTGGTTCCTGAAATATTAAAAGGTAAGTACGTTTATTTGACAAATTGAAGGATTGAAGTGTGAAAAAATACCACATGATTTGGTGGGATTTGAACCCATGACTTCGTATCGCTACCCAGGCAGCATACGAAATTGCATGTCTATATCGGAATTGCAACTGAAATAGTCACACATATATAGCACTAAAGAAATCGTATTTAATGCGCGAAAGAGGCATATACATACTAAAGTGGAGGCCATATCGAAACATATATACGATTACTGCGATTCCATCTAACATGATTTATGATTTCTCTGGTAAAATTTCTACGATTTCGCCGATTTTCTCCGTCGAAATATACGATTATGCATGATATTATTACGATTTAGTGTACCGATCAGGGATGCCATATATACAGATTTATCTGTATTATACAGATTTTTGAACATCTTTACAGATTGCGTTTATACGGAATACAGATTTTTCATTTGTATAGGATACAGATTTTGCACTCAAATTTTGTATGGGATACAGATTTTTGAACGAGTGATACAGAAATTCATCTGGCATCGCTGGTACCGATATACGACTCAAGATTTTCAAATAAAAAAATTAATAGTGTTCAGTGGGAATCGAACGTAGGTCCATTGATTGAGAACTGCGCGTTATATCTATTGGCTATATTGCCAAGTTGGAAGTAGAGAGTTCGGACGAAACGAATAAAAATTGGCATGAGTGCATTGAGTGGCACGAAAAGTGGTGCCTTGCAAGAGGCTTGGAATTCACATCGTTGTTGAAATTTATACATCACTTATTAAAACTCATCTACTGTATATACATAATATGAAAACCTACATATTTTGAAATTATTGCTATCATACAGGGTGTCCCAGAAAGTATGGGCACAATTTTGTATAGCGAAAATACAATAATTTTCTTAACAAACAACAATTTTTATATTTTTTTATTTTTATTCATAGTATTTTAATTCATTCCTGTAAAGAGTTTATTCATTAAAAAGGGTTTTTGTGTGCAGAATGTTTAAAATGAAAAAAACATATTCAAAATTTCTACACAAATTACTGTTTTGCAAAATATCCAAATTCGAAACATTTTTTTCGTTTTTTTTACATGATACATTTGAAAACATGTTTCCTCAGATGGTTGATTGATTTTTTTTATAAGAATATGTTTTGCCTTTGCGTACGGGTATTTCAGAGTTTTGAGAAAACTGAAAAATTCGCCTTTTCTATTTCTGGATAAGACATGCCCACAGATATTCTAGTTTTGAAACATGTTTTGACGAGAATAAAAATAATTCAATCTACACTTTATAGAGCTGGAGCATAGATTTTACTTATAGTGACATTAAAATGTAATTTTCTGCATGTTGTGATATATATTCGGAAGCTTGTTTTCAACTATTAGAAAAACGAGTTTTTAAAAATATCGGCTTTAGTGTTTCAATTCATTTTTCTGGTTCAAAAGTATATGTTTTCAATTCGAACTAAGGGTTGTATAATAGATATGCATGTAGAAATACACATATATATTTTTTTGAAATTTTTATCGAGCTTAATTTCATGCGTAGAAAACAATTTGTTAAGCGATGTTTTTGAAAAATATAGCAATTTGTGCAGAAACTTTGAAATGTCTTTAAGGGAATGTTCTACCGCATTCAAACGAAGTGTGAAATGCAAATTTTTATAATTGGCATTTGATGTTGATATATTAAGGCAGGATATGTGTGAAAATAAAGTTTGTTTATGCATCCATTCCCACATGGCAGAGCTGCAAAGTTGTGCCCATACTTTCTGGGACACCCTATAGTTGGCATGTGTCAACAAAAAAATAAAACAATTTTTTCCTTTCCTCCATCATACAAATATATTAACAAAACCATTTACGATTTCCGAGATTAAAATTTGACTGTTAAAAGTTCAGTAACAATAATATGCAACTGTAAAAATAAATATACGATTTCTACGATTTCGTAGTATGACGCAAACGATCAATATACAATATTCTTATCGTTGTATACGATTGCGTCGATTTTGATCATACCTCTAGGAAGGAAGCTCGATTTAGCAGATTTATATACGATGCAAAACGCCAATTTTCTCGAAACAAAGATATCACATATACGATGCTACCGAACTTAAAAGACACGGACACGTTCAATGCTTCCAGTGAGCTTTTCGCTCTTTGAAGGAAGCTCGACACTAGACAACGGACTAGCATGCAACGCCCAGTGGCACAGCCGAAAACTTTTCCTGACAGCTGCGGCGGGAATCGAACCCGCGCTCCTCAGCACGATGCGACTAAGAGCTTGGTGACCCTAGCCACACGACCACGGAGCCGCACTTGAAGCTTGACACTCAGAACGCATGATTTTTTACGATTCTATCCGATTCTGTGCGATCCTACCGATAGTATCTAGCACCTTTTATGATCGGAGACGACTATATGAAACGAAATCGAAATTGAAATTTCATTTGGCATAAAATGCGATTTTTCGCAGTCACTGTCAACAAATATACATACTAGTATACATATTATTATACAATTCTGATTCGGTATATGAAAATATACGATTTTTTCCACACAATGATCTACGATATGTGGTTGGCTGGGTAGTCCGGCGCTTTAACCAAGGCTTTAATAAGGCCGAGCCGAGAGTCCTACGGGAGTAGGTTGAAAGGTGAAACTAGTACTTCGATGAACACTTCAATGGCATTGGGCAGAAAAATGGTGGAAGAATGACTACGTCAGTGCAACATAGAATGACAATGAACTAGTTTCCGGGCTTAGGCGTGGTAAGAGTACAATACAATTAAACGAAGAGCCCGAAAAAAAACAAGTTAAAATAAAATTAATTTTTGTGGAGCTGAATTTGAAAATAAAAAGCAGAATCTTGGATCTATTTTTGATTAGTGGCTTTGTTTCAAAACTCAATAGCAATAAAATGAGAAGGATGGTATGGACAAGTATAGTAAAACTTAGTCGGGGTTTAATGTCAAATATAATATTTCCGTTGCATCAAGAAATCGAAGTTGTACAATTCAAAGCCGATAACAAAGACTACCATCACGTAAACAACTCGTGAAACAATGTCTGCGTGAAACCAATCTTCAAACGCAGTTGAAAGTAGTGGAATCGAAAACAAAAAGTTTTACACATCATACTGAACGTGGAAATCTGACTTCCACATTCCTAAATTATCATTCAAAAACTCGAAAAACTTTACAAAGCTGAACTCAACCCAGTTCCTGCATGGTACCAGAAAAAAATCGGAAGTCTCCTTTTAATGACTTCGGTTGCACCACATCATCATCAAACACATTCCCGACCTTCCTCGGAGAGAACTTTTGCGTCTTTTCATCGATTACACGGCGGCCGCGGCGAAGAGGGAATCCCCACGCATATCGCGTTGCCATCAATTTCAAGCGATGACGATAAACTTCAACGCAGAGCGTAGCAAAGCGCATCCTTCCTTCCGCCTTCCGTATCTCCTGCTGTCGTAGTCGTCGTCGTCCTCACACGCATTACGTGGCGTGGCATACAAGTCACTTCATACATCACAAGGATGTGTCTCTTCCTCGCATGAACGTCGTCGTCGTCGGCAGACTCTCCGCTCGTGTAGATGACGATAAAGTTTTTTGATTTTGTAACTCTTCCCAAAGCCGGAGAGGGTAATCCTTTTGCTCTGTTGGTGTGGTGTGGTGTGTTGCATGCCCTTGCCAATTGGCTTTGAGGATCTGTGCGGAACGGTGAACGTGTGGGGCCAGGAAGAAGCAGGAGGAGGAGCCCAAACAATTATTCCAAAGCATCAAAACATTTAGAGAGAAGATTAACTTTTTGCATCTTTTCCGTCGAGCTCGGGTTGATGCGTTTTCTCGCATCGTTTGAATCTCTGTGAAAGAGATACGGGAAGTGTGTTGAAAAAAAAAACTAGGTACGAGCTCTGGTGGAGCCAGGAAACGAAGCAATCGCAGTGGCAGTCAGATGAAAGCGTTTTGGAAGTTTTTTTTTGTGGGTTATGCCATCTACGCCAGTTTTTGCTCAACGGCACCGATTTGGAGCTTCGATTTCCACCTGTGCAGGCGAGGTTGCGATTGTGAAGTCCGCCTGCCTGCCTGCTTCTGGAACGTGAGAGGTAAATGCACGTTCCAGTGCGATACAAAGCGTTCCGTTCGGTTGTTGTGTCTGTATTTTTATTGCCATTCAAAGCGAGTTGCTGATGCTTTATTTTTAAAATTTCGATTAAACAATTCTACTCCGTCCCCGGACGGCATTGCGGTTCACCCGCGCCCGCCAGCTCTCTGACCTGCCAATAAAACGAAATCGGCGCGGTGGTGTTGGCGGTAGTCATGTGCAACGATGGTCGCTGTAGTCGTCGTCGTCGTCACCACCGTAGTCGTCGTCATATGGCCTACCCTAGGGCAAAATTTGATAACTCAAGTGTTCAGCCCTGTTCTACAAATACTGCAGCAAAACCCCTTGCCGTTGATTGACAGTGTGTTGATGGAGCTCTTACTCAAATCGTGTGGTACATTTCCAAAATTTCGGCTATTTTCGGTCCGCCACCATTCATGCTACGGAATCGATACACAGCTCAGCTCTACTACGTATAGCCCATTACCTAATTTCGATCGCCTGACTTGAGCCCCATCACCTCAATCGAGCCGAGCTCCGTTCGCCGACCCTGGACTGTCTCCCGTCCGTTCGTTGTTCGCCATAACTGTTCTAAACCAAATCGGTGACTAATCATCGGCCCGCTTTGAATTGGTCTTAATTTCCCAACCGCACGGCAGTCTTCCGGTATTGTACCAACTACCTCTCTTTCCCCGGCTAGTGTTGTTCGACAGCTTCCCATCGAATTGGAATCAATTACAGCTCTGTCAACCTCAGCTGCCTTCCCGCGACTCAGACTCTCGGACTCTCGGACGGATCATCACGTTATGCGATGAGGAGTAGGTACACGGTGCGCAAATCCACAGATCCGACCAAGTTTTCTCCACGATTCTTCCTTCCCAATTTCGACCGAATCGAAGAATTAGTGCCCTGTACATCGCTTTGTGAACCCGGGGCTTGTTCCAACGACGACGACGAACAACGAGTCAAGTAGCAACCGACAGAAATCATTATAAATAAAGCTCTCCCGCCAACTCCCAACCACATGCGGGTGGGTCGTACTTCGATGACGACGACGATCGAACGATGTTTATGTTTGGCGTATTGCATTGAGCAGGTAGGTACCTACTACTGTTTCAATTTTGCTGTCAAAAAATCACGATTTCTTGTTTTCGGGGCTCTTAGAGGTTGTTGTTTGGGCTGTTACCACCCTCTCTACCTACTCTACTTTACTCTACTCTAAGCTCCTCTAAAACCAAGTATTGGTAGGTGTAGTAGTAGCTAGCGAGTATAGATTTGTGCCGACTTTTATGAAGACAACTCATATTTTGCGAAATAAAATCTGAAACGCATAATATCCAGAACAGGCTTAATATCAAAGCGGCAAATTTATTTATAACTATCGTGCTTCAACAATGACAATCCAGGTATGATATTTGTAGTAACAATAGTAACAATACAACATATAAGGTTTGTCCCAGTAAGGAATGGCTGGTGAAGTACTAGATTTTAAGTAAGGTGAGTTCGTGCTGCTGATAAACAAATTCTCCAACAGCACTAACACAATTAGGCCTACCTCTGTCTCTACCCGCGATCTTGTACTTTGTTTTGGTCGAGTTGATCGTCGACAGCCTATCAACGTGGTTTCCCTCTATAGAGGGGCATAAGTATTCTCCAATGCACTACGATCGATGCCAATGAGATTAACGTTGTCCACAAAGCCGAGAAGCGCCTTAAATACCTTGAAACGATCCAACTGAAATCTCCCCAAACTATCTATTGAACTCCGCCAAGAGCCTGTGCAGCCTCCTGAAACTGCTCTGAAACGCCTTGAAATACATTGAAACTCTCTGATACGCTTCTGAAATCCCACCGAACCTCCATGGATTTGACCCAAACCCCGTGGAATGCTTTGAAACGCTTGTTAATAAACCGCTATGGAATCGACCTGAGAGCCCTTTTAGCCCACTAAATCTGCTTTGAAGTCTTCTGAAACGCTTTGAAATGATTCTAAAATTCCCCTAGAACCCTCTTCGAACTGACCTGAGAGACTGTGCAGCCCCTCTGACACCATATGAAACTCGCTTTGAAATGCCCTTAAACGCCATAAATTGCATTGAAACTAACTAACTGAAACACCTGAAAATCCACCCTGTAAATCCCATGAATATCATATCTGAGAGTCCTCTGAAACATCCTAATACACTCTGAGACACCTTGAAATGCTTCTATAAACAGCCGCCCTGAAACTTCCTTAAACGCCCTCTAAAACTCCGTAGGATCACCTTTAAATCTCCTATAAGGTACTCATTAGACTAGATCAACAAAATAGACTTTCTGGAACGAAGCTTTTTCGATTCCAAAATTTGGAAGCGATTGTTTGCATCCCCGTATTCTGAATTGCGATTGAAATATGTATGGGGTTTAATACTGGAAAACGCACTTAGCATTTTTCTCATAAGTTGAAATTTGTTGTCTGAAACAATGCAATGTAACTGCGTTGATCCACACTAGTACTCATTAGCGTGGTTCAAAAAATCGTTTTTGCTCCACACCGCTCATTCGATTCGTAACCAGATTCTATGCCTTCTCCCAAAAATTGAGCTGATTTGGTCGGAAATTGAGAGTGCACAAGCCCTTCAAAGTTTGCATGGGAATTACTATGGGAAAAGGACGTTTTTCATTCAATTGACCGTAGTATTTCCCCAGGTGCCCTAGAGTGTTAATTGACCATTGGTAGTCCTAGGCTACTCTATCAGCTACAACTTTGAAGGGCTTGTGCACTCTCAATTTTCCACCAAATCGGCTCAATTTTTGGGAGAAGGCTTAGAATCTGGTTACGAATCGAATGAGCGGTGTGGAGCAAAAACGATTTTTTGAACCACGCTAGTACTCATTCTCTTAAAAACCCTTTGGAGCCGGAGGTGCCATTTATGACCCCAAGATAGAAGCGGCTGTATGAACTTACACATTTAATTTAACAAAACACTGTCTTCGGCAAGGTTGTTGGCAATTGAGTTCCTCCTCTCTTAAGGAAAAATGGGAATATTTATATTTGGCAACCAAGAACATCCTGAACACCATGAAATTTAGAGAAACGAAATAGTTGCCATAGCAGTTGTTCTACAAACTGAATTTTGATATGGGCTACGTTCATATGTATTCATTTAACCTTCGCCAAGAATATCAAACGGTGTTTTATAGTCTGGGAAGTTCTAGGTGGTCCAAGCTGTCCTATAATGAAGTCCTTCATATCTATAAGAATAACTATGTCGAAGCTATGCCATAGTCTTTGATTATGTTCTGCGAGCTCCATTAAGTATAGTAGATTATACAACATAACTCTTTAGTCTAGTCTAGTCTACACATACACAGCCATTCATTGAAAGAATCCTGGAAAATGATAGAATCGACTAATTCTACCATTTTTCTTGTCATTATTAATGCTTGCAGTACATCGAAAATGCATCACAAGCATTAAAGCGGCCAGGCCTACTGTGAAGCGTTATTGATTCTTCAATAAAACCATTAAGGCGGGGACATCTCGTACCAACCGCTCAGTTTTATAGAGAAAGCTAACTACGTGAATAATCGGTGGGGGTGACGTTGCTAAGAAGGTTAATGTCACCCCTTAGTCCTTGGAATCCTGGGATGGAACACAGGTATTTGGTCCGTGTCCTGGCCCTTGTGCCTAGGCTTAAGCGCCTTTGCTCGCTCTCTGAAATGAAACACTGATTTCTAAGAGTTGAGGGACTGTGACGTTACAAAAAACAAGTTCCTTAATGGTTTATGAACGTCGCCCCGAAAAAAGAGGAAAGAAAATAATGTGTAGCATGAAACGATCTCACCAATTCGCCAGAAAACTCCGTGGAAAATCGCCATAAATGTAACATCGTCCTCCAGAAAATTCCTTCACTAGTATCTTAAGTACAGTAACGTACGTCGTCACTGCTGCCATAGCAGCATGCCTTTCCCCACTCAGTTTTCCCCCGCAGCGCTTCTTAGTCCCTTTCCAAGCCAGCACAAACTAACAAAATCGAGAACACCAGCTGGACTTCTAACTCCGGAAACACTTTCACGGCTAGTTGCTGTAGGTTCTCGGCGTCTGCGTAATGGATCTGTATCCTAGCCGGGAACGATTCGTGTTCCTTGCACTGGAATACGCCACTCTCGCGACGGCCGCTGGACCATGAACTGTTTATTTCTTTTCATTTCCGCAGCTTGAATCCACTCGCGGCACAAACTTTAAGAACGTAAAATGCTTCACTCTAGATTATACAACATAACTCTTTAGAGCCAAAACAGAAACTTCAATGGTTGTAGATGCTAGATTTTGAACATCATAATAGTTTCGATGACCCCAGCTGATCTGATGATGTCCATTGAATGTTCAGAAGACTTACTGGCAGGGCCGGATTTACAAATGTGGGGGCCCATGGCCACAGTGTTGTGGGGGGCCCGTTTCCGGGGGTATATTTTTGCTTAGGCAGCGTCCATTTATTACGTAACGCTAAAATCGACAAGTTTTAACCCCCCCCCCCTCCGTAACGCTTTTTTGTATGAAAAGCCTAAAATTTTTGTATGGACCGTAACGCTCGACCATACTCCCCCCTCCCCCTAGAACGTTATGTAATATGTGGATGGCGCCTTATATAGGATAAAAAAATGTAAAAATATTATTAATTCTAATTACTTAAGTACTAATGTCGTTGTGGAAGAATTTGAAGAATTTAAATAAAGTAATTTTTTTTTTGCGATTTTGGTCGTTGCCTTAGAGTTGGTCGTTATTCGTCAGAGTCTTTAGAGACATGTATAGACTAATTAATAGCAAAAATCTTTGGAAAATTTCTAGTAAATTTTGTAACACATCCGCTGGGGTAGTTTTGGTGAGTTCATGGTCGACTACCATGATTTTTTTTTGTGAAGCTTAAGCAGAAAAAGTTTTACCGCGGCTGCCAGAGGGTTCTGTGGCGACTTCCCGAAAAAATCCGACAAAATTCTGAAATCAACTTCTGGGAAACTTCATAATGCAATAGAAATTCTGTCATTTAGTGGGAATTCGAATAGAGACTGTTATTTTTTTTTTTTGCGAAAATCCAGACGAAGTTTCTTATGTAATTCCTAACTGTAGGAATTAAACGGCTACGCAGTCTTCAAAACGGAAAACGAAGTTTATTGTTTGCCCGACGTTTCGACACTGGGGTTTTGTGTCATCTTCAGGGGTAACTGACACAAAACCCCAGTGTCGAAACGTCGGGCAAACAATAAACTTCGTTTTCCGTTTTGAAGACTGCGTAGCCGTTTAATTCCTACAGTAAACTTCTCAGTCGATCCGCCAAGAGTAATTCCTAACTTCATTTTTATAGTATGTCCTGTGAAACTTCTAGAAAACCTTCGTGGGCTGATTTTTACAAAAAATGTTTGCAAAATGTTTAAAGTGTTTTCAGATTTTCCAGGATTTCTCCACAAATTTCTTTTGCAATGTCCTCAAGAAATCTAAGTATTTTGTCAGGGGTTCGCCATAAATTACATGCTAAGTGAAGAAGTGTTTCAAGGACCCAAATATATTATTCCAATTAACTTTCAGAATGTTTCCAAAAATAAATAAAACAAGAATATTGTTGCAATTATTTTAAGAATTCCTGGAAATTTCTTCCAAAATATGTCTTGAATTTCCGACAGAAAAAAACACGAATATTTTTTAAGTATATATTCTACCAAGTTTAACCTTCGAGGACGCGCGCCATCAAGCTACCGAAACTGCACCGCGCTCGCGCTGTATATGAAGAGCGAGGTTTTTTGGTAGTGTTGTACTTTTTACAACAGCGCGCGCGCTGAAGGGTTAAGAGTTAATCTACAGTTCAAGCGAAGTTTTTCTCCAGGATTTCCAATAAAATATTTTGGTCAATTGCACAAGATTGACTAGTTCAAATAAAAAACGTTAACAAGTTTTGGAGGAGCTTCGAAAGCTGCAGTCCTTCAAATAAAAACCACAATATATTTCACTAGTAGGTAGTACATTAGTGAACCGATTTTGTCAGCCCCTTTGCGAAAAACGTTTTTGACTCCCCCTAAAAACTAAAAATTATTTCAAACATTGAATCCCTCTATCTTCTGTTTTTTTTTGGTACTCAGTCATTTTTATTTTTTTTTTGTTTGACATTTTTATTCGTGAAATGGGATTTTGTGAGGGCCCCTGAAATGTGGGGGCCTGGGGCCATGCCCCCCTGCCCCCCCCCCCCCCCCCCCCTTAAATCTGGCCCTGCTTACTGGGCATGATAGAATACCTGTTGTAGCTTTGTATAATGAAATAAGTTACCGTTACGCCCGTAGACTTCAGAATCTTAACTCAAGAAGAGTTTGGATGACCAAGGATATCCAGAAAAACATTCTGCATCATATTCCATCCATTTTATGCTGTTGAGCACCAAAACTACAGAAAAACGTGGAAAAACTCCATAATAACGTTTGCAAAATTTTGGCTTCAAAGGGTTAAACTTTTTTGCATCCTTGAAACTAAAATTCAATTTCGGCAGTCCTGGTTCAAAACCTGAATGGAGATTCCAGTGTTGTATAATCATACCACATATGTGGAAGTATAACAATATCGACGATGAACATTTCTTGCAGGGGACAGTGAAATAGGCAAAAAATCAAATGATTTTTTTTTTGACTTTCTACAACCCTGGTTATGATTGTGTGATCCAAATGTTGAACACAACCAAATTTTACCATAACTGCAAAATTGTTTCTTCTAATTTGCCGGATCGTGAAATTTGAGCGTAACAAGGGAGTTCCAAGTGGCTTCATGTGGTTGAAGGGTTCCCGGAGGTGTCACAGAGGTATTCCAGGGCGTTATAGGAGCCATCCAGGAGTTTCCAAGGGGTTTCAAAGGCATTCCACGGAGCTTCACGGGGTTTAAAAGGGCACAAGCCTGTACAAGGGCAACATAGACATGTGTACCATAGTTGCGTTTCATCGGCGCAGTTGGTCGCTTGAGCGTGCGAGCGAATCAAGCTCTCGACACATAATAGATGGATGTAAGGAATGCGCTTAATAGCGCCAGCTGGTCTGCTATTGCCGATGCGCTCTTGCGTCTGGGCCATTTTTTTAACGTCACTTTAAACTATAAAGTTCATTCGTGACGGCACCATACCGGAGTACCTGTACAAGATTCTCGAAAGTTACTTTCAGAATCGTGTGCTAGTCTACGACACGGAGGTGGGTCGGAAGTTCTTTCACATAACATCAGGAATCCCGCAAGGTTCCATCCTGGGTCCGGTGTTATGGAATGTCATGTACGACGAGGTGTAGAAGTTAGAGTACCCAGTGGGAGTGGAGCAGCGATGCCAGATGATCTTCTGTATCACTTGTTCAAAAATCTGTATCCCATACAAAATTTAGGCCAAAAATATGTATCCCGTACAAATGGAAAATCTGTATTTCATATAAATGCAATCTGTACAGATGCTCAAAAATCTGTATAATACAGATAAATCTGTATATATGGCATCCCTAGAGTGGAGATTGTCGTATTTGCCGACATTACACTCGAAGTCTACGGTGAAACGATCAAGGAGGTGAAGTTGACTACCGACCACTCGATCAAGGTTGTGGAGGCGTGGATGCGGTCCAGGAAACTGGAGCTGGCTCACCACAAGACAGAGGTGACGGTTTTTAACAACCGGAAGTCGGAGCAGCAGACGGAGATCAGTGTAGGAGAGTGCACTATCCTGTCAAAGCGCTCCGTCAAATACTTGACCGTGATGATCGACGATAAGCTTACCTTCGGTAGCCACGTCGATTATGCCTGTAAAAGAGCCTCCACAGCTAATGCGGCATTGTCCCGGATGATGTCCAATAGCTCTGCGATGTACGCCAGTAATGGTATGGCGGCCCGGCGTGGGGTACCGCGCTAAGTACTGAATGCTACCGACGGAAGCTGGAAAGTACTTACAGGCTTATGTGCCTGAGGGTTGCGAGCGCGTACCGTACCGTATCGCACGACGCTCTCTGCGTCATGGTATGGTGCCTATCGGCTTCCTTATCAGTAGTGAGGACATGGAGTGCTTCGAAATGCGCGGAACAAGAGGCATACGCAGGACTGCCAGGATGGCCTCCATGGTCAAATGGCAGCGCGCGTGGGACAGTTCTACCAAAGGAAGGTGGTTGATACCGATGAAAGATAGTTGGATTAATAGGCGCCATGGGGAAGTTACATTTCACCTGATACAGGTCCTTACAGGTCATGGTTGCTTCCAACAGTATCTACACCGTTTCGGGCATGCGGATTCTCCCGAATGTCCAGTGTGCAATGGTTTAGAGGAAACGGCGGAACACGTTTTGTTCGTGTGCCCGCGTTTCCGCACAATGCGTGACCGCATGCATGACACATGCAGGGAGGACACAATTCCGGACAATCTGGTCCAGAGGATGTGTAGGAATGAGGTTAGCTGGAACGCCGTTTCAACGGCTATCACCCATATCGTCTGGGAGCTACAGAGGAGGTGGCGCGTGGACTCGGAGAATGGCTAGTCCAGATGCAGTACAAGAGGTGGTCCAGGAGTTCGAAGTCGGCTTCGTAGGTCATACCGGTGCCCTGCGGTCGAGATCGACCCTTACAGCGATTAAGTGGCCGCGGAGAGGAAGTCTCGGTAGCGGTGCTGTCGTGGCGGCGGTCTACTGGGTTGGATCCGAGCCCGCGGTTGGAAAGGGGTCCTCGGCAAGGGTCGGGGTAGGTGGAGACCCTGCTGTCAGCAACCTTCTGGTGCAGCTGATAGGGCCTGGAGGGTAGTAATGCCCTTGCCTTCAGCAGGTCAGATCGGGTTGCATGTGGGCATCAGTTCTTGATGTCTGCAAAGCAGTTGGGCGCGGGCGGGGTTGACCTTGCCCGCCTTCCGAGGACGAAGGGAGTGGCGAGGATCACTCGGGAAACTGGCTAAGCGCCAGCATTACCGTGATGGACTCTCCAGAGTGAGTCATCGATGTTCGTTGCTGCTAGGCTACGCAGCTAACCTTGAGGGTGCGACGTGCACTAGCCCCTCTCTGAAGCAATACCTTCTTGGTGGTTCCGGAGAGAGGAAGGGTTTGGCGACCATAGGAATGTGTTTTAGTGGGTCGAGGAGAGAGTAGTCCTGGCTTCTACCGGCATTGTAGAAGACGGCCTCAACCCCACACTACCCTAACCTTCCTGTTAGGGTGTCTGATGAGCAGATTTATCCCCCTATGGTTTAGAAGGAAAAAAAAAAAAAGAGAGGAAATTATGAAAATAGGAGTGTTCATGGTGTGGGTTCGGAGTCAGCTTGGCTTTCAATTTCGTAGAATCGTTACCTGTTCTGTGACTCAGTTGGTTGAAGCGCCTGTCCAGCGAATACGGAGTCGTAGGTTCGAATCCCACCAGAACGCGATTTTTGCACATCTCTTAATTTACCAATTCTAATTTTCTTGTTTTTTTTTCAGCCCCATGAGCATTCCAGGGGTAATCCAGTGGCTTCAGAGCGGTTTCAGAGGCGTTACATAGAATTTCAGGAGCGTTTCAGGGGTGCTCCATGGAGTATCAGGGGATGTCACGGACGTTCCGTACGGTTTCAGGTGACTTCAGAGGCGTTCCAGCAGTGTTAAAAGGGGTTTGAGAAGGTTTTAAAAGCTTCACAGGGGGTTTTAAAAGGTTTCAGAGGTGTTTTAGGACTGTTTTGTTGGCCTACGAAGTTTCAAGAGGTTTTCCAAAGGTGTTCCAGGAGTTCCTCAGTTGTTTCAGGGGCATTCCAGTGGTGTTATCATGGTATTTCATGGGGTTACAATGGCGTTCTAGGGGATATATTTGTATTTGTGCCTAACATTCGTCGGACGCCATTGAGTCTACATGAAACGTCAACTATCTAAAGCTACATTCAACTTTATCGAATAAGGTCATGACGAATTAGTCTGTTATCAAAAGTATTTATCCTAATATCACCTGACATTCTGAAACGCCTTGGAACCTCTCTGGAAATCTCCTGAAACTTTTTCAAAGCCCACAAAATCTCCCCCGAAATCCCTCCGGAACTCTTCTAAACTTCCAAATGAAAATCTAACAAATGTTTTAACGGATTGACGGAGTGCACCGTTAAAAAATCAGCGAGAATCGGTCAACATAAGGATGAGTTCACTTAAACTAATGTTCAATTTTCTTTGAGAATAAGCAGCATAAGAAATCACTTTGTTAAGAACAGGGATCTGAAATGTCACGGAAATGTCATGAAAAAAAAATGTCATGACATTTTCGAGTTCTACCATTTCCAGTGCAAATTTCTGCCCGTGAACAAACCGTCAATTATGCTAGTTGGGCATTGCAAAATTACAACATCGTCGGTTTACATTTTTTACTACAGTCAAAAAAAAAAAATAGGCAGACATTTTTGTAACATTTTACAACCCTGGCTTAGACGTTCAGTGAATATTTTTCTACTACCGTGAAATTATGAACGCAAAAACAAATGAAAACAACAATTTCAGTACTAACAGTACAACACGAAAATACTATATGTCCAATAAAATCAAGGAAATTTCCTATACGAAAAGTTCTTGGAACGACTGAGAATCGAACCCGTCACCCTCAGCATGGTCATGTTGGATACCCAAGCTTTTATTGTTGTGGATATATGGGTTTCATTTCTGTTCCTAAGTTATTGAATTTGGTCGACTTTGTTCGGTATGGTGTACAATTGTCAACTACAAATATTTTCAGTTGAATATTCATGTTCATAGACTTTCTACTCGTCGTATAACAATTTTATTCCATACTAATGTTTTGATTGTTCGATTTTTTTTACCCATGCTCTATCATCTAATAGTAGGAAGGAGGACCCAACGAAGTATGGGAAAAGCGCACCGAGCGGCGGCGCGACGACTGAATCAAAATTTTGGGAACTTGAACGCCTGCAAAGAGCACACCACGCGAAAACAAGCCTATTCCACTCGACGGGGGTGTGGGAAATCGGTTGCAGTTTTGATGTTAAACTAGGAAATAACAACCGGTCGTTGCGCAAAAAAAAAAATACGAGAAAATCGAAACGAGCAACAAACATGAAAAAAATATCGTTAAAACGGCACTCGACCGCGCGTCAGTCACCATTGCCGGGAAGTTTTGGGCCGAGTTGTCAAATTTAAAATTTTGTTTTGGGAAGTGTGTCTGGTCGCTTCCGCGTCGAGCTCCCACCCGTACCATGCCCAATGCCGAAAGCCAGCAGCGTTCCGCAAGAAAACTGCTCAGAACCAATTCGGGTGATTTGTCAAATGTGCTCGCCCGCGGTGCGCTTTTCGCAGGTTTCGCAATTTCTCAACTGGCGGCGGCATAGGCGAGAACCGGAAGACGAGTTTAGGGAGTGTTGTTTTTATGTTTTTTGCTCTTTTCAAACTGGGTCAATTTGAACGCTCACTTATCGAGACTTTTAACTGGCGCTTGAACGATTTCCATGCGAATAGAGTTAGTAATTCAGGAAAGTCGTGAATCAAACACGACCAAGTTTGATAGAATTGTTTCAGGTGCGCGGGAAGACCGGACAATGTGATGCATTCCCCAACGCTTTGCTACATACCTACATACAATGTTACCAAAATGATCCAATTGCTGACGACGACAACGACGGCGACCACTTCAAAGATTCATTTCACAATTTCGTGGCCAACACGCGCGGCAACGGCGGCAGCAAGCGAGAAAATTCCCACGGCGATTCCCATTTGCTATCGCTTTTTAGTGGTCTTCACATGACGACCGCAATGCTGATGCCGCCACAGTCAGTCAGTTACCATGTCGTTGTCGTCTTCGTCATGAATGATCGAGGTAATTCAATTGCCCCTAACCTATGCTTCCCTTTGAGGCTTCCCTAGTCGGTACCTTTCCTGAAAGCGTGGAAGGTTTGCTAGACTGGTTATTTAAAAAATCTTAAGCTTGTAAAAAGCAATTCGAGGAAAATCTGCTAAATGTTCTTGCACATTATTCCTGTAACAACTGTGGAGATGCAGAGGTGATTTTAGTTTTTCATAATAACACTTGTCAAAATTCTTTCTTTCTTCTGTAAATCGACAGAATGAAGCAACATTACTAGCACAAATTATTAGAGATATGTTCAAATTTAAAGCACGAACGAATTGTGGCGACAGTCCAGAATTGCGCCTGTAAACATTCTGAACCGGTCTAGCATTCAACCGGAATGACGCACGGAGGAGAAGAACATTACAGCAAGAGTCGCTCGTTCCAGCTGGATTCCCCCTTTTATTCGATTGGAATGGTCTGGCTCTGGCCGGGGTAAGTGGCTCAGTACCTGCAAGCGGCGGCACTCCGATGGTCAAAAGATGTGTGAAGAACATTGCCACAGACAGCGGAGAGGTTGGACGAAACATACCGGAAGTAAGATCTCGTTCTCCACACTTTGAAATCGCGCGCGGCTGCTGACGACTGACGCGGTCGAGCCTGGTGCGTGTGTTGACTCTCTGGTGTCTCTATCGAGGGTCATTAGATGTGGTACCACCGCTGCTGGTGGTGTAAAGTGTATCTCATTTCGCGGTTGACGGATTGCGCTGTCTTTTTGTACGTACAAGTGTTAGATTGTGTCGTTCTGTAGCAATTGGGGAACATTGGGTAATCATGTGTGATTAGAGCGAATGGCACACGCATTGTGGTGAAATCGAGAATCTGGGTGGGAATTTTGGGACGAACAATGGACAATTAGAAACAGTATGAAATGTTGGACAATGTTCTACATGCATCAGAAGGCAACGCGGCTCAGGTAAGGTAGCCTCTGCTGGCTGATGCTCGATGATCCCCCTAGGACCCCATAGAACTGACCTGAGAACTTCTCTAGCCACCTAAAACCCCTGTGAAACGCTCTGAAACGCCTTGAAAATCTGCTGAACCCGCTCTTAAATCCCCATAGTACTAACCTGAGAGCCTCTGTAGGCCTCAAAAACCTTTCTGAAACATCTTGGAATGCATGGAACTGCTTCTGCAACCCCCTAGAAACGGATCTGAGAGCCCCTGAAGCAATTTGAAACTCTTCTGAAACCTTCTAAAATGACATTTAACGCTTTTCAAACCCTCCCTAAAAATCTCATGCAACTGACATGAAGGCCTCTGCAAGAATTTCTGGAATAGTTTTAAGAGAACTACCTTGAGGAAGCCTAGGCGGAATCTTAGGAGAAAATTCTGGAGGAATTAGCGGAGGAACCCTAGCAGTCATCACGAGAGGAACTCCAAGAGAAATTGTTGGAGTTTTTTTTAGAAATCTTCATGAAATTTCTACAGGAATGCCTGGTGGGCTTCTGTCAGAAATTTCTACTGGGATATCCTCCATGGATCCAGGAATAGCTCCGATGATTTCTTTAGGAATTTCTGTAAGGCATCCTCTAGAAACTCCTCTCGAGATACCTCCATTCTTGATGGGGTTCCAGCAGCAACTCCTACCGGTATTTCTTCAAATATTTTTTGATGGGATATATCAAGCATTTCCAGATAGTGTATCTGCAAATATGACTCCTAGAACATCTCCAGGAATCCTTTGTATATTTCCAGCAGGAATTACTTGCAGCATAACTTCTTAGAGGATTCTCATCACGAATTTCCAGAGAAATCCCAACAGCATTCCAGGAGCAATTTTAACAGAAATTTTCAAGGGAATCAGAAGAGGATTTCCAGTAAGAATACGAAAAGGTATTCCTATAAGTATCACTAGAGGCTCACTAATCTCTTATTTAGGGAGGAATCCATAGAGAAGTTACAGCAGAAACTGCTGGATGAATCCCATCAAGAATAATTGGTGGATTCCCAGCTAGAATTTCTAGAGATTATCCCAGAAGAATGCTTGAAAAAATTTCTGGAGGACCACATGAAGATTTCCTGGAGGACGATTTCTCTAGAAACTCTTGCTGAGATTGACCCAGAGGTTTTTCGATTCCTTTACAAATACTTCCTGTAATTCCTCCAAGGATTGCAAAAGAAACTCCTTTTGTGATTTCTCCACAAATTTCTCTAAGGATTCCTTTAGGGTTTTTAATACTAGCAGAAATTTCTGCTAGCATCCATTCAGATATTCCTGCAAAGATTTTTTCAAGGATTCTTTCAGGGAATTCTCAAATAATTTCAGCTGAGATTTGCTCTGAAAATTACTTGAGGAATCCCAGCAAGACTTCTTGGTGGATTTAATCAGAATCCTAGCAGTATTTCTAGAGCAATCTCAACAAGAATATCTGAAGGGATCTTTAGTGAATTTCTAACACGAATTACTAGGTCAATTCTATGATATTTTTTGGAGAAATCCTTGTAAAAATCCAACAGGAAGTTCAAAGAAATATCTGGAGAAATCGCCGTTGTAATCTCAGCTGTAACTTATTGAAGAATTCCCAAAATAACTCCAGGAATTGCTGTAAATTACACTCCATGTTTCGTCCTGGGATTTCTCCAAGACTTCACCAAGAGAGAGATTGAGTTGAGATGCAGGCTCTGTTCCATTTGGAGCTTATTCCAGTAAGAAGAAAAAAAGAGGTGTATTTCACCTCAAAGAACAATTTTGAAGAACATACGAATTCCCAGAAAACTATTTTAGGGATGGCATCCATTAAAAATAACACATTATTTCTAAACCTCCTTTGGCATTAGGGTCATTTTTGACCCAACCGTACACTACGCCAGTGAGGTATTATACGGCCCAACGTGATGCAAAAAAAATGGGTAAAATTGACAAGTAATAGTTTGTTCAACAAACTTATTGCTATCGCTCTTTAGGTGTAACAATCACAAAGGTGAAAATTCCAGAAGAAAGAAGTTTGTAGAACATGTTTATCAAAAAAAAAAAAAACCGCAAAACTTTTTTTTTGTTTTTTTTTTAGATTTTCAGCCCTAGGCTGGTTCATCTCATCCCGCTAAACTGCACTGAACGTCTTAAAAGCCTTCTGAATGCCTTGAAAACCTTGAAACGTCTTGCAATTCATTAAAACACTTTGAAACACCTCTGGAACCATCTTTTCCATTCCGGGAACTACCCTGAAAGCCCTATGAAACTCCGTATGAGTGTCTCTTTAAAAATCCTTCTATCAGCTTTAGTCCTCCTTTAACTGCTTTGCAACTTTCAAATCCATTTAGGTGAAACAATTTATATAGACAATCCCGACCATTTTGTATGCTCGGTGTATTGCCGAATTTGCTACTGTTGGGGGATAGCAACCAGCATTAGGAACCTGCAGCGCATAAAACATATTCGAAAAACACACTCGGCGACACCCGAGTTGTGATACTTGCTCCCAGGTAGACCACTTCACGGTGGCCAACGGGTTACAAGTTTCTAACGTTATAGACTGGAAGCTGCACTCCCAGAGGAAACAATAGGTAACAGATAACACCTGGAGGAAGGCGGTAGAGCGAAGGAACGACAATGCTGTGATAAAGCGAGCAAAAATACGAGGAGCCAAAGCCTTAGCCGGTCAGCGTTGTTCTGTTCGGCTCTCAACAAGGAAGTGGAACGTTTATCTAGATGGGACAAAATAGCATGACCTGCGTGGGCAACGCGAGACATCCGCAAATACCGGCAATATTAGTCGCCTCTATGATATTTACGTCGCAGACATTTTAAAAGGATTTCTTCAGAAATTCCTTCTCGGATTTGTACAGGAATCTCTCCAGAATTTTCTCAAGCCAATTTTCTTAGAAATAACCTTCAGAGTGCCTACGGAAGTTTCTCATAATTTCTTTTTTCAAGAATTTCCTTAAGATATTCTTCAAGTATTCGTCCAGACATTCAGGAATTCCCACAGAAATAACTACGGAAACTACTTCAGGAAATTTGTCCTTAAAAGTTACTGACACACTCTTCTAGGAATCTCCAAAGGTATTACTAGGAGTTTTTTCTTAAGGGATTCCATAAAACAATTTTTCAAGTATTTCTTTAGAAATTCCTCCAGGGATTCTATAAGCTCTTTCCGCTATTTTAGAGGAACTTCTGAAAGAACTTATGAAAAAATCTCTGGAGAAATATCTGAGACCTAAAGGAATTTACCATGAGGAATCCGTGGAAAGATTTCCGATTCCCTGTTGGATTTTAAAATAAGTTTTGAAAGGAATTTCTGAAAAATTCCATGGAAGAACTTTTGAAATAATCTATTGTTGAAACTCCTAAAGAAATCCGCAATGATTTGAAAAAGTTTCTTCAGAAATACTTGCGGGTATCCCTAGAGGAGGTTCATAAGGAATACGAAATGGAATTTCTAAAAGAATCCCTGAAAAAAAATTCAGAATGAATTTTTATTAGAATCCCTGTAGAAATGAATCCCTCTTCAATGAATTCAGAATGAATTTTTAGTAGAATCCCTGTAGAAATGAAATCCCTCTTCAATGAATCTGAAGATCAATATCTGAAGAAATCACAATGAAATTCGTGAAAGAATTCCAGGTGATTTTTTTTTTATTCTTCAACCGCTTAACTCAATTTACAGCTCTTTTGTCCACTAGGGCACTGTGTGAGCGAGCATATGCTCAGAAGAGGATGAGGTGCCAGCCGCTGGATCGGCGGTAAACAAAATCAAAAATTTGTTATAATTTGCACAAAATAGAATAAACATAAAACATTTTTTTTGGTAACATCTCGGCCCCCCCTGAACTGGTTTCACAGCCCCCAGGGAGACGTGGACCACCGGTTGAGAACCCGTGTTCTAAAGTAACCCATAGAAATCTACCTCGATCAGTTTATGGAAAAACAATCTGGGGAAATTGGGGAAATTTTTGAGGGAATATCTGGAGGAATCCCTGGAGAAATTTCTTAAGGAAACCCTGGAAAAAATCTAAAGGAAACTTTGCCGAATATCTGAAGGAGTCTGTGAAAGAAATCCTTGGAACTATTTCTGGCGGAATCCTTAATTTTTGATTTTCAAATGGATGAATTTCTGAATCAATATTTGATTGATTCTTTATAACTTAGAGTAACCTCGATGACACCACTGATGGCATACTTCTAGCTCATCAAAGTTTTACGATACACGTTTTTTTACTTTTTAAACACTAGGCACCACCTAGCGGATAAATCACCAACCAAAGACCCAATTGTCAGATAGTTCTTAGCCCACTGAACACCTTTGCAAAAGACGGCTTCATTCTATCTCATTGGGATTCTCAGATAAAGGGGTTTGAATATTTTAGGTTCTGGCACCTAGTGGACTAATCTCAAACCAAAGTCACCGTTGTCAGTGATAGTTCTTAGCCTGCTGAATAAATTTGTCAGATCCACCATTCTTCTATCTTATCGGGATCTTGTGGTATAGGTTGTGCAAAGTATGTGGTTGGTATCCCAGTTAGTATCACAAAAAATCAGGAATAGCTCCGGAACCATATGGACCAGACACCGAAGTCATAAACCAGAAAACTTTTCGGAAATTTGTGAAAGTTTATCAAAATTCATCGAAAAACAAAAAAAAAATATTCGGCCGGTTTTGTGCTAATCCGAGAGTGAGAAATGTATGTTGGCTGGATGAAGACATTTTAGAAAGTTTAAAAGGGTTTCAGGAGCGTTCAAGAGATTTTCAGGGGTTTTCAGTGAGGTTCCACACGGTTCAGGTAGGTTTTCAGGAGTTTCTAGGGGTTTTATTGATGCTTCAGGAAATTTTAGGGATTTTGAGTGTGCTATAGGGGGTCCAGCCGGGTTGCTTGAGCATTATAAAAGGTTTTAAGACATTTCATGATGGCCAAAGGAAGTTTCGGGAGCGTTTCAGTGTTTTAGGTGTTTCGGGTAGATTTAAGCGGCTCCTATGACGTTCAGGGAATTTAAACGGGGTTCGGGAGCATTTCATGGGTTTTCAGGAAGATTCCGGAAGGATTTAAGAGGAGTCCTGTAATCTAGTTAGGGTAGTGGCTATGGCTAGGAACCCTCAGATCAATTTTCAGCGTGAAAAGCGTGCATAGCCCAAGTGGCTCTACTTCAAAAAGTTTATTTTCGTAGCGTAACTTCTGTATAGATTACCTTGTGAACCCAGTGTCGTGCCTCGAGCATGTTATATCTTAGAATAACGTTAACAGTATGTTTCAACCTTTCCTTATGGATGCCTTCAAGCAAGCTCTTGTATTCAGCATCTTTTTGCTGATATTTGGCAGTATTGCTACGATGATTACATCATCTGAAATAAATAACTCAAACATTAATTCGAGATGTTTCAGTTTGATGTATTACTTAGATATTACAGTTCATGGATAACATAGAATTGCACCTAATCCAACTCTTATGAGCAGAATTTGTCATGAGTTGACTGAAAGGCATGTGTCAGATGAGGAGTCTCCATTTGACATTCTTTGCACTTTTGAGTGTTCCTTCGCAAAATTTGTGTATTCAGGCGTCCCTGTTCAACATACTAGGGAACCTTCACTAATTGGTTGCGACCACATTTTTGGATAACTCGCTTCCATTGCTACTCCAAGAGAGTTTCATTGTGGTTTTGTACCTACAACGCCCTCCATTGTGGTATCCCGGGCAGAGTTCAAGTACTGACGATCAAAATGTGATATTGGTTTGTTTGAGATAAGAGATAAAAGTACTGAAAATAATAGCAAAAAGTTAATTTCTTGATTTTGCTTTGGCTGACCAAGCCATGTGGGAAATTACACTGTTGAAAATGCTTTGACATCCATGTGCACAACAGAACATGTGCTCGATGAACAAATTGAGATTTGAAATTATGAAAAGAAATCCACGTACTCCGGTGAGACTCGAACTCACGACTCCCAATTCGCTAGACGGGCGCTTCTATTCCTTCAAGCTACGGAGTCACTCGACTATCTCCGTCGCCAGCAGGCCTAGAACTGAACTCGATTCCACAATCGCACATGGTTATCTTCTTTTCACAATCCAAACCCCCTTCGGATGGGATTAGATGAACATCTAACACATTGTCTGTTGTGCACATGTATGTCAAAGCGGGAGAGGAAGTTATTTTTAATTGTCGAGAGCTTCGGGCACTGCCTTCCAATCACTTATTGGTATGGCAATTAGTGTGCAGTCGGACTCTCGACGGGTCGGTCCTCGGCCGACCGAATACGGTAAGGGTGACCGTAGCACCTTACAAATGTCAATTTCTTGATTTTGCTTTGGCTGACCATGGCACATGTTCTGTTGTGCACATGGATGTCAAAGCATTTTCAACAGTGTAATTTCCCACATGGCTTGGTCAGCCAAAGCAAAATCAAGAAATTGACATTTGTAAGGTGCTACGGTCACCCTTACCGTATTCGGTCGGCCGAGGACCGACCCGTCGAGAGTCCGACTGCACACTAATTGCCATACCAATAAGTGATTGGAAGGCAGTGCCCGAAGCTCTCGACAATTAAAAATAACTTCCTCTCCCGCTTTGACATACATGTGCACAACAGACAATGTGTTAGATGTTCATCTAATCCCATCCGAAGGGGGTTTGGATTGTGAAAAGAAGATAACCATGTGCGATTGTGGAATCGAGTTCAGTTCTAGGCCTGCTGGCGACGGAGATAGTCGAGTGACTCCGTAGCTTGAAGGAATAGAAGCGCCCGTCTAGCGAATTGGGAGTCGTGAGTTCGAGTCTCACCGGAGTACGTGGATTTCTTTTCATAATTTCAAATCTCAATTTGTTCATCGAGCACATGTTCTGTTGTGCACATGGATGTCAAAGCATTTTCAACAGTGTAATTTCCCACATGGCTTGGTCAGCCAAAGCAAAATCAAGAAATTGACATTTGTAAGGTGCTACGGTCACCCTTACCGTATTCGGTCGGCCGAGGACCGACCCGTCGAGAGTCCGACTGCACACTAATTGCCATACCAATAAGTGATTGGAAGGCAGTGCCCGAAGCTCTCGACAATTAAAAATAACTTCCTCTCCCGCTTTGACATACATGTGCACAACAGACAATCCCATCCGAAGGGGGTTTGGATTGTGAAAAGAAGATAACCATGTGCGATTGTGGAATCGAGTTCAGTTCTAGGCCTGCTGGCGACGGAGATAGTCGAGTGACTCCGTAGCTTGAAGGAATAGAAGCGCCCGTCTAGCGAATTGGGAGTCGTGAGTTCGAGTCTCACCGGAGTACGTGGATTTCTTTTCATAATTTCAAATCTCAATTTGTTCATCGAGCACATGTTCTGTTGTGCACATGGATGTCAAAGCATTTTCAACAGTGTAATTTCCCACATGGCTTGGTCAGCCAAAGCAAAATCAAGAAATTGACATTTGTAAGGTGCTACGGTCACCCTTACCGTATTCGGTCGGCCGAGGACCGACCCGTCGAGAGTCCGACTGCACACTAATTGCCATACCAATAAGTGATTGGAAGGCAGTGCCCGAAGCTCTCGACAATTAAAAATAACTTCCTCTCCCGCTTTGACATACATGTGCACAACAGACAATGTGTTAGATGTTCATCTAATCCCATCCGAAGGGGGTTTGGATTGTGAAAAGAAGATAACCATGTGCGATTGTGGAATCGAGTTCAGTTCTAGGCCTGCTGGCGACGGAGATAGTCGAGTGACTCCGTAGCTTGAAGGAATAGAAGCGCCCGTCTAGCGAATTGGGAGTCGTGAGTTCGAGTCTCACCGGAGTACGTGGATTTCTTTTCATAATTTCAAATCTCAATTTGTTCATCGAGCAAAAAGTTGTTCTTAAACCATCTAACCAATAGCAAAATATGATATTTGAAGATCAATCAAATAGCTCACTGCTATTGGCTAGATCTTAGCAAGAGCTAAATGTGCTATGATGATAATGTTCCAGGAGTAAAATTGAGATATTACTTTCAGTACTTTTACCTCTTATCTCTAACAAACAAATATCACTTTTTGTTCTCCATATCAAAATATGCTATTATTGAGCTTTTTTCCTCTGCTCGGGATACCATAACTATTGCTTTGAAAGAACCTTGTCCTCTGTGCGGACCGCAAGAGATATTCCTGAACGAAACTCTGATCTGTTCAAGTTCAAAATATCTCTGGATAAACCATTCTTAATAGTTACGAATCTCTAGCTTCCGTCCCGAGAATTGTTGCTATATAATCGACTTACTGGGCCCGACAAAGCTCTGCTTACTGTAAATCTCCAGGAGCAAATGGGGGTTTGTCCTATTTTTCTCCAGAGGGATTTGAGTATTTCAAACATATTCTGAACTCTTGTAGTTTTCTATTGGGTATTTTCATGGCGTGAAATTACTCCATAGTTTTATCCGGAAAGGGTGCGTGCGTTCTATGTTCCAGATTTATCTGGTTACCTCGTTGTTTTTGAAATGCTTGAAACGCATTATCAATTATCACATCTGTGATGTTCGTCTGGCTAACATGCCTATTCATGTGAACTCACATGCCTCCCAATTTGGGATGTCCACAGTGACTCTTTTACACAAAGCTGTATACGTTTTCAAGAAAGTACTCGCTCAAACGTAGTTTTTGCTTGGGAGATTTCTTGAATATTGAGGATGCTTTCGATGACGTGCCTTTCAATGTCATATTGAAAGTCGCATGGCGTCACAAGCTACCTCCAATGAACTATAGGCTCTCGTAACGCTTATGCGTTTACAGTGTCCTATTTCATCACCTTTCCCTATCCTAATTCCCATCCCTTGTCCCATTCTCCCTGAGGTAATTGATGAAATATTGTATATATAGCGATGGCACAAATGTCCCAAATGGAGGGTAACGTGCCTCTGGAGCCGTCCTTCTGATACCTGAGGTTCCACACGGTTCAGGTAGGTTTTCAGGAGTTTCAAGGGTTTTTATTGATGTTTCAGGAGATTTTAGAGATTTTGCGTGTGCTATAGGGGGTTCAGCCGGGTTTCTTGATCATTATAAAAGGGTTTAAGACATATCATGATGGCCAAAGACGGTTTCAGGAGCGTTTCAGTGGTTTTAGGTGTTTCGGGTGGGTTTAAGGGGCTCCAATGACGTTCAGGGGGTTTAAAAGAGGTTCGGGAGCATTTCAGGAAGATTTCGGAAGGATTTAAGAGTAGTTTCAGATGCGCTTCAGCGGGTTTCAAGAGAGTATCAGAACCGCTGAAGTTTTAGGGGGTTTCATGGTGTTTCCAAGGAATTAAGTGACGTTTCAGGGGGTTCCATTGAACTTTCAGTTACATATTAATATGGTTTCAGGAGGATTTCGGAAACGTATCAAGGGGTTTCAGGGCGATTTCAATGCGTTTAAAGTGATTTCAGGGCAGCTGTTTCATGAACTTCTTGCTCCTGGAGCCATATTGAACTCACTGCAATCTTTGGAATCCACTGGAATTTATCTGAAACCGTCTTACAGACCCCGATTGAAGCTTTCAGAGTCCCCAAGAACTTCTCTGAAACAGCCTGAAACACCACTATAATCTTCTGAAATTGCCATGGTAGCCCCTGAAACTTCAAATGGTTGCCCTGGATCCATAGTGTCTAGCATCTGTAAGCTTCAGGTATCAGTAGGTCGGCTCCAGAGGCACGTTCTACTCCATTTGGGAAATTTGTACCATCTGTAAGGTTATTGACAACCATATAATTGTACAGAATACATTAGCATTGAAATATAGCGTTAAGCGCCTTATCAACTGTAATCCCGAGCAGAAGAGAATAACAACAGCATAACAAAATGCGTTATTTTGGCAAAATAACTGCATAATGGAATTAGTAATTTTCATGTTATTAACATAACATATTGAGTTATAAACTTGTCTGTCATAAGCGGCAAAATAACAAGTCACATAACAAAAATTTGTTCCTGGAAAACCAATTCAATAACATGTTTTGTTAGTGTCTATAACAACTTAATAACAGTGAATTTGGGAAATGTTTCAATAACAAATTTTGATATTAAAGAGTTATTGATAACATTCCGAAAATTAGTTATGATATCAAACGTTCGCATATGCTGTTGAATAGGATGCTAAAGTGGAGGCGATATGCGTACACTTTACCGTGGTTAAATGGAAGCATTTACGCATATGGCCTCCACTTTAGCATCCTATTCTACATCATATTCGACTTCGTGTTGGCCGAGAATGCTATACATATTTATACCATCATGTGAGAAGGGCGGAACAATCATTGCAAACTTCAGTTTCTCTCTTCCCTCATAGGCGTATTTTGTACTATTCGTGTAATCTTTTACCACAACTTGGTAGATCCATCTTCATCCTCTGGAAAGATAGGGAAAACATGTGAAAATACCAAATATTTCTGAAAAATCCCATTCAAAACCATCTACAATTTTGGATTCAGCTGTCTGTATTAGATTCGTTCAAACAAGTTTACTCAATAAGTTTGACATTTTTATCATTGAATCATGAGAATCATATCAAAGGGGGAATCTGAAACGTCCCTTTCAAACCCCACCTTCAATATCGTTTGCTATGTTCTAGTTTTGATGTATATAGGGTACTTTTCAGCTACAACGCAGTCAATTTCAAACCTCGCGCCGCCCAGCAGGGACTTGGTTTTGTACACATTACAGCACCTCCATGTCACGTAATACACCACACCTCGTATCAAATGTGATACCGTAAGCGTAACATACTTTGCGCACATAGGGCCTAACTTTGCGCACTTTTTAAAAAATAGTTCAACAATTTTGCTGGTGCATTATGCAAACTTTTTCCCACGGAATACTATCTCTAGCTAGTATTCCGTGGGCAAAAGTTTGCTTGCACTCTGTCAAAGTTAGGATGTAATAAAAAATGGATGAGAGAATATGCAGTTGTTCCCCTCACTCACGAAATGCTGTAAATAGCGTTGTAGAATTACGTAGGTTTTTTTTTTTTTCAAAACTTGTTTTAGTTTTGATAGCAATAGCATTAAGTATTTGTACACTCTCAATAATACAATAATAACCAAACTTGTTCCACAACAAAATGTAATATTGAAATGTTATTTAATTGCTGCATACCAATAGCTTGGTTATAACAAAATAAGATTGTCCAACAAAACATGTTATGGAAACGTAATACCTTGATAATTCAATAATAACACAACAAAATATAAAAACAGGTTTTGTGATTTCGTAGTTAAATATTAATTTGATATTCCCCTCTGCTAGGGAAGCTCTTAACCATTTTATAACCTTTGCCAAAAATTCCATCTTTCTAAGTGATCAGGTTCGTGAGATATGAAAGATATAAAATTTGCAAGCACTCTAGCGCCGTCTAGTGGTGGAATTTACCCAAGTAACAGAACTAGCTGAATAACAGTTTCTTAAGATGAAGTTGGCTCAAGAGTGGTTTGTTCCACTCTTGCACAGCAAAAATGTTTGTTGGGTAGAATGTAACCCTTTGGAGACGGATGGGTCACATTAGCCCAGCCGAGAAAACCAACTATTGCAAACTTGTTCTAGACCAGCGAGGTTACATCCAGAAAGGCGAAAATACCGCCTCCAAAGGGTTCAACGTCCATCTTCTGCATAGTTTGAAACGTCGAAGAAGACCTGAACAGACCGTTGACAGTTCAAATCACCAAAACAGTACCGAATCCCTGATGCAGAAACTAAAACGCACAATTCTACGCACTTCCCCAACTTGAGATAAACAGATCATCCGATCTCACTCACGTCGCGTCACCAATCGCACACCGCCACCACCACGATAATAAATTATGATTTTATTATTTTTTGATGTGATTTATTGTCCGTCGGTGTTAGTCGATGCTGCTGCTGCTGCTGCTGCTGCTGCTGCTGATCGACGGCGACAGTTTCCCTCTTGACTCCACAAAAACCACGCTCCACTTTACGACGACACAACAATCTTGCTCCCGTATACGTCTCCGGACGGATCCAGTCTAGTCCAGACCCTAGGAGGGTGGGTCCGCTATCGGCTATGGTTTAACTGTGGGATTGCGATGCCCTCTGCACCACCATCCGATCCATGTGGTTATGATACATGGTTTTGATTCAATATGACAACTTGACTAATAATACCACCTCTCCACGGTCGATTTCATGCGTGTTTCATATGAAACTGAAGGGGTCTGACTCGGAGAAGTGTTCACCGGGAGTTATAACTGCGGTGGAATCAATCACCGAGCGAGCGCGTAAGGTTACCTTTCGGTGGTTAATTCCATTAGAGAATCAGAGCCGGTTGATTTGTTCGGGGCCTTAATCTCTGTTGTCGCTGTCATTGTCAAGTGGGATACACGGACTGCTTCTGCCGGTGGTGGTACAGCTGCTGAAGCAGCTCAGAAAGAAGGGTGGGTGGAGAACGCCTCAAAACATAAATATGCTTCTTATGGACAACGAATGAGCGCACAGTGACACATTTTGGTCGTTGTGGTTTTCTCAGTTCTCGGCTTTTGCGTTATTGTTGTTCAAACATTATTCGGTTCAGTAGGTGCGCATGGTGTGGCGGCTTAGAAAATCAATCATCCAGCAGCGTTGAAGTCAGGGTCTGCTGGAAGGGGTACACAAGATGCCGGGGTGGGCCGAGGCTAAACGGTAACCGCAACAGAAGCACTGACCCGAGCGTACGGATCACGAAGGACTCACCTCAGAGCTTTCAACGCGTCGTCGTCCGTTCGCGCAAGTGGCGATCTCTATCGACGTTTGCGGTGGACAAGATTAATTGTGAGAATTTGAATTTCGATTTTTTGCGAGGGTGATCACACAACAAGATCGAGATATACCAATACATGTAGTGGGAACCCATTTTGCTAGTTGGTACCTATGGATTGTTGATCTGGTGATGAAGATCGACGATAAGAGTGAGCGGTGTGTTAAATTGAATGCTAATTCCTGTCTTTGGAAGATAAATAGGCGGTGGTGATGAAGTGAACGTGTGTGGTCTGAGCGATTCATTTGGATTTGGAGATGTCCTTGAGGAACGAAAAATTTCACACGGTTCGAGGGACAATACAGTGAAGTGTATTGAGAAGCATATTATCTGCTTCCAAATGTGAATTCAACTCTCAGTAGCAAATAAATCTGAACAGATTTATGTATTTATTTCCAAAAACGTTAGCTTTGCAAGGCAATTGCCGATCTTAGACCCTGATTACATTTGATTGAAGATTTTTGACAAATTTTATCATTTTCCTAGTAGTAGTAGCTAATAAAAGGCATACATTTATTGCAATATTTATGCAAAAGAGAACTACGAAATGATCAAACTGTGGTACCAATTCATTCTATTGTCCATTCCAGACACCCTTAATTGAGTTATTTTCTTTCACGAACGACCATTCAATTACGGAATATCTCCATACCCAATAGAGCAGTCTGCAAGAACAGACCTTTCCCGAATTGCCTCCGGGGGGCCAACAGTCCAGGCATCCCACTCAGCGCACAAGTAAATGGCAACAATTTTCAAAACAAAACAAATACTGACTGAAACACAAACCCAAACTAGACGTTCCCTAGCCCCGCCGCAACGTACGACGATTTGCCGGAGGCAACTCCCCGTATGCGCTCATCGATCGCTCATTTCCCGACGACCGACTTGATGATAGTAATTTCGTCAATATTTACCCTTCTCGCACCAGCCGAGGCTGTTTGGGATCCATTTGGGGTCCCATTTGGGAAAATCCCCTCGGGGTGGCATTCGGCAATCCTCGGCAATGCCGAGTCAGTCAGTCAGCCAGCTCAGCTGTGAGGCTGGGACAATTCATTTCGATTGATGAATTTTTATCTGATTTTACGAGCTTACCACTCGCTTGCTGGCGCTGGGGATCTCTGCTTCATCAGCTACCACCCACACTGGCATACTGCACCCTGAATGATCGATAGATCGATCGATCGACGATTGGTCTCGCACAGGTTAGCACCACCGCACAAAGGGGGGCGATGGGTGTTCAATGCGCCAATTGCATAATTTTGCGCAGAATTCAACCTTTCTAAAGAAATTTCTGAAAACAATCCGTGGTGCAATTCTCAAAAGAAATTATATGCGGGGAAGCTCCTGAAGGATTTTTTGGATAAATTTCATAAGAAATCTCTAGAGGAGTTTGTGAATTTTTTTACTTGTTCTGAATGAAATCTGTGGTGAAGTTCCTAGAGGAATCTGAGGGAATCTCCGAAAGTGCTCCTGAAGGAACTTAAAAAGACACTTAAGAGAGTTCGACTGATATGTGTGAACTAGCTACTTTATCGGCGCTGCAGTCTAGGACAAATCTTAAACAGCCGTTTTGATTCCCCAAGACTGCAGCGCCGATAAAGTAACTAGACCTACGAAGAAAGTTCCATAGAAATATCCGGAAAAGTTTTAAAGGAATCTCCGGGGGCGTTCCTAAAGAAATCTTCGGAGAAGTTCCTAAAAGAATCCTTGGAGAAGTTCCTAAAGGAATCCTCGGAGGAGTTCCTGAGGGAATCCCCGGAGGGCAGGCTTGATAATCCTCCTCGAAATCAAAAGAGTTTTGCAACATGCTCTAGAGCGGTGTTTTGCTTTTGCCTCGTCGCGAGGGAGCGAACGAAACCCAAACAGAGAGGCAATAAAAACTGAGCGAGGAAGAGGGGAACGAAAAAAGAGCCGATGATTATTTCGGGTTTTTGAGTGCGATTTTCGCCTCGAGAGTCTTTCTTTGTATGGGAGTGGAACTCGCGAGAGCTTTTTGAGTGTGAGTGGACGTGAGAAACACAACAAGTAATTATGAGTGTTGGACGAACTCCTCGCTGCGCGGCAAGCTCGCGCTCGGTGCTGTTGAGGATTTGCGTTGTGATTTCTGAGTTTTATTTTCACTCCTCAGAAAATCGCCAAAATCGCTTCCTCATTTTCTCGCGAGGGAGTTTCTGTCAAGCCTGAGTTTCTGAAGAATTCTCCGGAGGAGTTTCCAAAGGAATCTCCAGAGGAGTTCCTAAAGGAATCTTCAGAGGAGTCCTCAAATGAATCTTTGGAGGAGTTCCTAAAGGAACCTCCGGAGAAGTTGCTAAAGGAATCTCCAGAGGAGCTCCTTAAAAGTAATTTTTGGAGGAGTTCCTAAAGGAATCTTCAGCAGGAGTCCCTAAAGGAATTTCTTGGAGCAGTTCCTAAAGGAATCTCCAGGAGGAGTTCCAAAAGGAATCTCCAGGAGGAGTTCCTAAAGAAATCTCCAGGAGGAGTTCCTAAAGGCATCTCCAGGAGGAGTTCCTAAAGGAATCTTCAGGAGGAGTTCCTGAAGGAATCTGCGGAGGAATTCCCAAAGGAACATTCAGAGCAGTTCCTAAAGGAGAAGTACCTAAAGGAATCTCCAGGAGGAGTTCCTAAAGGAATATTCAGGAGGAGTTCCTAAAAGAATCTCCAGGAGAAGTTCCTAAAGGAATCTCCAGGAGGAGTTCCTAAAGCAATCTCCAGTAGAAGTTCATAAAGGAATCTCCAAATGAGTTCCTATAGAAATCTCCAAAGGAGTTCCTAAAGGAATCTCCAGAAGGAGTTCCTAAAGGAATCTCCAGGAGGAGTTCCTAAAGGAATCGCCGGGGGAGTTTCTCCAGGAGGAGTTCCTAAAGGAATCTTCAGGAGTATTTCTAAAAGCATCTCCAGGAGGAGTTCCTAAAGGCATCTCCAGGAGGAGTTTCTCCACGAGGAGTTTCTAAAAGAATCTCCAGGAAGAGTTCCTAAAGGAATCTCCAGGAGGAGTTCCTAAAGGAATCTCCAGGAGGAGTTCCTAAAGGAATCTCCGGAGGAGTTTCTCCAGGAGGAGTTCCTAAAGGAATCTAAAGGAGGATTTCTAAAAGCATCTCCAGGGGGAGTTCCTAAAGGCATCTCCAGGAGGAGTTTCTCCACGAGGAGTTTCTAAAGGAATCTCCAGGAGGAGTTCCTAAAGAAATCTCCAGGAGGAGTTCCTAAAGGAATCTCCAGAAGGAAACATACGGGCATCGACGAAACCCACGTGATACCAAATTCCAGTCGAACTCCCCATCGTTAATCAGAGTAGTTTCTAAAGCATTACCAGGAAGATTTCCTAGAGCTATTCTTGAAACAATATCTGGAAGAATTCCTAAAAAGTGGCAATGTTTTTTCCGGGAATCTCCATTTTTTTTTAATTTTTGCCGGAATTAACATTTCTGAAGGAATCTGAGGAACGATTTCCGAAGGAACCCCGAACTTCGATGGGTTCTGTATGAACTTCTGAAAGCTCATAAATAAAGGCTTTACACCTTCATTAACTTGAGATTGCACAGACTGAACAAGTGCTCCGATACTGAAGAAGTCTTTTAGTAGGCGACGAAATGGGCCTAACTGTCCGAGCAGTGAAATTTGGACTGTTTGGTAATAGTTTGGTAATCATCACAAATAAAGTTTCCGAACCTTAAAACTAGTGATATTGCAGTAAATTATCAATATTTGATTTAATTGTAATATCTTAGGCGTCAATTTCAACTGCTACTCAAATGTACATTTTCGTTGATATCATTAGTTGATTATACGCCTTTTTGTTTTTTTTTTTTTCCAAAAACGTCAAACTAATATTTTAGACCGTCAGATTGTATAGCTATGGTGGCTGATAGCTGTGCACGGATACGAAGCCCACATACCTCCGAAGTTATTTTTGAATCTTTGGAGAACTCCCTGCTGGAATCTGAAAATCATTTTTTGAAGAATTTCCAGAAGATATCTTCGAAGTGTTTATCTGTTTCTAATTCAGCACATGAATTTTTCAAGTTACTGTAGACTTTCCGGTGAATTTACTGAAAAAATACAATGGATTATCTGAGGTTGCCCAAAGGAACTACTAGATGGTTGGAAAAATCTTGGATGTATTTGCGGAAAGTTTTCTGACGAAATCTTTGGAGGGAGGAATTTCATTAGGAATCACCAGAGAAACATCTGAATGAAGTTTCAAATGTTTTCTCTAAGGAATTTCCAGGAGAGTCTCTGAAAGAAGATCTGGAGAAAATCTTGAAGGTATCTCCGGATAAAACTAAAAGTTTTTTCTAGAAGATTTTATAGATAAGATACAGAGAATTCCTAGAAAACATTTTTGGTCGATTTACCAAAACTTATTTTGCAAGATTTCTTGAGTAATATCTTGGAAAATACCTGAAAATTCCAAAAGGAATCTCTGTATCAATTACTGAGGCAATCTCACAACGAATTCCTGTAGGAAACTGCACAGGTATCCCTCAAAATATCTTTGAAAAAAATCTTAAAAAAACACTGGTTAAAAAAACTTCTTGTTTAATTTTTTTTTGTGAATATTGAAAATTCTGCTAGTTTTTAAGTAGAAATTGCTAAAAATAATCTACAGAGAAATTACTAAAATAATTTACAAAGGAATTCGAAAATGAATCTACGGAGGAATACCTCAGAAAATCTTGAGGTAAATTTCTTAAAAAACATTGCTAGCGTTCTTAAAGAAACCTCCGGAAGTATTACTAAAGCAATCAGTAATCTCTACAGCAACTCTGAAGGGAAAATTTTAGACTTCTTCGAAGGAATTCCATGAGAAATCTCATCAGCAATGTCTGTAGGAATCTCCAGAGTTCTAGCTTTATTCTAACATATTTTGGAGGAATATCAAGAGCAGCTTCAGGATGAATTCCACAAAGAATTTCTGGAGGAGTTTCACAACAAATCTCATGAAAAATAAATAGAAGGATTTTTAAAAGAGTGTACTGATGAAGTTATCTCCGGAGAAATCGGTGAAGGAATCTCGCAAGGAACTCCTTCCAGCAGAATTTCTAATGGAGGCGCTTCGGGGATTTTACAGAATACTTTAAAAAATTACTAGAAGAATTCAATCTTTGGTGAATTTTTCAAACATTGCCTGAATTGATGCCTTGAGACATCTCCGGGAAAAGGTATTCCCCGAAGGTTTTTTGAGGGAATTTATGAAGCACTGAAGAAATTTCTATATAATTCTCAAACGTATCCTCGGAATAATTTCTGAAAGTTGAAGTGAACCAACCTAGAGCTGAAAGTCTTAAAAATAAAGCAATTAATAATACATTTCTGAAAGGATCCAAGCAGGAATGTTGTGAGAAACTTTTAAAGTAGAGAGGAATTCTTTGAGGAATTTCCGATTTTTCACAAAGAATACTGAAACCGAGAGTACCAAACTTCATGTCCCTGTTGAATCTCTGGAGTAAATTTATTTAAAAAATGTTAAAAGAAACTCCGGGAAATTACGAAAAAAATATCGATGTATTTCATAATACATGTTCGAATGTGGAATTTCGAAAGCAACCTCTAAATAAATTTCTTAAATTTTCGGTCAATTCCTTAAAAAGACTCCGGAAAAAAAATTTAAAACGTTGGTTTTAATTTTTAAACAAAGTTTAAAGAAATATCTAACTATTTTCCAGAACTTTTGAATTCCCGAAAGATTTTTTTAGAGAAGTTCTTCAAAGTATTTTGGCAGAAATTGCTGAAGGTTGAACTGATGAAACGATCCCCAGAGAAATTGCTAAAGAAATCACCTCAGGAACTCCTGAAGAATCTTCCGCGGACGATTCTTCATGAAGGGATCTCCGGAAAAAAAAATTTGCCGGAAGGATTTTGTGGGAATCTCCTGGGGATTTCCTGAAGAAATCTCAGTAACAATTTCTAAGAAATCTGACCAGTGACCTGATCACTCATGAAGGAATTTAAAAAAATTCAAAAGGAATCTTCAGTCAGAGGGGTTTTTAAATGAATCTCTACGAATACCTCTGACGTGCTTTTTGGAATTTATTGGTGGGATCTCTAAAGCAATGAAGAAATTTTTATTTTTCATAAAGGCAGCAGCCTAGAGCTGAAAGACTCATAAATAATGCTTATAATAATACAAAAAGTTCCTGAAAGGAATCTACTGACAAATCCTTAACGTACAATGGAGTTCAAGGAGAAATTTCTGAAGAATTCTTCAAAGAAATTTCTGGAGCAAACCTTTCAGGTATCAGTAGGTCGGCTCCAGAGGCACGTTCTTCTCCATTTTTTCCTCCATCCTGAAAGAACTTTTAAAGAATTTCTTGAACGAGTCTCTCGAAGAATTCACAAAGGAATCTCCTTGGATGCTTTCGACTGCTGGGAGTTTGTATCAGGAATTTTTTCCAATTTGTTTTTCAAAGACTGAAAGCCGAAAAAGTTTCCCGGTACAAAGGAATCTCCGGGGAAATATCTAGAGCAAATTTGGAATAAATTTGCTGAAGTGAAATTGCCTTCTACGCCTCATTTCCCCCTGTCGTATGGAAAATCCTATAAACATGGGACAATAATGCGTAGAACGGCAGTGAAGGAATCTCCGGAGGAATTTTTAATAAAATTTACCGATGATTCTTTCAAAAAAAAAAAAAATATCAAAAGAGAACTTTTACCAAAACAATTTTTGGTAAATAAAAAAAAATATATATATATATATCCTGAAGGGATGTCTTGGAGAAGTTATCCCCGTAGGATTTTTTTTAGAAATCTCCTGAGAATTTGCTGAAGAGATCTTATTATTATTATTATTGACTTTTTATTATGGGGAATTTCAGCCCGAGGCTAGTTCATCCCCGTAAGAGATCTTATTAACAATTTCTAAGTAATCGCACCAAGAATTACTGGAGGGTTTACCCAGGGAATTCTCAAAAGAGTTTCCAAAGGTATTATCAAATGAATCTCTACGATTCCGTCTGAAGTTCATTCTTGAAGAATTCTAGGAAAGAATCATCATGGAATCTCCTAAGCATTGAAGAAACTTCTATACTATTCCCAAAGTTATTTTTTTGGTAGAATTTTGGGGGTTGAAGTGAACCAGCCCGGGGTTAAAAGCCTCAAAAATAAAGCAAATAGTAATATGCTTCTCAATAGATCCGAGTAGAAACCTTCCGAGAAATCGTACAAATGAATTCGTCGAGGAATTTCTGAAGGATTAAAACAAATTTAAATGAATTAATTTCAAAGAACTTTCTAGAGAAATATTAATTTCTGAAAAAATATCCAGGAAATCACAAATAAAATGAAGTAATTCCTGTTGGATTTTTAAAGTAATCTCCAAAGAGCTTTCTGAAAGAATCTTCAGCGGGATTCCTTAAGCAATCTCCTGAAAATCTCCGCAGAAAAAATAAAAAAATAAAAATAAAGAGTGGCTAATTTGATTCTAGGCCTCAGTTTCGAGCGAGAGGAATTCTTAAAAAGAGTTCCGTAACAAATCTCCAGAATAATTCATAGAGGAATCTCCGCAGGAACTTCAAAGGGGATGTCAGAAAAAGTTCTGTAGGGTGGACTGGCGGCGAAGGAATATCTTTTGATAACATGCCAGAAGAGATCTTAAAATCATCTTTGGAGTAGGATCCAAAAAAACTATTACTGGAAGGGATCTCCGAGAGAATTCCCAAACTTATTCACCGAAGAATAGTCGGATGAATTTTCTGAGCACGTTCTGAAGGGATTTCAGTATCGATTTCTGAGGCAATCTCTGGAAGGATTCTACAAAAGAATCCTTAATGGATTCGCAAGAGAAATTTTCAATTAAATCTTCATGAAGGTTCTGACGGCTTTCTAGAGGAATTCCCGAAGGATTGTATGGCAAAATCTCTGGAATGCACAAGAAATAAATTGCAAAGTTTAACGGAGAGGTTTATGAAAAATTTCTCAGAAATTCCCACAGGAATCTCCGGCAGACATTCTTAAAGGAACAAAGAAAAATGCTCCCGAAAAGTGACTGCAAAGTACAAAGGTATTCATAGGAAGTTTTCTGAAAATGAAAGTGAACCATCCTAGGGTTGACATTATGAGGCTATAATTTGAATTACATTAATCGATTTCTTAAAGAGTTTAAGAATCAGCTGAGAAATCTTTAAAATACAAAGTAATTCATGAAAGAATTTATGTAGAGTTTTTCAATGAAATTCCTGGAGAAGTCTGCTGAGGAAACCCGGAAGCAATCCCAGATATGAATTTGATGAATCTTAGGAGAAAACTAAATTCTGAAGGGTTCTCTGAAAGATTGCAAAAAAGTTGGAGGAAATCACGTAGAATTTTTCAACAGAATTCTTTATGAAATCTCCGAATAATTTCTATGAGAATCTCCGTAGGCTACATTTTTGAAGGAATTCCTAGAACAGGTTCGGAAGGAGTTCTAAACATGTTTTTTCTTAAGAGTTACTGCACTAATGTAAGATCGAATTGCTGAAGGTTAAGGAATATCCTGAGGAAGAGCTGCAGAAATGGCTGGATGAGCTCCTGAAGGAATATATCTAGCGTTAGGATATTTCTGAAGAAAATTCACAAGGATTCCTGGAAGGAATTCCTCAAGAAATCCCCGAGGTTAATTCATACAAAAATATCTGAAGAATTCTAAAAGGAATTTGCGAAAGAATTCTTTAAGGAAATACGAGAAGAGTTCTTTCTACATTCTTTGATGAATTTAAAATTAAAAAAAACTTCTTTCAAAAAGAGGAATTTTAAAATAAACATCACGAAATCTTCTGACGTGGGACACATTCCTGGAGAAATCTCAAAATTAATGCTTCTAGAGTTTTATGGAGAAGTTTATGACAAATTTCCCAGATATTCACACAGCAATGTCTGGCAGAAATTATCAAATAGTTAAAACATCTCTTGGGGAGGCTTTATAAAGTACAAAGGAGTTCATGGAGCAATTTTTGAACAAAGATCTGGAGGAATTCACGGAGGAAATCTTGAAGCAAACTTCGTATGAAATTTTTGATGAGACTTTGTAAATTTTTTTGAAGAATTATCTGGAAAATTACAAAAAAAACGATGGTTTTTACGAAACGATTTCCAGATGAATCCCTATTGAATCTCAATAGAGCAATTCCTGAGCAATTTTCAACGCAATTTCCGGAGATTTTTTGTAAGAATTTCTGCAGGAATTTTCGTAGAAATCCCTGAAGGTATCTTTGCTAGAATTCCTCTGGAGAAATCTCTAAAGTGCAAAAGAATACTCAGAGAAGTTTCCAAAGTGAAAGAGGAGTTCATTAAGGTAGCTCGAAAAATAAACCTGAAAGAAAGGAGCTTTGACGCGATTTCCCCCAAGATTTGCTGAATGACACACTAGAGCTAGGAAATAACTTTAACTCTTTGAATATTGAAACAACATTTTTCACTACAGGCACCGTTTTAACCCGATTCCCCTATAGTCCTCGCAACCGCACTGCCCAAGCTGAATTCGTAAAGGTTACATGCAGTCTTCCCTACATCTATTGGCCCACTGACTGCACCACGGCTGGCGCTGGCTGTAGCACACCGGGCCACAAAAACAATAGTCGACTCGCTGGTGGTATTTCACCTTTCACGTGCCCGTTATTGCACCACTATTATTTGCATACAAACCCTACCGTTCCCCTTCCCACCACCGACTGTTGGCGCCTTCCTCCGTGTAGCCACCACCCACAACCCATTCACTGGATCTGCTGTGCGATGGTGAGATCCCGATAGACCGGGCGCGTGCATTCAATAGGTACGCGATTCAACGTCGTCGTCATCGCCGGGGCGCGCAACCCACCCAAAGCGAAATCTGCGCGCGATCATCTTTGTTTTGGCCGGGGATCATCCATCGTCTACTACCGGACAACGACTAATCGAATGGTACCTCTATGTACGTAGGTACCTACGTTCGTCGTAATCGATTATGTTTAGGGGTTCATATTGGCCTATTAGCCCGCAAATTGCAATCCGCTTTGTGGCGCTTATTCAGCTTCGTGTCTCTTTTTCGGGATTATCGTCTTCATTCATTGGGGTCCATTTGGGAGGGAGGGAAAGTCTCAAACCAGAATCAATTTGCCTTCGAGGGATTACGATTACCGGCCCGGCCATATGGTGGGTAAATGAAAACAAAGTACCCTACAACGACTCCTACGAGTTCGGATCAATATGTGAAGCGCGCGATCGTCTCGGGGAGGGTGTGTACTACACCAGCCAGCATCAGCAGTACAACTCCAACTGGATTGTGGTAGGTAAGGCACTGGGGCTCTATTTTTTCGGAGCAAATCTCCATTCTTGATACGATTAACTGCTCTATTGAGAGACGATCGCCTACAGATACGTGGCGAGGAGGAGGAAAATTTGAAGCAATGGATCGAGAGATTGTTGTAATTATGCAATGTTATCGATCGTAATGATGGTCTATTACGGGAAATAGCCTCCGTACACCAAATGGTTGTATTGTATGAGATTTGAAGTTAATAGCTAAAGAGTATCACTGATGTAGGTTAGAACGTGCTTTATGATACTTAATAAAAACCTCAATTGATCCACCTAGCGGTGATGACGCCTTTCTCGTGCCTTTGAAAACGCATTTCGACAAAACTCAAGTAGCATGTTGATGAATATCGCACTTTCATATGGTTAACGAGAACCATTTTATGACACATGAAATCATATCGTTTATCTGGCTTTTGATGTTTGATCCGTATACTCTCAAAACAGCCGAAATCTTTGATTTTCAGCCGCCATTTTGGATTTAAGTCCGCCATCATGGATATTCTGGTTGTTATTTTGGACTCCAGTCTCTTCCCCTTACCAGACATACCCATATTGAAAGATTCGAGAGCCACAAACTCCATTAAATAGTCGCCATTTTGGATATTCCGGTGGCCCATTTTTGAACTCATGACATTTTCTACATATCAAATAAACCCAGGTTTCATTATTTTGGATTATAAATACTGGATACTCTGGTCGACTGTTTTGAACTCCGGGCATCTTTCCCATACCAAATACAGCCAAATTGCATGATTTAAGAGTCTAAACACCATTAAACAGCCGCCATCTTGAATTTTGAGCCACCATTTTGGATTTTAAATCGCCATCTTGGATATTTTGGTCGTCTTTTCTGCACTTAACGCGAAACTGGAAGCATTTTCTCATTTTTTTGGTTTTCGATTTTTTATTAAATAACGAAGCAATATTTTCAAAATCGGTTTTCTTGCACATGTAGAGTATGGATCAAGGTATCTTCTGTTTTTTTGAGGTGGAAAATGTTTTCCATTTTTGCAAGAACCATTTTTTGTGAAATTTTGTTCAAAAATGGTTTCTGCAAAAACGAAAAACATTTTCCACTACGAAAAAAATCAGTAGATAACTTGATCCATACTCTACATGTGCACGAAAACCAATTTTGAAAATATTGCTTCGTTATTTAATAAAAAATCAAAAACCAAAAAGTGAGGAAATGCTTTCAGTTTCGCCTTAAGACATCTTCCCCATATTAAATGTACTGATATTGCATGGTTTTAGAACCTAAAACACCATGAAACAGCCGCCATCTTGAATTTTGAGCTATCATCTTGGATTTTAGACAACCATCTTGGATATTCTGGTCACCATTTGTGGACTTAGGACATCTTCCCCATACCAAAAATACCCAAATTGCATGGCTTTAAGGCCTAAAACTCCATAAAACTGCCATCATCTTCAAATAGGAGTAGCCATCTTGAATTTTGAGCCACAATTTTGAATTTTAGACCACTATCTTGGATATTTTGGTCGTCATTTTTGGACTCCTGACATCTGTCTCATACCAAATATACCCATATTACATGGTTTCAGGGCCTAAAATATTATTGAATATTAGGCTGCCATCTTGAATTTTGGGCTGACATCGTGGAATTTCTGATCTCCAGTGTTGATTTCCGCACAAAATTCATCAACAATGCTAAAGCCTACAAAAATCTCCGCAGTTTGATGTGTCCCATGATGGGGCTTGGTTCAGTTTTATTTACGACGCGTTCTACCAGTGCTGGTCCGGGTCAATGAAGTGGCCATAACTCCGGAACGCCTCGACCGACCCAAACAATTTTTAATAGCAAACAATGCAGTAAAATTCCGGTTCGATTTGAGCTTTAATCTGAAAAATTGGCCAATAGGAAGTGCCTTAAAAAGTGTGAACTTATTTTGCGCACAGCATACATACATACACACATACAGACATCATCTCAATTCGTCGAACTGAGTTGATTGGTATATGTGACTTGATCCTCCGAGCCTTCTCCAAAATCATTGAATTTTAGAAATTTACCAAATCCTAAGATTCGCTACTCTCATCGCAGAATGCTATCTGAAGAAGGTTGGAAAAACTTTGAATTTCTCCGATTCTTTTAAAATCCGACAAATGGGTAAACACTTTCCAAAGATGACCCTATCCCTGAAAAAGTTGTTGAAACGCGTGTCTGGCAGATGAAAGGAATCGTCACTCGTATCCGTAGCTTAGTGGGTAGGAATCTTATCAACGTAAAATGCTATCATCAATAAACGGTTATACTAACTAAATACTCCTAAACCTTATCTTACCTATGAGCAAATTAAGTTTCCTCTGGTAGTTTAGTATTTTCAATTAGGAGTTGGCAAATAACACTTCTTTGCCAATTTTGCCATGTAATGATACGTATCTGAATATTTTGCAATATTTTTAATGTAGCCCTACAAAGCTGTACCCACAACAAGATCAATATCTAGTTATAAATAGACTGCATCTCTCGGGAGAAAGCGTCTCTCCGTCTGGACTATCCATTCAACGCCTACATCAATGCCCTCTTCTATTTCAAACTCAAAAGAGCCGCCCCGAGATAGCTCGAATTCCACCCGCAAACTGCAGGAATCTCACGATTTTCGGCTCTTTTGGCCTCGCTTCGTTCGGGCCCGGTCCGATGATCAATCTCACTTTACAGTTTAGCACGTGATAAATTTTCGCACGAACCAATCACACCCGGCCCGCACCCTGGGCTCTCGGCTTGGCCAGCAGCACACATGCCCATGCCCACACCCAGTCCAGCCGAAAGCATACCGACAATGGATGTTTGCTCGATCAGCGTCATCATCTCGACGGCGTAATCAAATACGAGCGAGCGTCGTAGATCCCGATCATCCGGTACAGGACCGATGATCCGCCTGCCTGCCTGTCTTCATTGGTACACGGAGGAATGCTTTTGGACCTTTGCCGCCCGCCCCAACCAACGAAACGCAACGCAACGCAACAACGTCTCGGATGGAGATGATGATGAGTGTTATCTCTTTCACCGAGCATAACATGAACTGCCACCCAGCAGCAGCAGCAGCCGGGGCTTCAATCGCAGAGCAGCTTGCGACGGCGGCGGCATGCCACTGCCGCCGCACGGGTCGAGATGATTAATAATTTCCCACATTGTCATGTGAGCCCAGCGGGATCATTTATCTGCCTCATCCCGCACCCCGAAACTGAGCAACCGGCAGCTTTGGGCGGGTAACGTGCTTAGGGAATGGGGTTGCCAGATGGCTGTTTTGAAAGGATTGTTCAGTATTTCTTGTTTTTTTTTCAGGAAATTTGAGGTTACATTAAATTCACATAACATTGAAGGAAATAGTTAAAAGTTCTTAAATTTTAATAGGGTATTGGGGTCAGTATGACCAAAGATTTTTTAGTACAAGATAACCCACTTATGCATTTCCCATACTATATTCTTACTTAGTATTTCTATGCACATCAATCAAACTTGAAGCAGGGCCATTACAGATTTCGATTGGGCTGTTGACAATCGTGGGTTTCTTCTATAGACGGGACTCGTTCTGGTTGTGTCACATAATAGCGAATCAGAGAATAACGCGGTTATAGATCTGTCCCATGCACTGCTTGTTGTAGGAATATCTCTCCAGGAAGTTCCGGTGAGAAAAACTCCTGTGAATCTTGGATTGCGTTTGAGGCCTTTAGTAATATCCCAACCACGATCCGTGACGTGACCTGGATCATGTCCGCGCTCATAAAATGAACTGTTGCAACTCCTATCACTAATATTTAACGAAAACCACCATTACTCTCTTCTATAATTAGCTAAATTGCACAAAACATCCCACACATTTGAACGTGGAACCGCATAGCACCAAAAAAATGACGTGAGGAGCTCGCGTAAAATTTTCATTGTTTATCCTTTTCGTTTTCAATCATAGTGACCTACTGGTTTGCGATAACAAATTAGTTCGACCGCGAGTCATAGCGTGTCGCTGCGATCGGTAAAATGCGTTCGCCGGTTCAGCGTAAGAGTGGGTCATATTCTTAATATACTATATTTGGTATGACCCAGACAGGAACGCTGAACGTGCACTACGCCTTCGTGGTGCGAAAATCTTAACATCCTAGGAGGGTTAACTATGGACGGGCTATGATCATGAATTCTTTAAGGATTTCCCAAAATTTTAATTTCTTAAAGAATCTAAGAAGGAATTCTTTGAGAAACTTTCAAAGCACAAAGTAATTCATCGAAGAATTTCTAGAATATGCGTTGAGGAAACCCCAAAACAAACTTTTTTGCTGAATCTCTGAAAAAAAAAACTAATTTCTGCGGGAATTTGTAGGGATCCCCATGATATTTCGAATGTAATCGTAGAAAAATTTTCAGAAAGAATGATCACTGGAATTCCCCATGAAGTCTAACAAATTACTAGTTTTATTCTTGACCACATTTTTGGCGTAATTTTTAAAACAGTAGGAACGATTTTTGAACGAATTCATTAACAAATCTCTAGAATAATTCATAAAAAATATCTAAAAGAATTCCAGAAGAAGTTTTAGAAGAAATTATTGAATGGTTAACTTGCAGCGAAGGAGTATCCTGAGAAAAAGCTGAAGAAATCTCCGGAGGAGCAGGATTATTATAAGACTTCACGGAATAATTATGGAAAATTTGAGAAAATTCCTTCCAGTAGAACTCTTAAAACATTCTAGGGTGAAATATCCAAAAAATGGGTTTAACCCTTCACGCATCCTCCGAAGAATTCCTAAAATTATACCCTCAAAGATTTTTGGAGGAAGCACCTATCCAATTTTTGAAGGGATCTCAGTTACTATGTCTGAGGCAATTTGTGGAGGAATTCTGGAAATAATCTTCAAACGAAAGAACTCCCAAAAAAACCAGAAGAGCTCCTAAGGAAATCTCTCGAGGAGTTTATAAGGGAATCTCAGGAGAAGTTCAAACTTTTCCTAATTTTCACGCACCTTAACATATCAGGGGCTCAGATTCAGAGGGTTCATTTTGTTGAATATGAGCTTAGCATATAAAACAAGCATATAAACAACAACACTACGCCTACTTTAAAAAGGGGATAACCTCACTTACAAAATTTTGAAACATTGTATGGAACTAAAAAAAATAGTCTACTGATCACCTAAGAACCAGAGTGTTCATTTTTGTTTTAATCTTTTTATTTTCGTAACAAAATCCAAGCCTTAATCAAACTTTCATAACTGTGCGTGTATGGACAAAAGCTTTTGAGGGAGGAAAGAGTCAGAGATGTCTAAAAAAGAGTATTACGGTTTGTGGCTGGGTCATTAGTCATATGTTTCGAAAGAACAGTTTATTTTAAGAAGAAGGAAAAAATATGGAAGAGCTAGTAGTGTGACCGCTCAAAATCATAGTTTACGAAATACATATCAGTATGCTCAAGTTGCGTACTAACCCATTCGGCCTAACGTACTTCGGCCTAATGACCTACATATAACCTTACGCTTTGACTATCATAAAGATTTTAAAGCGTATACAACACTTGAAAAAAAATGTGCTGTGAATAAGCTGTAAAAATAGCAATCTTAGCATCGGTTAAATCTTCCAAGAGTATGAAGTCGCATGCATGGGACCATCCATTTGCCACGTGGACTAAAATTCTTCGATATTTTACCCACCCATCCCTCACCATGGACGACATTTCTTTGGCCTTTTCTTATTAAATGTCTAGGTGGACCTTTGTTGTTGTTAACTTTTTATATTTTCATTTTTTTTTAATTTTCACCTGTTTTTCCATAAATGTACAATTGTGCTCATAAAAGTAGCAGTGAAAGCCAATTTTCATTCGAAATGGTCAACTTTGGCATCCTGTATCTTTGTTATCTTATGACCGATCTAGATTTTTTAGGATCATTTGCAGAAACGTTGAACACTTACTATGAAAAAATGTTCAAAATAACAGAATTTTGCAGAAATTGAGATGGTTATATCTAGAGGAGTTGGAGGCCAAATATCTGAAAGAACTGGAGCAGCTCCCTAAAGAATTATTTTCGGAATTCCTGAATTAAACTGTGGTTTAGGAGAAACATTTTATAAAATAGTTGGTTCCTTATCAAGAATTTAATTTGCATCTACCAATTTCGTCAAAAAATCGCTTAGTATTTTTCAGATATTCTGTCTGGAATATACTTTATTAAAATTCTGTTTCACTCTTCTGTGTGTTCTGCAAAAATGTGCTAGGGATACTGGTCAGATATTGTATAGGGAATTCCTCTGTAAATCTATAAGGTGTCTAGCATATATTATATATTAGTTTTTATATATTCTGTCTGGAATAACAACAAATTTTCCCAAAGATGCTGTCGAAAATTTTGTTTGTAATTTCTCCTAATTTTCTACTTTAAAAACTCAATAAAACTTGAGAGATTCAGAGAAGAATGTCTTAGAAGAACAAGATGCATGTGGGTCATAACCATTCAAACTTCCTGGGGAAATTTCCGAAGAAACTCTTAGGAAAACTCGTGGTAGAATTTCTAAGCTAATCTCTAGAAAAGTATTTTGGAGAAATCTCGTGAACGGATTTCTAAAGAAATCATAAGAGGAATGTCATGAGAAACACCTGAATAAACTTTTGTAAAGATTTCCAGAAAATCTCTTGGGAAATTAGTATGGGAGTGCCTGTGGAAATCATGATGAATTTGTGAATGACTTCTTGGAAATGAAATTCAAGGAGAAATTTCTATAGAAGTATTCCTGAAGAAATTTCTGAAAAGAAGGAATTCCCACAGAAATTCCTCTTCATGGATATTTTTAGAAATCTTTGGAGGAAGATCACCGAAAGACGTTGTGTAAAAGACTGTGGAGCAGCTCCTGGAGATATTCTGGTGGACTTTACTAATCGAACTCCTGGAGTAATTTTCTCACGAAATTCCTGAAGGATTTCGAGAAAAAAAAAATGCAAAAAATGCAAATTCCTGAAGGAAACTTTATAAGAATTTCAAAGGAAGCCGTTGGAGTAATTTCTCAATGAATCCTTGTAAAAAAAAACTGCAGGAGTGCCTGGACCATTTTCTGAAGCCCTCACGCAGAAAAATGAGGCTTGTTTAAAACAATAAAACACATGGTTGATTTTCAAACTGACCATTTACTTATTCCAAAGTTATATTTCTTTGTTCTTACGTAGAGTTTATCGATCAAAACAACCAATTCCATTCATTCCATATAACGTTAAAAACTTCATTTGTATCAACAAAATGAGGACCACAACCCGAGCAGAAGAAAATAACAAGTGAATAACATATCAAGGTAATTATCTTAAATACTACCATACCTTGATATGCCCTTCATTAGGTGGTAATAAGAGGCAAAATATCAAAAACGAATACCAACATTTTGTATAAATAACACCTACAAAATAACAAGTCTTGTTATTTCGATATTGAATGCATACCTAAAATTTAAAGTACTGTATTTGTTATCCCAAACTTATTGAATAACAAACTAATAATATTTCTTGTTATTAAATGATATGCAATAACAATTATAGGTATTAGAACACATGTTGCTCTTCGCATGGTATTTGTAAGGTATGCCCTTCTGCTCGGGAAACATGGCCCGGAAGCATTCACAGATCTTTAAAATTCTTACCCCAACATCGCCACAACGAAGAAAGTGTAGCAAATCCATCACTCCAACTTCCATGTGCAGTTTTGGCCGTGATAAATAACGCGCAGGCACTCAAGACAACATCCACAAAACGTTGGTCGGTTTCGCCTTTTTGTCTTTTTTTTTATTCGTTCTCGCTTCCATCCGCTCGACGAGTGTCTAAAAATGGATTTCCGAGCTGCCGCAGGAGCAGCAATCACCAACACAATCACATTCCGGCTTTGTTAGAGGCAGAAGTGCAGTCGTTTAAAACAATCCGGTATTTTATTTTGAATCTACCAGTGAATCAAAATTCAACCATCGCGCAACAATAATGACAATGTCGCAACCTGTATTTGTTGCGACAAACAATCCCAACTTGAAAATAATGGGATTAACATCGTACACCGCGAGTTTAGAGATTTTTAAGCCTTGCATTGCGATTTTCGAACGATAACTTCGAGTCGGTAAACACTGCAACTCTGGTGAAGCTCTATCATCAAACAGTTTCGACTTTGGGTTAGCAATAATTGATTATTCACGAGTTGAAAAGTACGCAACAAATTCAGCTTCCGTTTTGTCTGCAACAAAAAATTTCGTGATCATGTCATTATCTGTTACCAGTAGGGATAAAGAGTAATCGTCGCACCTTCTTTGTTGCTTGTTTTGTGCCTCTTTTGTCTGACAATTCTCTTCACTGGAATCTACCAATCTATCTAATGAGATTTTTAGCCCTAGGCTTGTTCATCTCGGGACCCACGCTTTACTTCCCTTCCGAAGGAGGAACCCACATTTTGTGAGTTTGTCGGGAGTGGGATTCGATCCCAGGTCCTCGGCGTGATAGTCAAATGTTCTAACCATCACACCAGGTCCAAATCTGTGTTTCTTCTAACAAACTGTCAAAAATTTCGACAAATGAAAATATTTGTATTATCAAACAATGGAGCAGTTCAGTTTTAACTAGAAATCAGTTTGTCGCTATAGCAAACTGAAAAATTGTTTGATTTGAACTAGAATTTAATTGTGTTCACAATTTATTTTTCTGCGTGCTGGAGAAATTCATGACGAAATACCAGTTGCATTTTCTCAAAAACGATTTGATGACATAATCACTGGAGAAACTTCTAAAGAAGTCCATGGAGCAATTTCCTAATTAATCTCTGGAGGATTATCTAAGGTAATCTCTTATAAACTTATGGAGCGTCCATAAATGACGTAGCCTCTATTGGCCGATTGCCAACCCCTTGTAACATATTGACCCATACCTTATACACGGCTCAACACACAATACCAGACTCCCCCCCTTAAAAGCTACGTGATTGATGGGCGATCCCTTAGGAGGTTTTCTCAAAGGAATCCTTGGTAAAGTTTCCAAAGGAAACCTAGAAAAAATTTATGAAGGTATTCAAAATTTCAAATTTTCTTAAGGAAATGCTGGACATTTTTTGAGAAGAATCCGTGACACATTAAAAAAAAGGAGTGTTTGAATGGGTTCATACGGAAATTTTTGAATAAATCGGCTAATGGGGACGAGTAAAACTTGGACAAATTTATGGAGGGATTTCAGTAAGAATTTTTGGAACATTCAGTGAGAAGTTTTTCAAGCAATCGAAGACATTTTTAAAGAATTCCTGGAAGGAATTTCGGAAAGGTTTAATGAAGCATCCATGAAGCAATTAATTTGGAAATTTATGGAAAATTTTCTTGAAGAATTCTTGGACAAAATTCCATAGGAATGTAAAGAGACATTTTTGAAGGAATCTTTAGATAAATTTCTAAAGAAATCCCTAGTTGATTTTCTTAAAGAATTCCCAAAGAAGTTTTCGAATAAATCTGTGGGAGATATTTTAAAAAATCTTTTGATAGATAACTAAGGAAATCTATGAAAGGAATCTCTAGTGTTATTGATAAAAAAAACTTGATGTATTGCTGAAGAAATTCATGAAGCAATTCCACGAATGATTTTTTCCAGTACCATCACTGAATATTTTCTGAAGGAAACTTTGATTTTCTGAAAAAAAAAGGATGACTGAGGAAATCTATAGATGATTTCCTAAAGAAATCCTTGAAGAAGCTCCTGGGAGAGGAATTAACGAACGGAAATCTGTAGAAATTGCTAAATTAATTCATGGAGAAATTTCATGTAAGATTTTTCTTAAACATATCCGTTAGAAGCAGCAATGAAGTAAACCGAATCTTTCAGCAGGGCAGTAATAATACATCTTGGATTGCTGGGCCGCAATAAGTTATATAGTTTTTATTCGAAATTCATCAGTTCGAAAACATTAATGTAGTTTTTATCCAGTCCTACTTCCATCGAAGACTGACATAAACACACATAGTGAAGAAATAAGTTGTTGGTACACACGGTCAAACTTTTGTCCACAATTTTTTTTCACAATTTTCACAAAAAAATAAATAAATATCTGATGTATTTTTTTAGAGAATTCTTTAGATGAATTTTGAAGCCATCCCTGAAGAAAGCTTCCTAATAATTCCCTTGAAGACTTATTTGTCTTCAAATTGGCGAAGGAATTGTTGGGGAATCCATGGGGAAATTTTCGAAAGTAATTAATGAAAATATTTTCAAGGGGTCTTTTGGAAGATTTTTGAAGGAATTTCTCTGGAAGAATCTTTAAAGAGTTGTTTAAAAAAAACCCGAAGAAACTACCATAAGAATCCCTGATATATTCCTTTTTTATAAAATTTCTGAAAGCACTTCTGGCAGAAGTCTCACGATCACAGATGTTTCCTTATACTTTTGAGGGACAAGGGTACATGTAAGAAACAAAAGTGTATTTTCACGTCTTTAAAGTGAAGAAAATCTGAACAACAATAACATATAAGGTCTCTTTATGGTGAGAATAATAACAATTTTTGAATTTAAAATATCCGTTCGTCCGTTGATACCTATGTTTTACATGAAGAATGTTTGCCTTAAAAAAATAGCAGTAGGTCTCACTTTCCACGGATTCTCACTTGCCCCGGGGTACCTTATATAATAGCGCGAAAAATTTCGATAGCAACGGCATTTTTTTGGAAATTATTTCCATCACTAGATATCGTGCAATCAATTTGAATCATAAAAAAAAAATGAAATTTACTATTAGAAAGGCAGTTTGCTCAAAGGCATCGTATCACTATGTTAACACAAATCACTATAAACGACAGTTGGTTTGATTTTTCATGAGCGACCATATAGTGTGTGGTGATCGCCATGTAGCCTAGACGAACCTAAACCTAGTACATCTCTTGCTATGTTGTCTTGATTCATGTTATTGCATAATTGTTGAAAGTTTCAAATAACCTTATAAAGTACACTAAAACCTCTTTTTATGCATGTAATGCATAATGATTAACCACCTTTTTATGTTCTGCATAAAAAGAGGGAAGCTACTCAGAACCAATATTATGCATAGGGAAATTTAATAATGATGGAAACTATTGCAATGATGTTCAGGCATTTCAGAAAGTTTCATAGCATTTTCGACGGGATTTAGAGGCGTTACGGAGGTGTTTTTGGGGGTTTTGGAGCGTCTCAGGTGCGTTACATGGGGTCCAAGGGGGTTTTGGAGAGATCTTTGAAGCATTTCAGGAAGTTTTAGATGATACTCAGTGACCCCACCACAATATCTTTTGAAACGCCCCTGGAATGCCCTTTGATTTAAAGGTGTTCTTGAAATACCTGATACGACCCTGACCTGAAATGCTTCGAAACGTCCCTGAAACTTCCGTTATCTCATTGAAACGCCCATGAAATCATCATAATCAATTTGAAATGCCTCTGAAACCCCCCTGGACGGCTTTAACAGGCTCCAGAATTCCCCTTAAACGCACCTGAAAATCCCTTGAAAAGCTCCTGAAATGCTATCGAACGCCCCTAACATCTCAAGGAATGCCCTCAAAATGTTCCTGATACCCTCTGAAATGATTCTGAAATGCCTTGCAACGCCCTTCGAAGGCCCTGAATTGCCCTCAAAGCTCTTTGAAGCGTCCCTTAATACAATTGAAATGCCCTTGAATCCCTCGTAATCCTATTAAAACGCCAACAAAACCTGACAGAACGCTCTTTAAAGGCTCCTCAAATCCCTTGAAAGCCCTTTGGAACCCCCTTTTCTGGGCTCTTTTAAATTATTCTCCCTCAGCGAGGTGTATAAAAAGAGGTTCCGGTGTATAAACTTATGAAATTTATAAAATCTAGCAGCGACTTGGCCAGGTGTGTAGAGATGAGAGAGTATATGTTATTATAGATAGTAGAGGAATCTGATATGGCAATGCATATTCTCTTCCTAAAAACTGCCTTTACGATGTGTGCAAGTATTCATGCTGCAATTCACATTTTGGGCATTTACCGGGATTAGGATTTGAAACCTTGTCCTGGTTGTTAATGTGGCGTGCACCAGTCATTACACTAGGTGTATTAGATTGAACGGTGAAATATAGAAAACATAAAATCACTTCCATTTTGAAACGGTCGTTGCAGTGTTGAGTGATTGTATAGCTAAAAGAAAAATTTTCAAAATTGTTAAACTGGCGAACAGCAGGCATGAAAACTACATCTCTCCTCCCATGGGCAAATCAGGAGAAATTATTCATGATAGTAGACAGTAGACAATACAATCCCTGAAGAAGGCCACAACCAAAAGGCCGAAACGTCGGAACAGTATAAAATACTTGTCTTGACTTAGTGACTGATAAAGCCAACCCAAAATAGTTAACTATTCTAAAGGTTTAGTAGATTTGCCTTAAACGTTTGGCATTAGCTTAGTATTGTGCATCTGGCAACCCTACAAGAAAAGTCAAGTCTCCTCAGAGCACCTCCGCATGCTACACATTTTAAAGTCTGAAACAGAGTTTCAATCGAGCGTTTTATTGCTTCGGAAAGTTTGTCGTCGTCAACCCAGTTCCATCCCGGCCCGGCCCGGCAACATATGAACTTTGAGGCAGCTTTCGGAAGGGTGTTTGTTTTTAACTTCGTCATCGCCTCCATCCACCATGCATCAAGCACCAAATCGTTCATCATCATCGCTGTTTTCATGGTTGACTCTTAGTCTGCTGGATAAAACCGCGCGCGATGGAACTTCGATAGCAAGCAATAGAGTGGCGCGCGGATCGAATGGAAGGATTTCTCGCACGTTGCCGTCGTCCTCTCGGCGTTGGCATCATTTATGATTGTAATTCTGAGCTGGTTTGGATGCCGCCACCACCGCGATGCGCACTACACTGGCGGCACTGGTGTGCTAATCAGTTGTTGATGGTCGGAGTGGCGGTCAGGAAGAGGAGAACTCCGATGAACCATAAAAGCGCGCGCGTGCAGATGGGGGTTATGTGTCTTGATCAAGTTTGAGATAAAGCCAAAGATATGAATAATTTTATCACACAAGAGTGCGGTCGTGAAAAATGAGGGTTTTAGGGATTCCGGCATGTTGGGAGTGTTTGGTTCTGTCTGTCTGGATCTTTTGAAGGCGGGTTAAAGAGCGCGGGATGAAGTGTGATAAATTGATGTGAGTGAGATTGGCAATTATGAGCGTTTAGGTAGCGGTGAGTGACGTCGTTAATAAGCTGGATACTTTGTAACCAATTCTTTTAAACTTTGAAACAAAAATAGGGATTGCCAGTTAGAAGTTACATATTTTGGCTTGTTTTTAACATTCACTTTCTGCTGTGTATTCCAACACTCCCATGAATTCACACATCACCAGGGCTAACACTTCCTGTTCCATCTCCTCCATAAACTTCCAATAAACCATCCAATTGCGAACTCAAACTCACTTCCACTGAAGTAGAAACGGCAAATTGTCGATGACTGCACAAGATAACGTCAACTTTCCGTGACCTGAACTACCATAGCACCGGTTTAACCCTGCCACGAAGCTCTCTTAACCACATTATTCTCTTCCAGGACTATGAATAGAAGGTAGAGACTTCCTTACCTTTCCATCACAATCCTACTGGCACTGGCGGTGGTGGCACTTGGCCAACTCCAAGAGCCGAGCCAAAAGAACTCTATGAACTACCGGCGCGGCCCCAAATAAACCACACAATCATACACGGTCGGCTCTGCACTTCTCCGTACGTAGCCGTAAGTCGTTCAACGCCCGGTTGAACCGTTCACCACATGGATAATCACACACAGGCCGGGGCCGGAATGTGAACGTGGAAACCGAATTTATTTGGCAAATTTCCGCCAAAAATGTTGCCATCTCTCAGGGGTTGGTGCTCCACCAGAAAGTGAAATAAAAAAAACTGGAGCACCAGGAAGCACATGCGGGGAGCATGTGGGGTTCCACTACTGTTCCGGGAACTTTGAACCTACGACATACGCCACACAGACAGAGCTCAGAAAGGAAGCGGAGACATGCCTGGGAGCTAGAGCTACCGAAACCAACAACCAGCAACCAACTTCAGAACGAACGACGACTATGATGACATACGCCAAGAGCCAGGAGTCGACCGAGAGACAGACATGTAAGTTTATAAACATCGTTATGAATATGAGCATCCGTTTTTATTTTTTCGGCTTTCGAGGTTCCTCTGCGCTTGATGGGGAAATGAGGAAACGTGGTCCTCTTGGCAGCAGGAGAAGCCTGGAACGAACATACGACGACGACGTCGACAGCAAGGACGGTGGAGAAAAATACGATAATTTTATATCCTTTTGCTTGAGCGGAGCGTTATAAGGGTATGCGATATGTAGATTGGTTTCACCAATTACGAATCGAAACGGAATTCATCGGAATTTCACGAAGTTTCACTTGGCGAATATTCCTCATACAAACTAATAAAAATGGCTGTACCTGACAAATTTCGCAAAACATGACATGCTACACACCCTTAGTATTGTATGTTTGCTGCCACGCAGAAAAGTCAGTCATTGAGTTAAGTTTTAAATCAAGTATAAAGTAACCCTTTCTTAAAATTATCATTTTTTTTAGAAAAGCATTGCACTCATCAATTCCTAGTTCAACAGACAGTACTTGAACTCATTGAAGGCGAATTTTCCCTCATTTCTCCTTGTTTTTTTTTTTCACCAGAATACGACATGTGCCGTTGTAACTTCTGGTGATGTCTTCCTTCAGTGCGGTTAGTTAAAGTTACATCAATAATGCCCGGCCCGACCCGACTGCGACTTCGTCTGCATTGCAGCAGTGTTTCCTCAAAAAACCCACCCCCGATAAACAAAACCGAAAAAAATAACAGTACACTTTGGATTTTTTGGCAATGACGATGATAATTAACGTATACTTTTAGTGGGTGCTGATTTAGAGCGCCCTACCGGCGGCGGTGGCGTCTTCGTCGCAGGGAAAGGGAAATTTTTAATTGGCACTACACGATGTACCGTTCGCCACTCGCTAGATAACATGTTGCAATGAACTTCTGATCTAGGGTAGGAAAGGAAGGATGGTAGATTTTTTTTTCTGTATTATAGAAGTACTTACGTTTCTTTTTCAAATGGAACGGTGGGCCGTCGTGGTGCATCCCACGGGGGTCGGACATTTCCAGCAGGGGACTGTACATCTTGCCGGGGTCCATCCCGGGAGGAAAGAGCCCGAGCGGGGAGTCCAGACTGAACACTGAAATAGAGGAATGAGGAATGGGGTTAATTAATATAGATTATTTTTTGTTATTCTTGATGTTTTGTTAAGCATTTGCAAATCTAAATTTATAGAAAATATTTCTGAAAACCGTTACTAAAATAAATGGAAACATATTTGGGTATAATATTTGAACAAGAAGTATGTAGTAGGCCTCTACAGACAGAACATTACTAACAGTGGTGAATTTTTCGTTTAACGAAAAGTTTCCCCCGACTGGCGCAGGAATCGAACCCATACTCCGAGGCTTATGAGACACCTAAACGACTGACGCCGCTAACCGCTCGTCCACGAAGCAATAAGTGCTTTAAAATATTCGACATTCTTTCAGAAAATTCTTACGGAATCCTAGATGATTCCCCGACTAGAAGGTTACATGAAGTTTATATATGTGTTATGATGTTTTTTTCCTATAACTTATTATGTTATAAACTAGATGCAGAATAATATTTAAAAAAACTGAAATTGTCTCAAAAAATTCACCGCTCTAATCAAGATAGTAATCTATTTTGTTATAATCAGATCAAAATTATAACAAAATGTGATATGAATTTTAACCTCCAGATTACTAATTTCTGTCAGAATGAGATGCAATTTTATTAAAATATTTTGTAAATGTCAAGGACTCGGAACTTAATAACAATACAATGAGTGATCAAACAACATTTATAACATAATAATTGAGTTATAGTGTTTTGAAAACATCAAGGATGTACAACATTATTCTACCTAATGAGCTATAAATATCATGGTTTGTTATAATTATGTTATATCTTTGTTAAACTTTTCTAGTTGGGTCTCCCATAAAAATTCTGGAAGAGGACCCAAGAGGAGTGCATGAAGGAAATCCTGTACGAATTCCTGAAGGAATTCGTGGATGAATTTGTGATGAAAACATTAACACTCCCGGCCCCAAGATCAAAAATTTGTTGTAACTAAACTTTTAATTGGCTATATCTCAGCAATGGCTCAACCGATTTTCAAAATTTTTTTATCAATCTCATGTCCGAATCCTAAAATTTCAGATGATTGAACAGAAATTGTTCTAGGGGTGTTCAAATTTCCTCTAGAACAGTGCAACCGATACAAATTTTTTTCGACATGCTTATTTAATTGTAAACGTGCAAAATATTTCAGTAAACATCATAAATCTGCGTGGTTCACATGAATATAGTATAAAATAGCTGGATGTATATCGTAAATACAATCGAAAAATATTTTGAACATCCCTAGCGCTCTCGGCAGTGGCTAGTTGTAATTAAATTTTCAATTGACTATATCTCAGCAACGGCTCAACCGATTTTCAAAATTCTTTTACCAATTTCTTCTCCGAATCCTAAAGTTTCAGATAATTGAACAGAAATTATGTTAGGGGTGTTCAAATTTCCTCTAGAACCGTGCAACCGATATATATATTTTTAAATGTTTACCTAATTGGAAGCGGTCTGAAAATTACTGTACGCATAATGGATGTGTGTGGTATAGTATAAGATAAAATATTTTGAACATTCCTAGTGCTCCCAGCACGATGATCGAAAATTTGTTGAAACTAAATTTTAAATCAGCTATATCTCAGCGATGGCTTAACCGATTTTCAAAATTATTTTCCTTACATGTTGTCCTAATCTTCTAGTTTCAGATAATTGAATAATAAATATTCTAGGGGTGGTCCAATTTTTTCCATATCAGTGCAGAAGATACGATATTTTTCAGCCATTTTTTCTTCATTGAGGACGTTTAAAATATTTCCTTGAACATCATAAACCTACATTATTCAAACGGGAATAGTATAAGATCTATCTGGATACATGCAGTAAACCTCAATTAAAAAGATGTTGAACATCCCTAATGCTTCTTGAATTATGACCGAAGCTTGACTGTAATTAAATTTTCAATCGCATATATCTCAGCGATTACTCAACCGATTTTCAAAATTATTTTACCAATCTCTTGTACGAATCTTCAAATTACAGAAGTTTGAAAAAAACCCTTCTAGGGGTGTTCAAATTGCCTTTTGAACAGTTCAACTTGTTTCAAAATATTTATATCATTGTAAAAGTTCTAAATATTTCGGAAAACATCATAAATCTTCGTGATTCTAATGAGAATAGCATAAGATCACTTGATACATATTGTGAACTACATAGTAAATTGAACATTCCTAGCACTACCGGCATTGTGATCGAAATTCAGCTGTAACTATATTTTCAATGGGCTATATGTCAGCGATGACTTGACCGATTTGCCATATTATTTGACTAATCTCTTGTCAGAATTTTGTTTTGTGTTCAAATTTCCTCAAGAGCTCTGCATCCGGTGTATTTTTTTCGACTTGTTTACTTCATTGTGAACGTTCTAAATATTTTCACAAGCATGAGAAATCTGCGAGATTCTTATTAGAACAGTATAACATAAAAGGATACATATTGTGAATCACATAAAAACACACTCGGTGATTGAAATTAAACTATAAATAAATTTTCAATTGGCTATAGAGTAGAGTGGGGAAAAAGTTCGAGTGGGGCAAGAGTTTCTTTTGAAGTTTTTGAGCTCAATTCAAATTATTTCTTTCGGGTGTCAAGGTTCTTTGAACCCTTTTTGAAAAAGAGTCTTCCACTCCAAAAATTATGAAAATTGATCAATATTTCAAGAAGTTATGACAAAATGTTGGTTTTTGATCAAAAAATTGTAACATGCGATGGCCCTTCCAACGCATGGAATGAAATTTTAATGAAATCGAATTCGATATTTTATTTTGGGGCGTAACTAGGTATATTTTGAAGATGATCTAGCATGTATAACTTTTTTTGCAAAATAGATTTGGAAATCGTATTTTACACATAGTGGGGCAAAAGTTCGAGTCATATGGCAACTTTAGAAACCTAAAATTCTGCAAAATGTACATATTATCTCTAAGAGTGATGGAATTAGTGAGAAAATTCGATTAAAGTTGAAAAAAAATGATGTTTTATCTGAATTTGACAGAAAACTACTAATTTTAGGTGTAGTAAATTTAACCCTGATTTGGGTAAAATCCAAATCGAATTTTAAAGTGTATTCCAGTTCTAACATCAAATATTAAGTGGTTTCAGGTATTCCTATTACCAAAGTGTCAAAATAGTGTGCTACGATTAGCGAAATTCCACAAACACTAGATTCGAACTTTTGCCCCAGTGGTGGGGCAAGAGTTCGAATAAAACACACACATACAAAAACTGTTGTAACTCAAAATTGAAAAGACATTTGGCGTTACTTTGTTCAGCAAAATTTTAGCTCATGGATGGTAGAATCACCACACGCTATTTGTTTATTTTTATCCGCTTCGATTTTTTGAAATACGTTGAATTTTCAACTAAGGTCGAACTTTTGCCCCACCTTACTCTATCTCGCAAAATAACTCAACTGGTTTTTTATATTCTTTTACTTATCGAATCTTCAAGTTTCAGACAATTGAACAAAAATCATTCTAGAGATGTTAAAATTTCCCCTGAACCAGATAACCGATACTATTTTTTTTCCGACATGTTTACCTAATTGTAAACGTTCTGAAACTGTCACGCTCCTATAACGATGACTAAATTTTCAATCTGCAATATCGCAGCAATAGCACAACTGATTTTCAAAGTTATTTTGCTAATATGTTGTTCAAGTCTTCGAACTTCAAACAAATGAACAAAATACGTTCTAGGGGTGTTCAAACTTCCTTCAGAACAGTGCAACCGACACACATTTTTTCAGTCATTTTCACTTCATTGTAAGCATTATGAAAAAAATCCGCAAACATCATCAATTTGCTGGCTTCAAATGAGAAAAGTATAAAAATGCCGGGAACATGTAGTTAGCCTCACAGAAACAGGTTTTGAACATCCCCAGCCCTCCCGGCACTATGATTTTTAATTGGCTTCATCTCAGCGATGGCTCGCCAGATTTTCAAAATTCTTTTACTAATATCTTGTCTGAAACTTCATGTTTGGAACCATTGAACAAAACTTATTCTAGTGATGTTGATTTTTTTTTCCAGCACAGTTTTAAAAATTTCATTGTAAAAGTTTTGAATATTTCCGTGAACATCATACATCTAGGTGATTCATAAGAGAATAGTATAAAATTCTATATAGTGGAGGGTTGTTCAAATTTCCTACACAAAAGGACAGCCATTGCAATATTTTTCGCCCTTTTTTACTACATTGTATATGTTCTAGATGGAAACGTCATAAATCGGCGTGATTCATGCAAGGTTGCGATCATTCATTTGCAAAGATTTACATTCATTTGCTATTATCTCAGTTCAGAAGCATGCTATCGAAAAACAATGTATGGATGAATTTAACCTTGAAGTTTTATCTGAAAGTTTGCCGAATAACATTGGGGTCGCACACGCATACCAAAGTCGTGAGCGAGCTGTGAAGGCAACTTTCCACAGCGTGAATGAAATTTACATTCACCGCGTGGAGAGTAGCCTTCACAGCTCGCTCACGACTTTGGTATACGTTTGCGACCCCAATGTTATTCGACAAACTTTCAGATAAAACTACAAGGTTAAATTCATCCATATATTGTTTTTCGATAGCATGTTTCTGAACTGAGATAATAGCAAATGAATGTAAATCTTTGTAAATGAATGGTCGCAACCTTGGATTCATGTAATATTTGCATTAGATTTTGATGATAAATGGTGTAGAACTCAATTTCCAGAACCAAGACAACATTATACACAGCTGCTTATAGTACTGCACGTGGCTGGACACACGTGGTGGCAACTGTAACTGAAACAATTGAAATCAAGTATCCACGTAGCATCCTAGCACGTAGCCATGTGAGGGTAACTGGTATGGAGAAAATTTGACCAGCCCTAGATTATTTTTCATTCATTTATCTGAAACTAGAAGATTAGGACAACATATTAGTAAAAAAATAATTGAAAATCGGTTAAGCAATCGCAGAAATATAGCTGATTTAAAATGAAGCTTCAACTAATTTTCGACCATCGTGCCTGGAGCGCTAGGGATGTTCAAAATATTTTATTGAATACGATTCCCATTTGAACCATACAAATTAATCATGTCTACGGAAGCGCTTGTATCGTTTACAATTAGGTAAACATGTCGAACAAATTATATCGATTGCACTGTTCTACAGAAATTTGAACATCCCTAGAATGATTATTGTTCATTTGTTTGAAACTTGAATATTCGAACAAGAGATTGGTAAAATAATTTTGAAAATCGGTTGAGCCTTCGCTGAGATATAATCAATTGAAAATTCAATTGCAACTAATCACTGTATCGGGAGCGCTAGGGATGTTCAAAATATTTTTCTGTTAGATTAACGATATGTATCGTTATCTTATACTATTTTCATTTGAACACCTCAGATTTATGATGTTTACTAAAATATTTGGAACGTTTACAACCAGATAAACATGTCGAAAAAAAAAGTGTATCGGTTGCACTGATCTAGAAAAAATTTGAACACCCCTATAATAATTTCTGTTCAATAATCGGAAACTTTAGGATTCGGACAAGAGATTGGTAAAAGAATTTTGAAAATCGGTTGAGCCATTGCTGAGATATAGTCAATTGAAAATTTAATAGCAACTAGCCACTGTGCCGGGAACGCTAGGGATGTTCAAAATATGTTTCTGTTAGATTAACGATATGGATCCAGTTACTTCTACTATTTTCATTTGAACACCGCAAATCGGTCAAGACATCGCTGACATTTACCCCTTTGGATATATAGTTACAGCCGAATTTCGATCACAATGCCAGTAGTGCTAGGGATGTTCAATTTACTATGTAGTTCACAATATGTATCAAGTGATCTTATGCCATTCTCATTAGAATCACAAAGATTTATGATGTTTACCGAAATATTTAGAACTTTTACAATGATATAAATATTTTGAAAAAAGTTGAACTGTTCAAGAGGCAATTTGAACACCCCTAGAAGGGTTTTTTTTATTCAAACTTTTGTAATTTGAAGATTCGTACAAGAGATTGGTAAAATAATTTTGAAAATCGGTTGAGCCATCGCTGAGATATAAGCGATTGAAAATTTAGTTACAGTCAAGCTTCGGTCACAATTCAAGGAGCACTAGGGATGTTCAACATCTTTTTAATTGAGGTTTACTGCATGTATCCAGATAGATCTTATACTATTCTCGTATGAATAATGTAGGTTTATGAAGTTCAAGGAAATATTTTGAACGTCCTCAATGAAGAAAAAATGGCTGAAAAATATCGTATCTTCTGCACTGATATGGAGAAAATTGGACCACCCCTAGAATATTTTTTATTCAATTATCTGAAACTAGAAGATTAGGACAACATGTAAGGAAAATAATTTTGAAAATCGGTTAAGCCATCGCTGAGATATAACTGATTTAAAATTTAGTTTCAACAAATTTTCGATTATCGTGCCGGAAGCGCTAGGGATGTTCAAAACATTTTATCTTATACTATACCACACACATTCATTATGCGTACAGTAATTTTCAGACCGCTTCCAATTAGGTAAACATTTAAAAAAAATATATCGGTTGCACTGTTCTAGAGGAAATTTGAACACCCCTAGAATAATTTCTGTTCAATTATCTGAAACTTTAGGATTCGGAGAAGAGATTGGTAAAAGAATTTGGAAAATCGGTTGAGCCGTTGCTGAGATATAGCCAATTGAAAATTTAATTGCAACTAGCCACTGTGCCGGGAGCGCTAGGGATGTTCAAAACATGTTTCTGTTAGATTAACGATATGCATCCAGTTATCTTCTACTATTTTCATTTGAACACCTCAGATTTATGATGTTTTCTGAAATATTTGTAACGTTTACAGCCAGATAAGCATGACGAAACAAAATTTGTATCGTTTGCACTGTTCTAGAGGGAATTTGAACACCCCTAGAACAATTTCTGTTCAAGCATCTGTAATTTTAAGATTCGGACATGAGATTGATAAAAAAATTTTGAAAATCGGTTGAGCCATTGCTGAGATATAGCCAATTAAAAATTTAGTTACAACAAATTTTCGATCCCGGTGCTCCGCGTAACTTTTTTGATCTCGGTGCTCCTAGTGTTAATAGAGTTTTGGGAAGAATTCTTGCAGAATCTCTGAAAAAACCTAAAAGAGTCCCAATTCCTGACAGAATCTCGGGAGGGTTTTTTTTTTTGAAAAATTAGAAGAATTATTAAAGGAATCCATTAAATCTCCTAGAATGTAAGGATTGGTGCACCACGTAGTGCTCGCTCAGCGTGTCTGCTTGGGTCATATTGTTTCCAAAATTTGAAGAGGGTTAAGTAATTTTGGAAGAAATTTCATGAAATTTTGGGAAGAAAGCTTTGAAATCATTCCCTACAAGATTTTATACAAGAATCATCGGAGGAATTTTTTAAGGCATCTTCGGAAGAACTTTTGATGGAAACTTAGGAGAAATTTCTAAAGAAATCTATGGGAGGTTTTACAAAGTAATACCAGAAAGAAATTCTAAATAAAATCGAAATATTCCGCAGAATATTGTTACTATCACTAGAGGGTTCTATAACATTTACCCGAAACCCATTTACCCGAAAGACATTTACCCGAATGACATTTACCCGAACGTCATTTACCTGAATGCGACAAATATCCGAATGCGACAAATACCCGAATGCGACATTCACCCTAATGCGACATTTACTCGAACGCGACACTTACCCGAAAAAAATGGTTTACTTGATCCCCATATGATTTGTCAATAATAAATATGTTATGACCCGGTACCATTTAGCAGGCTTTGGTTAGACCTTATAATCATCAGACTGAGTGATCATCAAGCACTCTAAATCAATCAGGAGATCGTCCAAAAATGCTTACTGTGGATAACTTATTAAAAGTTGATGAAACTTAATCAGTTAGATAAGAGTAATCCTTGAGGTAATCTGTAACAACGTTGTGCTTCATGAACAAGAAAGGTTTGCGGAAACGTAAGGCATTTAAGAAAACTATGACGAAGGGAGAGGTTTCAGATTCAAACAATTTGCCTGATATTCAGTGTGCATATCCGATGGCCGAAGACGATGCACGTGTCTATTCAAATATGGATCCTGGAGAGCTCAGTATGCTTATCGAACTAACCTTTTTTGAAACTAATGGGTTCTTTTAGAATTTTTTTGAACATTTGCTGTTGGCGGCAAATTGTATTTAAATAATAAATTTTCCCTTCTTTGTATCATTGGCTGTTCTTTGGAGCAGTAAACTTCTGTTGCAATAAAGCTGTTGATATTTTTTTTAGAATTCTCTTTCTCATGATATGGCTGTACTTTCGAAATTATAGTTATTGTTATGAAAACCATAAGTATTTTAATCTGAAATGTTCCCTCCTTTCAAATGTTGACTGTTCTTTTCATCATAATTCATTTGTTACGGAATACTTGCCCCAGACCTTGTCAACTGGATAGCTTTTTGTTGAGTGAGAATGACCAAAAAGCCGTCCAGCCATTCGGCCAAAAACCATTCAGGTCGAAAGTCATGAGGAAGAATGCTAAATTGTCACCAAGAATTATGGAATGTTCTTAGTATAACTGAAGAACATCTGAATGTGATGCCTTTTTCATTACCAAGCTTTTACATTTTTTTAACACAGGCTGCTTTGAGCTACTTATATACACGGCCACAAACTGGCGCCAAACTGCAAGTATTCTTCACTTCTTCCAAGATTTCCTTCTTTTTTAAAATAGGTTGTTCTTTCGAATTCACATTGTCCACCCGTGAACTGTTGATAAGTTGAGACTAAACTGGTAATTTCTCCATCTAATTTATTCCTTCTTTTCATAAGAGGCTACTCTTTCGAGTTGGAATGTTATATAGTTTGTTTGAATACGAACTACTAACTCCATAGGAGATTTGTCCTTCTTTAAATAATAATAAGTTGTTCTTTCAAGTTAGGATTTTTACAATTGACTGGTGGACTTTATCAGATATTTCCCTTTCTTTTAACAATATAATGTTCTTTCGAGGCCTGCTAATCGATCGATCTATCATTTATTCGACCTAATAACAATGAATGCTATGTTAGTATGCTGGGCTGCTGTGATTCACTCGACATATAAACTCATTATATTGATTGAGTCTATCAATAAGCATTAACTGTGGTCTTATTATGAAGAACTGTCCTGCGCTGAAGCTGAAGTTAAACTTCTCTCCTTATTTTATAATTTTATTGAAAGTGTGAATAGAATGAGAGAGTGATTAAAAGGAAACCCGTGAATCCATCTTTCTACCTATATCCTTTAGGGAACTAATATACTTATCTATCGGGGTAATGGATTTTGGGATAATGTCCTTTTCGAGGTTATGAAGGAATTCGGGCCGTGGCATTCGGGGTAATGGGGTAGAGTTTCTTTTACAGAAATAGTGTCACTGAGTTGTTTGGTGGCTAAACTATTACCTATCCTTTGGAGATTTTCCCTTCTTCTCTTCAAAGGTAGTTCTTTCGAGTTGCAGTGCTGCATATTTTATTGGCGTTCGAACTACTAGAACAAACATTGTTGCTGTACAATAGACGAATAAGCCATTCATAAACTTAATTTTTGAAATTTTGGTTGTATAAGCCATTATTCAGCTATCATTGTTTGTTGTGATTTATATGAGTTTTCTCTTTCTTTCGATTAAATGATGTTCTTTAAAATTACACTCTTACATAATTGATTGATGGATTCCAAGTCTACATCTTAGATTTTTTCCTTCTTTTAATAATAGGATGTTCTGTTTGGTGAGCAATCTGCAAACTTCTCTGTCAAATATGTTTTTCTAATGATATGTTGATTTCCCGAGGACTGTTTTCTAATCGTTTCGAGCTAATGACCATTTCCCCTTCTTTAAATCATAAAATGTGTTTGGCTTATCAAAAGAACAGCCTATAAATCAAAGCAGGGTAAATATCTAGAGTGAATGCTAACAACGTTAACACAAAAAAAAATGTAAGCTTCAGTGATAAAAAAAAATCAAACTTTCTCGTTTTTGGTGCGTTTCCGGTCGATTACATATAAACACAGCCACCACGAATACGAACCGAACCATGCAAGAGTCATCCTGATCGGTCCAGCCGTTCTTGAGTTTTGTTGCCTCAAAGGGACTTCAAACTCATTTATATATATATATATATATATATATATATATATAGATATAGATATATAGATATAGATATATAGATAGATGGTATTCTTTCCACAAATAGTGTTGAAGAATCTTCATGTCCTCAAGGGTTCGCGTTGAGAAAATCTCGCTTGTTGTACTCAGCATTAGCGTGGTGCTGGCGGTGGTGGCCAACCGTGCGAGTTTTGCAAGGGTAATATTTCTGCAATTTCTATTTTTATTAATCTAAAATATTCTCTAGATAGAATACTCCAGAGCAGTGCTGTCATGGTAAAATCAGAGCTGGTCACTCAAATATCCTCTCAATATTCCAAGTAAAATCTCCCGAAAAAAATAAAAAGTAGTTTCTGTAGAAATATTTTGAAACATTTCAGGAGAAATTTTTGAATTATTTCCTCGTAGAATCCGAGGTGAAATTCCTAAAAATAATGTTGAAGCAAACCTTGAGTGAATTTTTGAGAAAAAATAAAATAAAAAAAAATACACAAAAAAATCCCGAAGGAATCATTATATGAGTTGCTGAAGGAATCATGAAAAACTCTGGAGGAATCTCTGAGGAAACTCCTGGAGACTTTTCTTCAGAAAATTCCACTGGAACCCCGGATGGCTTCCCCATAGAAGTAGGAGACCCTGGAGGAGTGTGTGAAGAAATACCCTTCTGAAAAAGTGAAGAAATCTTCGGAATAATTTGTGAGGACAACATTAATGGAGTTTTTGGAATCAATTCTTAGCACAATTTATGAAAAAATCTGAAAATAAAATCCTGGAAAAAAATGTGACAGAATCCCGGGAGGTTTTTTGAAAGAAATCCCTGGACGATTTTTTTTAATCCTTGGAAGATTTTGTAAAGGAATTCTTGGAAGAACTATTAATGGAATCCGTTAAGTAAATTTAGAAGAAATTTCATGGATGCCTTACCAAGAAGTTTTTGGACAATGCTTTGGATGAATTTCTAGAGGGATGTCAGAAACAATCGTGGAAATGACTTGTGAAGAAAACCTTGAAGAAATATCTTAAGGGATCCTGAAACTTATGCCTTTTGAAGGAATTTCTGACGGAATTTCTGAGAGAAACCCTGAAAAAAATCTAAAAGAAACGATAGAAATCTCCTTTACAATGCCCTTGGAATGTTTTTAGAGTTATGCTTGCCGAAATTTGAAATTCTGAGGAAATCAATGAAAGTTTATATAAATAAATTCCAGGAAGAATTTCTGGTGCATTTCGAAAGGAAGTTTCTCAAAGAATCCCTGGAAAACATTCTGAAATATTAGTTACGTAATCAGTAGAAACGTTCCTGAATTAATTTGTGGAATAGTTGTCAAAATAATCAGTGTGGAGATTCCTCAAGGAATGCCTGCAGATTTTTTTAAAGGAATTTATAAATGAAGTCTAGGAAAGATTTTCTCTAGATATTTTCGGAGGAACAACTGGTCGAATCTCAAAAGGAATTCTGTAAAAGTGTGGAAAGAAGTTCATGGAATCTCTGAAAGATTTTTTGTAAGAATCTTTGGAGGAAATTCCCAAGAAATCTATGGAAGATTTTCTAATGTAAAAAGGGAGAAGTTTCTGAAAGAATGTTTAGTTTTCTAAGAGAAACCATTGAGAAATTCAAGAAAAAAGTCATGTAGGATTTTTTAAATGAATTCTTAGAAATTTTCAGAAGCAAAGCCATGCAATTTTTTTTTTCAATTCTTTCTTAAATCTGTGAGTAATGTTCAAAAAACCAGTGGTGGAATTTCTGAAGGAATTTCTAAGAATTCTTTATGAATATTTCCAAATGAATGCGAAGAGGAATTCTGAAAGAATCCTTTAACCTTTCGGGACGCGCACCTGTTTGACTCTGAAACTGCACCGTGCTCGCACTGTATACGACAAGCGAGTTTTTTATGCGCTGTACAACGGCGATCGTTCTGAAGAGTTAAGGCGAAACTGGAAGCATTTCCTCATTTTTTTGGTTTTTGATTTTTTAATAAATAATGAAGCAATATTTTCAAAATCGGTTTTCGTACACATATAGAGCATGGATCAAGATATCTCCTGATTTTTTTTGGTGGTGATAATGTTTTCCGTTTTTACAGAAACAATTTTTTTTGTGAAATTTTGTTTAAAAATGATTTCTGCAAAAACGGAAAACATTTTCACCACCAAAAAAATTCAGGAGACCTTGATCCATACTCTACATGTGCACGAAAACCGATTTTGAAAATATTGCATCGTTATTTTATGAAAAATCAAAAACCGAAAAAATGAGGACATGGATCCAGTTTCGCCTTAAGGAAATTCTCAGGAAATCTGGAACAAATTGCGATGGAATATTTCGAAGAGTTTCTGAAAAAAATAATCGAAAGAGATTGTGAATGAATGTTTTTTTTGTCTGTATTAACGAGATTTTTAACCCTAGGCTAGTTCATCTCGGGACCCACGCTTTACTTCCCTTCCGAAGGAAGAACCCACATTTTTGTGAGTATGTCGGGAGTGGGATTCGATCCCAGGTCCTCGGCGTGATAGTCTTGTGTTCTAACCACCACACCAGGTCCGCTCCACAGAAAGAATGAATGTTTTTTTTTTTAAAGAATTCCTTGCAGAAATAAACAAATGTATATCTTGATGCATTTCATACGTTACCTCTGGTAGAGCTTCTCATAATTTTATGGAGGAAGTTTTCAAAAAGAAGGACTTTGGAAATTTCTGATGAAATCTGTAATGGAATGGCTGAAAGATACTCCCGGGGAATATCTAAAGCAATTCCGGAAGAATATTTCCAAATAGGTATTTATAAGAATTTCTGCCACATTCCGTCGAAATATTATAGATGAACTTCCATAAGAATTCATGGGGGAATGCTTGAAAAAAAAAAAAAAATTACGACGTTTTGGTCTGAAACAACCCATAATAATTACTGAGACGTTTGAGATGGATTTCAGAAGAAGCTCTACAGCAATTCATGCCATATTTTAAGTTAAAAATTTGAGAAATTTCTGGGGAACCACTTGTAGAATTTCCGAAGGAACTATTTTTGGTAGTGTATAAAAAGAAACTTGGAAAGAGTTTCGACAGAAATTTTGGAAGATTTCCAAAAAAAGGAAAAATAACTGCTGAAGGAACCTTTCTAAAAAAATTTGAAATAATATTAATAAGAATTTTTGAAGATAATGATGAACCTGAGCCTAGGTGGAATATCTATAAGTAACAGAAAATCGGGTTATATAATGTTCTTTTTAATTCCAACGAAGTATTTACATCGCAATTAAGGGGGATAGAAGCAAAGGGGTGTAAGTGACAAAACCCACTTTCGAGGAAATGAGGTTGAGGAAGTGTTTGACCATTTTTTTTTAATACAAAATGTATGGAGTTTAAAAATCAACCCAATTTTCCCTGATTTATTGTAATTTTTCCAAGTATCGTAGAAACAATCTTAAAAAAAGTTCCTGAAAGCTTGAAATCTGAAGCATTTCATGATATGTTCAGCTCAAAATCGTTAAAATGGTCACTTACACCCCTTTGATTCTGGGCCCCTCAATTGTAGTCGAGTTAAGTACGAGACACTGAGGACGACCTTACAGTTGAGGTCGAAATACGTATCTATCCTAGCATGCAAATACTTGGTTCGAATTGAAAGGAACAATACCTTAATTCGATTTTCTAATATTTTTAAAGAACTTCCAGAACAAATTTTTGAAAAAATTTCGGACAGAAATGCTGAAGAAATTCATGGAGGGATTTCTGAAACGATCAATGCAAGATTTTCTAAAACAATTATTTGCTAAATTTCTGATTTTTGTTGTGTAAAATACATGGTTGAATTTCAAAAATGTGTTTTTTTTACATGAAAAGGGGCGAAAAAACTATTCACAAGAGTATTTTTTTTTAAATTAAAGAGAGTACTAAAACATATCGAAAAATAACATAGGTACTTTCTTTATATTTGAGAGAGCGGAACAAAAAAACCAATGCTTATCTAGTGCCAAAGAGAAGAAATATTTATATTGATTAACATACATGTAAATAGTAAAAAAAATAAAAAAATACATTTGGCGGAGTGTAAGAATAATTCAGATAACTCAACGGAGACGTTTCTTACACGTATGGGAGTGCCAAAACAATTAGAATGATTTTTGAGGAGTACAACGCCATTCAAAAATAAATAAACCCATAAGTGGTTTAATTCAATTCAGTGGGCATATTTTGATGCTCAACTATTTCAAAGGAATTATGTGTCGGAGCCCGTCCACAGGAGAGCAAGGAGTTGCCAATTTCACGAAGGAATTCTTTTTTACAGAAGATATTATTTTATAGACTATTTTATTTTATTTACAAATAGGGGAAATTGTGTATTTTCGGCAGTCTTGTTCTCTTCGTCATGGGGGGTTTCTTGAAAGCTGCTGAACTCAGAGTTGGCTTCAAATCCTTCCCACCCAAGCTGAGTTATACGACAAAGTTTCAGGAAATTTGGCCGACAAAAACTCCCCACGATGAAGAGAACAAACACGCTGAATATGGGATATACATGACTATTTTTTAATGACAGTGTATCAGTCAACGTCTATATTCGAGCACTACAAAATAAAAATTAACATATTTGATTTTTAACATGTGATCAATAAACTGCGCGTCCAATGGTCATAAGACAAAATGGCTATACATAATAGAAAAAAAAGCTTCAATTCGATGAAAACCAGGCCATACTAGTCCAGAGCCATGTAGTTTCACATACCAGATAAAATAAACACATATATGATAATATTGTAGAGAAAATTAAAAGTTTTGTTTTATCAGATATGATTCGTCAATGCACTAGAATGAGGTTTAAAGTTGAAAAACACTTTCGCATTTTTTCCTGCCGCAGGCGCAGTATTTAATGGCGCCGCTCAGCACTAAAGTGCATAATTTCCAGACTACACCAAAAATGTGTAACCCTTGCACATTCACAAAATCAGCTCCTGTGCCCGCAAAATCGTTAAATTCGCAAATATTTTTGTACAGCAATCTAGATAGGTTTACTAGTGACCTTCGACATATCGACATCGCATCTAGACGAGTGTACGAACTGTTTTTGAGAATGTGTAACTGTAACACATTTTTGTGTGGTCTGGAAATTATGCACTTATGAGTAGGGCTTACACATTTTAGTGCTGAGCGGTTTTACTGTGTGCAGCAATTCCTGAAGGAATTTCAAAAGCAATAATTGAAGATATTCCTGCTCCTGCTGAAATTGCTTGAGAAATTTCAGCGAGAATCCCTCTAGAAAATCTAGGAGGAATTCCTGGAAAAAGTTCAAGAAGACTCCATTGAGGAATCCTTGGGAGAAATCTTGGGGTAATTCAGGGATGCCTGATGGAATCCTGCTTGGGATTCCTCCATTGATTTCTCAAAGGATTCGCCCAGAAATTGCTCCGATGGTTGCTGTAGGAATTTCTTCAAGGATTACTTAAGGAATTTCTCTCGGAAAAACTTTAGAAATGCTTGCTAGGATTCCTTCCACCTTCCTTCAGGATTTTTCCAAGAATTTCTGATAAAATTTCAGGAATATTTCCAGACGGTATTCCTCAATGATTGCTCTTAGAATTCCTCCAGCAGAAATTGCTTAAGTAATTCCTGCAGTACTTCTTGGAGGATTCCAGCACAGAAACAAAAACTCTTTCAAATTTAAACAATAAAAAAAATGGAAAAATGTTTCGTGTTTTGGGTTGGACATGTCCAATGCAACAATGCAACGAATGTTCACTATTTTTGAGCATCCTAATCAATCGAAAGCTGTTTTAGGTTTGGACTCTTTCAAAGTAGATGATATACATATTATGTAAAATATGCATGCAAGGACTTGGGCCAGTATATGGAGTTCAAGCATCCAGAAGAATATCCCACTTTCTGGTCGTTTTTATATTTTTATTGAGTTACCGTGACGTAAAAATCTTACCCACGGCTAGTACGCTAGATCACACATTAAAACGCCTAATCTAGATTCGGTGCAATGCTTTGACGGCGTTCGTAATTGCACCCCTCGAAGAATGAACCGCTACCTTCAGGTACATAACAGCTCAGTCTCCCCAACACATCACCATATAAAAGCCATTTGTCCAAAACTTTAATCACCACTCTCAGCAACGCCAACCAAAAAAAAAAAGAACATCTGAAAATAGCCGAAGGGTCACCTAACGGGCGCGAAAAAACATCGACTGTATGAGCTCAATAAAAATTAAGATATTTCCATTGTTTCAGAGTCGGATTTCTGTTGTCGGCTGACTGACTGGCCGGCCAGCCTGTCTTGGGTGTGGGTCACATCCATCCAAAACGAAGTCGTTCTCGTCGTTTTCGTCGTCGTCATCGTCCCCCAAAAGAAGCACCCTGGGAAAACAATGACCATATAAAGATACTCACATACATATTCATTTCGGTTTCGGTGGTAACATTTTGGCATTTTTTGTTTTTTTTTTTTTCGAGGGGAAAATCTGCACCCACACGCTCACTCTCGCACTCACACGCGACGCCCAGTCACATTAAGATTAGGATCGTAAAAAGAAGTTGGTCCGCGATATCATCTCCATTTCATCTGTCTTAATTCGGTGGACCCATCTGCCGGTCGCCCGCGCAGTCCGAATGACCTCCACTCCCTGCACCCGCTGGCGCTGGTAGGCCGTCGACAAGGTGTTTGGCGGAAAATTCACCGTTAGAAAGCGTTTCGGGTTTTTATTGGGACGGGAAAATTTTTCGGACTGGGGCAATCAGTTCGGAGATTGTTTCCCTCGCTGGGAGATGCGGCTAGATGAGGGGTCCATATTCCTTTGTTTTCTGATTATGAGGTTCCTTGTGCGCGGAGCGGGGGGTCGTTAACAAACCTTATACGTATACGTGAAGTACGACACGTTCTTCTCGCGTGGTGACCCCACAACGCACAATTAATGCTGTATAAAAACTTATACTTATTAGTTCACCTAGCAGGGTACCCTACTTTACTCCAGGGTGGTATCGTCAGTACTGATATGTTGATGTATCAGGGTTCGAATAGACTTTCCTTTGTAAATTTTCAAGTAAAACATCTCCCGGATTGTGCACTACTGATTCGGAAGTTAAGTCAACTACCACACGGAACCTAACTTATAGAGACGTGTTAGGATAAAAAGCTTTTTCGAATAGAAGCCAAGTATGTCTTCAATTGTATTCTTCGAATGACTCCACAGCCTTTCAGTCCTCCCGGGGACCACGAGAAAGCCAACCATCGTCGCAACGCGTTGGAACAAACATTTCGCACCTTAATGTATGTGGGAAAATCGCCGAATTTTTCTTGGACCCCACCGAACCAACCGGCAAATGCGTGTACCGACCGATGCGGTTAAGCGCGGATTGCGTCGAGCATCAGCCGCACTCAAAGAAAAGCCAGTTTCACTTTGTTTTCATATGGGAATGTGTCCGCTCCGTTCGTTCGGCAATCAGCAGTGATCCATACTCTACATGTGCACGAAAACCGATTTTGAAAATATTGCATCGTTATTTTATGAAAAATCAAAAACCGAAAAAATGAGGACATGGATCCAGTTTCGCCTTAAGGAAATTCTCAGGAAATCTGGAACAAATTGCGATGGAATATTTCGAAGAGTTTCTGAAAAAAATAATCGAAAGAGATTGTGAATGAATGTTTTTTTTGTCTGTATTAACGAGATTTTTAACCCTAGGCTAGTTCATCTCGGGACCCACGCTTTACTTCCCTTCCGAAGGAAGAACCCACATTTTTGTGAGTATGTCGGGAGTGGGATTCGATCCCAGGTCCTCGGCGTGATAGTCTTGTGTTCTAACCACCACACCAGGTCCGCTCCACAGAAAGAATGAATGTTTTTTTTTTTAAAGAATTCCTTGCAGAAATAAACAAATGTATATCTTGATGCATTTCATACGTTACCTCTGGTAGAGCTTCTCATAATTTTATGGAGGAAGTTTTCAAAAAGAAGGACTTTGGAAATTTCTGATGAAATCTGTAATGGAATGGCTGAAAGATACTCCCGGGGAATATCTAAAGCAATTCCGGAAGAATATTTCCAAATAGGTATTTATAAGAATTTCTGCCACATTCCGTCGAAATATTATAGATGAACTTCCATAAGAATTCATGGGGGAATGCTTGAAAAAAAAAAAAAAATTACGACGTTTTGGTCTGAAACAACCCATAATAATTACTGAGACGTTTGAGATGGATTTCAGAAGAAGCTCTACAGCAATTCATGCCATATTTTAAGTTAAAAATTTGAGAAATTTCTGGGGAACCACTTGTAGAATTTCCGAAGGAACTATTTTTGGTAGTGTATAAAAAGAAACTTGGAAAGAGTTTCGACAGAAATTTTGGAAGATTTCCAAAAAAAGGAAAAATAACTGCTGAAGGAACCTTTCTAAAAAAATTTGAAATAATATTAATAAGAATTTTTGAAGATAATGATGAACCTGAGCCTAGGTGGAATATCTATAAGTAACAGAAAATCGGGTTATATAATGTTCTTTTTAATTCCAACGAAGTATTTACATCGCAATTAAGGGGGATAGAAGCAAAGGGGTGTAAGTGACAAAACCCACTTTCGAGGAAATGAGGTTGAGGAAGTGTTTGACCATTTTTTTTTAATACAAAATGTATGGAGTTTAAAAATCAACCCAATTTTCCCTGATTTATTGTAATTTTTCCAAGTATCGTAGAAACAATCTTAAAAAAAGTTCCTGAAAGCTTGAAATCTGAAGCATTTCATGATATGTTCAGCTCAAAATCGTTAAAATGGTCACTTACACCCCTTTGATTCTGGGCCCCTCAATTGTAGTCGAGTTAAGTACGAGACACTGAGGACGACCTTACAGTTGAGGTCGAAATACGTATCTATCCTAGCATGCAAATACTTGGTTCGAATTGAAAGGAACAATACCTTAATTCGATTTTCTAATATTTTTAAAGAACTTCCAGAACAAATTTTTGAAAAAATTTCGGACAGAAATGCTGAAGAAATTCATGGAGGGATTTCTGAAACGATCAATGCAAGATTTTCTAAAACAATTATTTGCTAAATTTCTGATTTTTGTTGTGTAAAATACATGGTTGAATTTCAAAAATGTGTTTTTTTTACATGAAAAGGGGCGAAAAAACTATTCACAAGAGTATTTTTTTTTAAATTAAAGAGAGTACTAAAACATATCGAAAAATAACATAGGTACTTTCTTTATATTTGAGAGAGCGGAACAAAAAAACCAATGCTTATCTAGTGCCAAAGAGAAGAAATATTTATATTGATTAACATACATGTAAATAGTAAAAAAAATAAAAAAATACATTTGGCGGAGTGTAAGAATAATTCAGATAACTCAACGGAGACGTTTCTTACACGTATGGGAGTGCCAAAACAATTAGAATGATTTTTGAGGAGTACAACGCCATTCAAAAATAAATAAACCCATAAGTGGTTTAATTCAATTCAGTGGGCATATTTTGATGCTCAACTATTTCAAAGGAATTATGTGTCGGAGCCCGTCCACAGGAGAGCAAGGAGTTGCCAATTTCACGAAGGAATTCTTTTTTACAGAAGATATTATTTTATAGACTATTTTATTTTATTTACAAATAGGGGAAATTGTGTATTTTCGGCAGTCTTGTTCTCTTCGTCATGGGGGGTTTCTTGAAAGCTGCTGAACTCAGAGTTGGCTTCAAATCCTTCCCACCCAAGCTGAGTTATACGACAAAGTTTCAGGAAATTTGGCCGACAAAAACTCCCCACGATGAAGAGAACAAACACGCTGAATATGGGATATACATGACTATTTTTTAATGACAGTGTATCAGTCAACGTCTATATTCGAGCACTACAAAATAAAAATTAACATATTTGATTTTTAACATGTGATCAATAAACTGCGCGTCCAATGGTCATAAGACAAAATGGCTATACATAATAGAAAAAAAAGCTTCAATTCGATGAAAACCAGGCCATACTAGTCCAGAGCCATGTAGTTTCACATACCAGATAAAATAAACACATATATGATAATATTGTAGAGAAAATTAAAAGTTTTGTTTTATCAGATATGATTCGTCAATGCACTAGAATGAGGTTTAAAGTTGAAAAACACTTTCGCATTTTTTCCTGCCGCAGGCGCAGTATTTAATGGCGCCGCTCAGCACTAAAGTGCATAATTTCCAGACTACACCAAAAATGTGTAACCCTTGCACATTCACAAAATCAGCTCCTGTGCCCGCAAAATCGTTAAATTCGCAAATATTTTTGTACAGCAATCTAGATAGGTTTACTAGTGACCTTCGACATATCGACATCGCATCTAGACGAGTGTACGAACTGTTTTTGAGAATGTGTAACTGTAACACATTTTTGTGTGGTCTGGAAATTATGCACTTATGAGTAGGGCTTACACATTTTAGTGCTGAGCGGTTTTACTGTGTGCAGCAATTCCTGAAGGAATTTCAAAAGCAATAATTGAAGATATTCCTGCTCCTGCTGAAATTGCTTGAGAAATTTCAGCGAGAATCCCTCTAGAAAATCTAGGAGGAATTCCTGGAAAAAGTTCAAGAAGACTCCATTGAGGAATCCTTGGGAGAAATCTTGGGGTAATTCAGGGATGCCTGATGGAATCCTGCTTGGGATTCCTCCATTGATTTCTCAAAGGATTCGCCCAGAAATTGCTCCGATGGTTGCTGTAGGAATTTCTTCAAGGATTACTTAAGGAATTTCTCTCGGAAAAACTTTAGAAATGCTTGCTAGGATTCCTTCCACCTTCCTTCAGGATTTTTCCAAGAATTTCTGATAAAATTTCAGGAATATTTCCAGACGGTATTCCTCAATGATTGCTCTTAGAATTCCTCCAGCAGAAATTGCTTAAGTAATTCCTGCAGTACTTCTTGGAGGATTCCAGCACAGAAACAAAAACTCTTTCAAATTTAAACAATAAAAAAAATGGAAAAATGTTTCGTGTTTTGGGTTGGACATGTCCAATGCAACAATGCAACGAATGTTCACTATTTTTGAGCATCCTAATCAATCGAAAGCTGTTTTAGGTTTGGACTCTTTCAAAGTAGATGATATACATATTATGTAAAATATGCATGCAAGGACTTGGGCCAGTATATGGAGTTCAAGCATCCAGAAGAATATCCCACTTTCTGGTCGTTTTTATATTTTTATTGAGTTACCGTGACGTAAAAATCTTACCCACGGCTAGTACGCTAGATCACACATTAAAACGCCTAATCTAGATTCGGTGCAATGCTTTGACGGCGTTCGTAATTGCACCCCTCGAAGAATGAACCGCTACCTTCAGGTACATAACAGCTCAGTCTCCCCAACACATCACCATATAAAAGCCATTTGTCCAAAACTTTAATCACCACTCTCAGCAACGCCAACCAAAAAAAAAAAGAACATCTGAAAATAGCCGAAGGGTCACCTAACGGGCGCGAAAAAACATCGACTGTATGAGCTCAATAAAAATTAAGATATTTCCATTGTTTCAGAGTCGGATTTCTGTTGTCGGCTGACTGACTGGCCGGCCAGCCTGTCTTGGGTGTGGGTCACATCCATCCAAAACGAAGTCGTTCTCGTCGTTTTCGTCGTCGTCATCGTCCCCCAAAAGAAGCACCCTGGGAAAACAATGACCATATAAAGATACTCACATACATATTCATTTCGGTTTCGGTGGTAACATTTTGGCATTTTTTGTTTTTTTTTTTTTCGAGGGGAAAATCTGCACCCACACGCTCACTCTCGCACTCACACGCGACGCCCAGTCACATTAAGATTAGGATCGTAAAAAGAAGTTGGTCCGCGATATCATCTCCATTTCATCTGTCTTAATTCGGTGGACCCATCTGCCGGTCGCCCGCGCAGTCCGAATGACCTCCACTCCCTGCACCCGCTGGCGCTGGTAGGCCGTCGACAAGGTGTTTGGCGGAAAATTCACCGTTAGAAAGCGTTTCGGGTTTTTATTGGGACGGGAAAATTTTTCGGACTGGGGCAATCAGTTCGGAGATTGTTTCCCTCGCTGGGAGATGCGGCTAGATGAGGGGTCCATATTCCTTTGTTTTCTGATTATGAGGTTCCTTGTGCGCGGAGCGGGGGGTCGTTAACAAACCTTATACGTATACGTGAAGTACGACACGTTCTTCTCGCGTGGTGACCCCACAACGCACAATTAATGCTGTATAAAAACTTATACTTATTAGTTCACCTAGCAGGGTACCCTACTTTACTCCAGGGTGGTATCGTCAGTACTGATATGTTGATGTATCAGGGTTCGAATAGACTTTCCTTTGTAAATTTTCAAGTAAAACATCTCCCGGATTGTGCACTACTGATTCGGAAGTTAAGTCAACTACCACACGGAACCTAACTTATAGAGACGTGTTAGGATAAAAAGCTTTTTCGAATAGAAGCCAAGTATGTCTTCAATTGTATTCTTCGAATGACTCCACAGCCTTTCAGTCCTCCCGGGGACCACGAGAAAGCCAACCATCGTCGCAACGCGTTGGAACAAACATTTCGCACCTTAATGTATGTGGGAAAATCGCCGAATTTTTCTTGGACCCCACCGAACCAACCGGCAAATGCGTGTACCGACCGATGCGGTTAAGCGCGGATTGCGTCGAGCATCAGCCGCACTCAAAGAAAAGCCAGTTTCACTTTGTTTTCATATGGGAATGTGTCCGCTCCGTTCGTTCGGCAATCAGCAGTGACCTCTGCTTCGTTCGCTCCGTGAGACCTCTCTCAATGTAGTCGCGTTTGAAATTTATATTAATTAAAATTGTAAAGAGACTACTACTGGCAGTCAGTGTTGGTTGTTGCCAGGTGGGGGAGTGTATACGACGACGGAGGATGTCAGGTATCGCGCCAGATAAACTCGGAGTTGGACTGGACTTGGGTCAGTCGCAACGCAACCAGTCAGCCAGCGTCATAAATTATTAATCATTCATTTTTCGGGCCAAAGTGCTTCGTTTGTTGGGGCGGCGGTGATGGGAATGACTATGTCGCCGGTGTCCAAGCTGGTTGGTGGTAGCTCGGTCAGAGCGGTAATTACGTGTGAGAGCAAAACTATCGGGTTATAAATTGACGATGAAAATATGAGAGATAAATTGGACTGAATGATGAATCGCATTAGGTGTGATGAATTTCAGAGTTTTGGTGGTGATTGCGTGATTTCCAAATATGACTGTAGAACGAGTTGCCAGTTGTTGAACGATATAGAAACCCAACTCAGTTATGTGAACATCAAAAGTATAGTGTTTTAACATACACTCCCGGTCAAAAGTTTGAGGTCGACTGCTTTTTACCAAACTTAGCTAAAAAATCTAGAAAAAAGTTATTGAGTAAATTAACACTTGATGTCAACCAACTCCCACGCTGAGGGAAGTTAAGGATGCCATTCACCAGCTCAAAACCAACAAAGCAGCTGGTAAGGATGGTATCGCAGCTGAACTCATCAAGATGGGCCCAGAAAAGTTGGCCACCTGTCTGCATCGGCTGATAGTCAGGATCTGGGAAACCGAACAGCTACCGGAGGAGTGGAAGGAAGGGGTAATCTGCCCCATTCACAAGAAAGGCGACCATTTGGAATGTGAGAACTTCAGGGCGATCACTATTTTGAATGCTGCCTACAAAGTGCTATCCCAGATCATCTTCCGTCGTCTGTCACCTAAAACAAATGAGTTCGTGGGCAAGCCGGCTTCATCGACGGTCGGTATAAATCGGACCAGATCTTTACCGTACGGCAAATCCTCCAGAAATGCCGTGTGTACCAGGTCCCAACGCACCACCTGTTCATCGACTTCAAAGCGGCATACGATAGTATCGACCGCGCAGAGCTATGGAGAATCATGGACGAAAACGGCTTTCCTGGGAAGCTGACTAGACTGATTAAAGCAACGATGGACGGTGTGCAAAACTGCGGAAAGGTTTCGGGTGAACTATCCAGTTCATTCGTATCTCGCCGGGGACTGCGACAAGGTGACGGACTCTCATGTCTACTCTTCAACATCGCGCTGGAAGGTGTGATGCGACGAGCCGGGCTCAACAGCCGGGGAACGATTTTCACAAAATCCGGTCAATTTGTGTGCTTTGCGGACGACATGGACATTATCGCTAGAACATTTGGAACGGTGGCAGAACTGTACACCCGCCTGAAACGCGAAGCAGCAAAGGTCGGACTGGTGGTGAATGCCTCAAAAACAACCGAACTCGACCGGATCCGTCTGGGTACACTGAAACCTCCATTTAGGTAATGAGTCGGGACTGCCTAAATAGAATTTTTACCTAAATGGATTCATTACCTAAATGGATTCAGTTTATTACCTAAATGGATTACAAGGTTGCAAAGAAGTTCAACAAGGGAGAGTTACTAGGAGATTTAAAGGAGATCATGCGGAGTTTCAAATGGCTTTCAAGGAGTTTCAGGAGGGGGTGGGTTTCAGGAGGGAAGGGGCTTCAGGGGCGTTTTCGGGGGTTTTGGAGGGTTTTAGATCAGAATTGTCATTCGAATGACTAGCTGGGCACGAAACACGACAAACTTTGCGAAAAACCCTGCAAAATTCCGCCAGACTGAAAAATTATTGAATGTCGGGTCAAAGTCGGGTCAATTTTTATCGTATGTTGGGCCATTGTTGGACCAACATCGAACAACTGTTGGGTCTATGTTGGGTTTGGTGGCCAAAATAAAAACAGGTGAATGATAGGTTGATGTCGGGTTCGACGTCATCAATGCTGGAGCTGATATCAATTGAATGATGGAAGGATGGTTGATTATCTCAATTTCAGCTAGAAATGACGCTGGATACTGACACTTTTCAACACTGCATGGAAGGGGGGGGTGTTCAGGGGGCAACATTGCATCCCCTCCCCCCATACCCACCCCCTAACACCACTCACTACTTCTTTCCCATAAACCAATCTTATACCTAATATTAAGTACTCCAACTGATCTGAACACAATCAAATTCCATTTAGGTAACGTTACCTAAATGGAGGGACCTAAATAGATTTTACCTAAATGGATCCTACCTAAATGGAGGTTTGAGTGTAGTGATGTTACGATAGACGGGGATACTTTCGAGGTGGTGGAGGAATTCGTCTACCTCGGATCCTTACTGACGGCTGACAACAACGTGAGCCGTGAAATTCGGAGGCGAATCATCAGCGGAAGTCGGGCCTACTACGGGCTCCAGAAGAAACTGCGGTCGAAAAAGATTCACCCACGCACTAAATGCACCATGTACAAAACGTTAATAAGACTGGTGATCCTCTACGGGCACGAGACATGGACCATGCTCGAGGAGGACCTACAAGCACTCGGAGTTTTCGAGCGACGCGTGCTAAGAACGATCTTCGGCGGTGTGCAGGAGAACGGTGTGTGGCGGAGAAGGATGAACCACGAGCTCGCTGCACTTTACGGCGAACCCAGCATCCAGAAGGTGGCCAAAGCCGGAAGGATACGGTGGGCAGGGCATGTTGCAAGAATGCCGGACAACAACCCTGCAAAGCTGGTGTTTGCAACGGATCCGGTTGGCACAAGAAGGCGTGGAGCGCAGAGAGCACGATGGGCGGACCAGGTGGAGCGTGACTTGGCGAGCATTGGGCGCGACCGAGGATGGAGAGCGGCAGCCACAAACCGAGTATTGTGGCGTACTATTGTTGATTATGTCTTGTCTTAATGATGTTGAACAAATAAATGTATGTAACACTTGATGTCATCGACCAAAAGTTTGGGGTCACTATCGCTAAACATGGATTAGCGGATATTAAAAAAAATCCGAGAGACAATTTTGGAAACATTTCTGGAAAAATACTGAAGAAAATTTTAAGAGAACTGCTGGAGCAATTGTTGAAAGAACTCCTAGATGGATTCTTGTAAGGAAGAGTTTGTACAAAAAGTTCAAGATGAATTACCTCAAGAAGTTTTTGAAAAAAAAAAATTTCGGAGAATTTTGTTAAATGACATCAGAAAAACACATCAAATTCTAGTATAACTCCTGAAGGATTTTCTGATGAAATATTTGGGTTTCTAGAGAATCTTTTTATGGCGATGTTGGAGGATGAAATAAACATTTTGGATGAGCATTAGGGTGCGTTTTATTTTGCAGCTATTTCATAGAAAATCGACATAGTGTATCTTCAAATGTTCATTGAGAATTATTAGGTCCTTTTCAGTGGTGTCCATTTTATTTTGGTCCTAGTTTATAACAGTTCTAAAAATTTGGAACTCCAAAAATAGACCAAATTCTGTTCAGTTCTACTGGTGTGTGTTCTGAATTCCATGTTACGCATGTATCGTTAATGATGTTTTGAAAGTGAAAGAATTTGTCCTCTAAAATAAATCGAATTCATGGAGATACCGGGGAATCCTGACGATACCTTATTGTTGTGGGAAATTCCTCAAAGAGTTCATCGAATAATTCCCCCAGAAATACCTCGAGGAGTTTCTCCGGAAATTTCTCCAGGACTGCCTCCGGGAATCGATTCTGGAGTTCCTTCGAGAAATGCTCTAGGAGTTTTCCGGGAATAGCTCCACGAGTTCCTCCGGGAATTTCAAGAAGAGTTTTTCCGAAAATTGCTCCAGAAGTTTCGTCCGGAATTGCTCCAGGAACTCCAGCGTGAATTACTCCAGGAGTTTCTTAGAGAATTCCTTCAGTAATTGTTCTGGGATTTCCTCCGGGAGTTGCTCCAGGAGTTTCACCGGGTATTCTTCCAGGAGTTCTTCCGGAAATTTGTCCAGGAGTTTCTCCGGAAATTGCTTCAGTAGTCCCTCCGGGAAATGTTTAGGGAGTTCCTCCGGGAATCCCTATAGGAGTTCCTCCGGAATATCCTTCAAGACTAAGACAGAGAAGACAGAGAGGACAGAGAAGACAGAAATCCCAGAGATCCCAGAGATGACAGAAAAGACAGAGAAGACAGATGTGCCACGACCTCCTCCGGATATTCCTCCAGGAGTATTTTGGAAAATCTCTCCGAAAGGGTCACTTAGAAAATTGTACCAGGAGTTTCTCGGTTTTTTATTCTTCAAGACTATCAATAAAAATTCCATTCTAAATTCCTCCGAAAGTCCTTTCAGGAGTTCCGAGAAACTTCTCAGGATTTTTTTTCGGGAATCGTTTGAATGAAGTTACTTTGAAAGTTTCTCCAGGAGTTTTTCCGAGAATTCTTCTGGAAATTTTCCGAAAATTTCAGATGTTGTTTATCCAAAAACTTTTCTAGAGGTTCTTCGGAGAATTCCTTTTGCAGTCCTAATTGAAATTCTTCCAAATGTTCCACCGTGAATTCCTCTAGAACAGGGGTTTTCAACCTTTTTGAGGTGGCGATCCCCCTCAGAATTGTCAAAACATCTGGAGCCCAATAAAAAAAAATCGAAAAAATATGAATATATGCATTGCTGAAAATTTACTACGGGAGGGATTTTCGACCATCAACGATACTTTTTTTTACACTCACAAATCATAAATAATGATGCCATTGTAGGTACATTCAATTTGAGTTTTAGCTTAAAAATAGATAACATGGATAAAACATAGAAAAAAAATGACCTTTAGGGCCCCCCGTCCCACTCCCCTGGACTGGCTTCACGGCCCCCCAGGGGGCCTCGGACCACCGGTTGGGAACCCGTGCTCTAGGAGTTCCTCCAGGAATTTTTCAAGGAGTTCCTCCAGGAATTCCTCTAGGAATTCTTCTTAGAGTTCCTTCGGAAATTCCTCTGGGAGTTCCTCCGGGAATTCATCTAAGAGTTCCTCCGATGGTCACCTAGAGGACTTTGTGTGGAACGTTTAGACGAATTCCGGAAGAAGTTCCAGAGGAACTTCTGGGAGGATTTCAGGGTCTTCTGAGAACATCCAATGGGGTTGCAGATTTGTTCTAGAGCCCTTTCATGGTCGTTAAAGAGGGATTCAGGGAGCTTCAGAGTTGTACCTTAAAACCATCTGAAACTCTCTGAACCACCACTTGAAACCTTGTGAAGAAACTCCTAAAGCAATATAAAACGCCCCTTAACGCCTCTTAAACTCTTTAAATCCCATCTGGATTCCCCTGATAAACCACAAATACCCATACAAATCCTTTAAAATTCCCAAAGGCTTCCTAAAACCGCCTAACCTTGAAACGCCTCCTTAAACTCCCCTAAATATCTTATAGACCACCCGAAACTCTCCTAAAAACTTGCTCAATCTTCCCAAAACACACTCTGAGCCCCTGTATTCCTCTGAGACGCAGAAACATTTTAGAAAGCTCCTAAACGCTCTTAAACGCTCCTAAACACTCCTGAAACACTACTGAAGCTACCAGATACCCCGCAACACGTACCTGAAAGCGTAATGAATCCCCATGTGACCCCCCCCCCCAGACAACCAGTAATCGTGTAAGATGTTCCATAAGATGATAAAGTGGAGGCCATATGCGTGCATGCATCCATTTAGGCGCATGTAAAATGTATGCATATCGCCTCCACTTTAACATCTTATTCAACATTTTATCCGGTGACAGGTTGACTGGGCCATGCATGATCCCTACAATTCCTCTTAAACTCCTAAAAAGCCCTTGGACTCTCCCTGAACCTCCTTCCTAAAACCTATCGAATCCTTCTAAGACTCCCTAAAAACCCTAAATCTATCCTGGACACACTAAAACACTCTGAAACCCTTGAAACGCTCCTACTGCAGCTCGCTGATACCCCCTGAGACCGTAAAAAGTCCATGGAACCTTTAAATCGTCCAGAGACCATACACCTGAAATAATATAAGACCCTATGAAACGCTACTGAAAACCACAGAATTGCCTCTTAATTTCCTTGTAGCATCTCTGAAATCATCTTAACCCACTGAAACAATCCAAAACGTCCCAAAACCCTCTGAAAATCTCCTGAATCCCACTGAATTTCCCTGCGACATCCCCGCAAACACTATAAATCTTCAAAAGATCCCCTGAAACCCCCTGGGAGCTCTATGAACCGCCTTCTTGAAACCCTCTGAACCCCTTGAAGCATCCTGAAATGCTTAGATACGTTCTTGAAACCCATTATAAACGCCTTTTAAAACCCCCATGGAACCTATTTCAAACCCTCTGGTAAATCTTGAAAACCCCCAAGGCCTCCTGAAATCCCATCAGACCCTCCGAAACGTCCCCGATATTCCGTGACATACTCTTGGAATCCTCAGGGCTCCCTAAAACGTCTTGAGAAATTCTGCAAGTCCCATGGAACACCTCGATTCTCCTTCGAAACCGTCTTAAGCCCAGAAGAATAATTTGAGACTTTCTAGAACTTCCCCTTAAAGCCATCTAGGTCGACCATTTGCTCTGTTCTTCCTAAGATCTTCTTGAGATCTCCACTGGTTTTCCCTATTGAACGTCCACTTGTCATTTTTACAAGTTCAGATGTATCTCAGGAGATGCCAACAGTTATCTAAGAAGCAGTGACAATAACAGCGCAAGAGGTGATCAGTGACGCTAACGTAATGATTGGTTCGAAGAGGAGTGTCAACGAGTGACGAACAAAAAGAATGCTGACAGAAGTCGAATGCTAGGGGCCTCAACAGGAAGCTGTACAGGGTGGCAAGAGCAGCAGAGAAACGAGTCCATCGCAGTACCTAAAAGAACTGCAGCACGAAGAGAATGTGGTAGCTGAAGTGTAGCAAGGTATGCACTGGAACGATATATGGAGGTTTTATGCAACTGTCAATGGTGTACAGAACAAGACTGCGCTAGTGCCCGCCATGTGCATTGAACGGGAAGGAAATTTGCTGACAGATAAAACAATGGTGGCAGCCAGGTGGAGGGAGCATTTTGAAGATTTGTTGAATAGTAGCAGTGATGAAGCACCCTGGTACAGGATTACCATAATGGATGACGGTCAAGCAGTTTAAGAAGGCCCATAAGGGGCCCAGCAGCTATACTGCTGGAAAGGACGAGATCCCAGTCGAACTTCTTAAGCACGCATGCGAGCAGCTACATCAATCAATCCACCAGATGATTGTAATGATTTGGGAGGACGAAGAATTGCCTATCAGCAGGTTGGATGGTCTCTTATGCCCAATCTACAAGAAAGAACACAGACTAGACTAGAGAGTGTGCCAATAACAGAGAGAAAGCGCCCTTTTAAATTCGGCATATAAGATATTGTCGAGTGTCTTCTTCAACAGACTGAAACATCTTGAAAAGTCCTTGATCGGCAAATCCTAGGCTGGTTTTCGTGATGGCCGATCAACGCCGGTTCAAATGTTTAACCTGCGAGTGATCCTAGATAAATTTTGGGAATATAGCTTGCAGACTCTCCATCTGCAAAGAAATGAGCTTTGGCAGATTATGTCAGACTATGGTTTTCCAGCGAAACTAATTAGGGAGCATCCATTAAGTACGTCACGCTAAAATCGGAAATTTTCGACCCCCCTTCCCCCCTTCGTACGGGTTTTTCCTATACCTAATACATTGCTTGTCACACTTTTACTAACCCCCCCTCCCCCCTAGTACCGTGACGTACTTAATGGATGGACCCTTAGGCTGATACGCGCAGCGCTGGATGAATCAAAATCAAGTATTCGGATAGCAGACGAAGTGTCTACCTCGTTTGTAACCTTGGATGTACTAAAGCAGGGCGATGCTGTTCAACTTTGCACTCAAAGGAACCATTAGGACGTCTGGCGTGCTGAGGAATGGCACTATCATCGCACATACTCCTCGGCTTTGCGGACGATATTTACAGGGGATACTCAAAATAACTGGGACAGGTAAAATTTTCAATTTTCAAAAAATGTTCAACTCGCTGTAACTTTTCGAAAAGGGCATGAAATATTCTCAATTTTTTACTGTAAGCTCATCAACTAGTTGTGTGTCAGTGGTTTAAATTTGGAGAAGATCGGGCCATTCTACACGAAGCTATAAAGATTCTAGAAAAGGGTATAATTATTCGATAGCCAACTTTGAGCAGTTATATCTCCGGATTCATTGAACCGAATACAATGAAATTTTGATCATTTATGACTTATATAATGAACTTTGAAAATCAGTTAACTTAATTTGAAATTATTAAAAAGAAAAAAAGTTATGACGATTTCATTTATTCCATGTTTTTTCGGTAAATTTATCTATTTTTCATATGCATCCCATTACTTTTTCAATTCAATGAAGGCTATTTGGTTGCTTTCCTTTGAACAATAAATATATTCAATTCAATTAGAGGGAATTTAAATGAACTATAATTACTATCTTGAATTTTGAAACGATGATGAAGTTTTGGTAAATTGGTGTTATATTATTAAAATAATCTAATCGAAATAATTTTCTTTCGTGTGAAGAATTTCAAGTTTAGTCAAATGTTTTTAATAGCTCATTATATAAGTCATAAATGATCAAAATTTCATTGCATTCGGTTCAATGAATCCGGAGATGCAACAGCTCAAAATTGGTTATCGGATAAATATACCTTTTTCTAGAACTTTTATAACTTTGTGTAGAAGGGCCCGATCTTTTCCAAAATTCGGCCATCAATACACAACTAGTTGATGAACTTACAGTAAAAATTTGAGAATATTTGATGCCCTTCTCGAAAAGTTACAGCGATTTGAACATTTTTTGAAAAGTGAAAATTTTACCTGTCCCAGTTATTTTGAGTATCCCCTATATTTCGGTATCGATCGTAGGGCAGTGATGGAAGCTTATGCTCTTCTGAAGAGAGATACAGCGAGGATAGGCTTGACGATTAACTATATCAAGATAAAGTACATAATAGCGAGTAGAGATAGAGGCAGGCCTAGTGGTGTTAGTGCTGAGGTGGTGGTTGAGGGGGATGTGTTTGAAGTTGTTGAAGAATTTGTTCATCTTGACACCAAACTCTAACAAAGACTACAAAACCTTGGTGACGTGGTACATAGGAACAGACCTATCCAACTTGGTTAAATTATTGACGGGGGGATAGTAGGGTCAACAAGGGGGGCAAAGACTGTTTTTTTTTTTTTGTATGGGAAAATTTAAAAAATCCTCAAATATTGGAAGATTTTTCAGAACTTAATAGATTTTCGGCAAAAATGGCGAATCAATTTTTGCCGAAAATCTATTAAGTTCTGAAAAATCTGTATAATCTGTATCATTTTCCAAAGATCTGTATTATTTTTATAGAAAATTCTGTATGCTTATCTGCGAGAAAATGTGAAACCAACCCTAAGTTGCCACTTATGCGTAACAAACGAATAATACTCACTGTGCGGCGGCGTCAGCGTCAGCGACGAAACCGACGGCATATGCGGAAAGGACAGCGGCGAGTGCGGCGGCCTCGGTGGACCACCACCGTCCGATTGGTTAAAGAACGGCGGAAAATTTAGCGTCGGGCTGTGCAGAAAATCCTTCGGACCCAGCCGGCCATCCTTGGGTCCCCCTGGTCCGGACATCGAACCGGGCCCGGTGCTGCCATCGCGGTTGGACCCGTTGCCCATTCCGGTGTTGTTCCCGTTGTTATTCTTACTGCTACTGCTGTTGTTGTTCTCGCCGTCTGGTGTTAGGCCCGGGGGTCGCAGTTGCGGCGAAGATCTATGATGCGAGAGATGCGCCAAAGGATGCTGATGGGCGGCCAGAGCCAGGTCCATGTGGTCTAAAAAATGGGGCCCGTCGTCGTCACCGAGTCGATCGTCGTCGCGATCCTCCAGCTTGACTCGTTTGTCGTGGTGGGATAGACTGGATGGAGGGTTGTTGTTCAGATGAAACGAAGGCGGAGGCGAGAGCGAGCTCATCGAACGCACCAGTGCCGAGCGATTCAGGTGCCGGATGTCTTTTAGCGAGAGTCGACCGATCGTTGATTCTGGAGGGCTGTCTTTTAGGCTTGAGGGGTCCGATAACCGAGAGCATGTGTCTTTGTTTGAGTTGGTAGAGTTGTTACCGCTGCTGGAGCTACTACTTGAGGAGGAGGATTTCTTCATGCACAGGTTCTCGGGACCATCCATTCCGGAGAGGGTAGCCGTCGATGCGGTCGAGTTGTTTTTGCTTTCTTTTTCGTTGTCTTCGTCTTTGCTTGGCGTTTTATGGGGGCTGGAGTCTTTTTTGTCTTCGCTGTCGCTTCTCCGAATGACTTCCTTGAGATCGTCATCCTCGTCTTCCTGTTCTTCGTCATCTTCGCGGTCGATTTCGTTGTCTTCGTCATCCTTGTCGTCGATGTTGGGGGGAACGGGACTGGTGGGTTTACTGCTGAGGTCCTGTGGGGCACAATCACCTGATCGGCGTCTCGGGCGAGCTTGTTTTCGACGAGGCATTGGAGACGTGCAGAGATCCGGATTGGGTAGATTGAGAGCAGGGTCGGCGAACACCTGTGGTGGCAGCAGGAGTTTTGGAGTACTGGCACTTAGCATACTCGTTGCCGTAGAGTTTGGATGCGGGTGGCGAGTGTGGTGGTGGCCGAAGTTTGGCGACGGTAGTGATGGAGAAGTTGGCGATATCAGTGAGGAGTCCAGTAGGCTGAAGTCTTCCGGTGACTGCGCTGGGGTTGGTGTATTTCCTGCTACGGGGTGATCTACTAGTCCTCGGACTTGTAAGGATTCTCCGGCTTGGATCAGTACTGAGAGCCGTTCCTGAGGAACGCTGATCTCGCCTCGGTACATAAAATCTACTATCGCTTGCACGACCCATCCGCGGAAGTCTTTTAGCACTATCACAGGATGCTTACAAGGGGTCTCGGAGAACACCCGTTGAAAGAACGGCGAACACGCCGACAGGACGACTTTGTGCGCCCGAATGCTCGTCTCGGCACAGACCAGCGTGACATCGACGAGGGTTTTGGTCTGCAGCAGGGTGTCAAACGCCCGCAGAATGTGGTTCTGGTGGTTGTTCCACCGAAGGCTGTAATGCTCCTGATCCGTCATGATTTCAAACTTTTCTTTCATCTGGTCTCTAGTCTAGCAGCTGCATGCGCGACAGTTTGGGGGTAGGTCTCTTGTCAGAAGACGATGATGTTGTTCGGTCTGCAACGAGAGGAAAAGAGAAAACCGTTTTACAATGGCGTGAAATCGATCAATGGCAGTAATGTATCGCGTTAGTCGAGGAAATGAAAACAAATTGGATAATGACTTTAGGTAACTGCGCGAACCGTTTTACGGACAAAGTTTCTTTCTCTCTGTGAGCAGCTGAAAATCAAAACCATGAAACCGGGTAGCTTTAATAGCTCAATTTTTCAATTTGCTAGGCAAGCATGCACAGTAATTTGCCTAACACGAATACTCCGACTATTTAGCGGAGCCACGCGCTTCTCGGTACCAATAAAACCCCACATGCAAAGAGCACATATATTCTCCGCGCAGTCGACAACCTTGCAAACCATTAGGATCAGTGTGTTTACCCCCCAAGGAAAAACCACAGGTCGCTTCCAGAGCGAAGAGTAGCACCGCGGAAAAAAAATATTCAATTTATACCTCCCCTGCCCCACCGCATGATCCCCGCGCTTGGTTTGGTAGTTGGGTCTTGGGCGGTGGCGGTTAAGCGACCTCTGCTGCTGCAACTTCTCTCGGCTGACTGTTTTGCCTTTCCCGAACTCAAACGAACGGCGGCGGACAAACCAAGTGGCGGCGGAAAGCAGTGACAGTGAATTTCAATTTGGTTCCCAGATTTTTTTCCCGCTGCGCTTGCTTGTGCTTTACTTTTCCACTAAAAAGAAGTTTTCTCCGCTTAAAGATTCACCGTACCGGGCGACACGCCTCTCCGCCCTCTAGCATCGTCATAAGAGGCTACCGGCAGACTGGTCGTGGTGGAGAGCAAAGCGGAAGAGACTATCGTCGTCTTTAGTGGCCTCACCACCGGAAGGAAAACTTTAATAATATTTATTCTGATGAATGGTGACACGGTGGTGACGAATCTTGTTTTGGATTCGAGGTGAAATTTTTCAGGGGTTTGGAAAGAAGCAGTTGTTTGCGAAGCTTCTTAACCAATTGCTTCAAGAGGTTTAACATAAAAAAACTCGATGGAAGAATATTGTGTGTTAGTATTTAGTGTATACATTTTTACTATTTAACCCCTTTTTCATTTCCAATTAGGGTACACGAGAGCCAAAAATCTTTACGTATTCTCAAAAGCCAATATTACCCCATGCCACATCCTAGCTTACTTATTTCTCAAAAGTTGTCGAAAATTGATGGTTTTATATTAAATTCAATTCAATTACACTCAATTATGATTTTACGCGATGGATGCGTCTGCGCAAAAAAAAGTTTGTGTAAAATCGTTCGCGTAACTTCGAGAAATCGCGCAAAAAAATAATCCAAAGGATTTTTTTAACGCAATATGCCCTTTGCAAATGACCATTATCGCGTAATAAAAGTCGCGTAACTTCAAGAAAAAAAACGTGTAAAAGCTGAACTCAGTGAAATTCAAAAGAAAATAAGATTCCAAGTTTAAGTCAAAACAAACATGCTAGCAAAAGGGCTGTCAATTTATTACGTGAGGGGATTTTCCCGACTTTTCCACACCCCCACCCCCAAGATTTTTGTGTATGCAAGTCAACTTATTTTTGTATGGCGCGTAAGATTTCTCAACCCAATTTCTCCTCATACACTCTAACGTAATTAATGGATAGCCCCCATGGAAAATTTTTGAGTACTAAAATGTGACTTTTATCAAGGTATAAACATATAAGTAAATCTTTGCTTTTACCGTAATAAGCAATCGGTTTTTAATTTTAACTTAGGGTAGCGAGCTACTTGGACAGTGGCCGGTATTTTAGACACTCTTCGCTATAACGCAGTCAACTCCTAGCCAATTGACTTGAAATTTTGTACACGGTTAGATACTATAAGCGTTCCGGAAAAATTGTGAATTGGTTCAAAATTGGCTGAGTTACAGCAGAACAGTGCCCAAAATAGGGTCCCGGCCGAGATGGTCCTACTTCCCTACCTGTTTCGCTTTGAAATTGATTTGCCTGCTTGTTGTCTGTGGATTATTTAACATCAAATTAAAATCTGCTTTACATAATCTTATTTGCTTGATTTTGAAAAATGCCCCTCTGTGTTTCCTGCACAGAAAAAAAATTGAACAGCGTTTGCTGAATTCAGCTCCTCGGTTTGAGTTCGACAAGCGATAACTATCTTCGACCTAGAGTTGGCTGAAGCAAGAGTTTTAATAGCAGCCTGGCTATCTGAACAGAAGTATATTACTTTGTCCATTACGTGCTGCTGAAGTGCTGATTGCACTCCGCACATAAGAGCAAAAATTTCGGCCTGAAAAACGGTACAGTGTCTACCAAGTCAGTAAGACAGATACAGCCTTAGCTCACGAGAATAAACACCAGCACCTGCTCTACCTTCGAGAAGGGAGCCATTAGTGTAACATACGATGCCGTCTGAAAAACTTCTTTCCAGATATCCAGATGTCCACTCTTCCCGGGAGAGGAATTTCGTGGAAAATGTCCTATATGGAAAATTACAAGCAATTGTAAGATCACTTGGAGCAAGGACAATTTTGTCCCAATTCACCAAAATTGGAAACAACGTGGTGTGTGTTGATGTGCGGTTCACAGGAGTTTCCTCTAGTAGACTGAGTACCCGTAGACGGTAAGTGCTAGAAAGTGCTTCTTGTTTGAGATGAATGTGTAGTGGAGCAACGTCAAAGAGAACTTCGAGCGCTGCCGTAGGAGTTGAAAAGAACGCTCCAGACATCGCCATGAGGCACATCCTTTGCAGATGGCCTAACTTTGATTGGATCGTTCTCATTTCGCCCTTTTGCCACCACACAAGACATCCAAAGGGCAATATTGGGCAAAAAAGGGTGCTGATGCACATACCAACTAACAATGTTAGGTAGTTGTCGGCAAAACCATAAGTAGGAAAACCGCTATTATTGAGTTGCCTCAATAGCGTATCTGCTACAAGATTCTACAAAAACGGTGACAAGACTCCCCCTTAGGAGCATCCACAAACACTCAATTTCCTAATCTCTGCTAGACGCAATATCGAGAAGAGATATCGGTTTTTGAGCGTTTGATGAATCCAACTGGATATCATTGGAGATATACGATGACTCTGTGAGGCTTCCAATATGGCATCGAAAGGCACATTGTCAAAGGCACCCTCGATATCTACGAAAACACCCTAACAAGATTATTTTTGAGCGAATGCTTTCTCGATATTGTAAACAACCTTGTGTAAAAGAGTCACAGTGGACTTACCAGATTGGTAGGCATGTTGGTTCACATGAAGAGGCACGTTGGCCAGATGAACATCACGGATGTGATGATCCACAATGCGTTCTAAGCATTTCAGAAGAAAAGAGGTCAAACTGATAGGTCTGAAACTCTTTGCTTCTTCATACGACGCACGACCCACTTTCGGAGTAAACTCACAGTAATATCCCGCCAGGATTTGGGAATATACCCTGTAGAAAAACTGCAAACAAGTATTTTTTTTTCAAAACATGTTTGAAATGATGAAATCCCTTCTGAAGCAAAATAGGATAAATTCCATCTGCCGCAGGAGATTTGAAAGGAGCAAAGCTATTAAGTGCCCATTCAATCGATTCTGAAGTTATGATACTCCGAGCCGAAGCTAAAGAATCATAACTACAAGAAAAAACATTAGGTTCATCCGAAGATGTAATATCCACACATCCGGGTAAGTGTGTACTGAATAAACATTCCAAAACTTCCTCATCAGAGGAAGTCAGATCGCCATTTGGCAAACGAAGTTCGTTCACTTGAAAATCCTTAGATTTTGCAAGGATTTTGTTCAATCGACTGGCTTCATTCAGACTGGAAACATTTGTACAAAGGTTTTTCCTGCCGGATCGTTCAGCAGACCGAAGAGCTTTCTGGAAGGGCTTGCGAGCCGCCCTGAAAACCTCCGATCCAGCCGAACGTCGTCTGTTCCAACTCTTTCTACATTGTTTCGTGAGTCTCGCCAGATCAGAGTTCCACCAAGGGGTTCCTCTTGTGATCTTCACAGACCGTAGAGGGCATGCTTCTTCAAAAGATTCCATGATGAAGGTCGTTGTAGTATCAACGGCATCATCTAAATCACTTGGAGTGTCAATGAATGGTGAGTATCCATGAAATTTGGCCGCAATCAAATCAGTAAAAATATCCCAGTTTGTTGACCGGGGATTCCTGAAACGCAATGTTTGCGAAGTAACATTTAAATGTTCAAAAAAGATGTAGCGATGGGCAGATAAAGATTCTTCATCTGACACATGACAATTGTTCAGCTCCTGACTAGTTCTACTAGAGCAAAGCGTTATGTCTAACATTTCCTCTCTAGCAGATACCATGAAGGTTGGGCGGTTGCCTATGTTAAGTAATCCAAGATCTGTACTACTTAAGTACTCCATCAAACTGGAGCCTCTCAAGTTAATGTCTGAGCTGCCCCAGATGATATGGTGAGCATTTGCATCACTGCCAACAATAAGCGGAAGGCCTTTTGAAGTACAGTATGCGATGACTTGTTTGAAAGTATCCGTAGGGGATGGTTCATAATGGGGTAAATAAACCGAACAATAGACGTATTTCCTGTTGAGGTTTCTAACAGATAGATCAATTGTGATAGCACATACATCTCTGGTGGTTAGTTCAGAGATGAGTGTAGCAACTATTGCGTTGTTGACAAGCACACAGGCTCGAGGCATGACATGCGAGTTTGCCATTTCATGTTTACTGAAAGTAGCAAACACCGGGTTCACAAGGTTTTCTAGATAGAAATTCCCCTATACGGAAGTAAGGTTCTTGGACCAAGACCACTTGGGCTGTACCATTTTGCATAAGTCTGCAAAGATTGATTGTTGCTGTTCTTTTATGCTGCAGATTGATCTGAGCTATCCCAACCGTAGCCACTACCTAGGCAAGATTAAACTCTTCGCAACAACAGCACAACAAAGAACAACAGCAACAAAACCAGATCGGTATCGATTGGAAAACGCCAAAGGCGAGAATACACAGACTACACTGTGTAAATCGCATAATGCGAAACCATATAGGTGAAAATGTAAACTAATTAACAACATCTTCATAATCCCGCCCTTATTTAGCCTCAAGTGAGACTAAAGAAGGGCAGCCGATTTTCTCGGAGAAACACAAGGTCCACTGCACCATTGCTCCGCTTAGCGCAGTAAGGGCAACATACTGTGGGGGGCGCCCTGGTACTCCACAGGCTTTGTTTGCGGTTAGGTTTTTATTAGACCCCCCTAGCCAATCATTCCTAGGCACGGTAAGCATAAAGCCGCATCACACCATGAATTAGGGGTCACCTGTTGGTGGATTCTTACCACCGGAACAGGCGGTCCGTAGTGTTATTCTTAGCCAATTGAGACAATCCCCCCCCCCCCCCACAGCTATCTAGGCTGACCGAGAAAATAAGTTAATATTGATGATCAACTTCATACGGGCCCGAATAGCCGTTATTGATTGTGAGGCATATACCTTGCCTCTCGGCTATTTCACCGAATGATAAGGTAGTTGATAAATTTGATACTGCTTCTAGGTATCAGCTGGAACGGGTTTGTTGACACTTTCCGGTGCCAACCAGGGTGTACATGGTGAGTGTGATAATTGCTGGAAAATGTTGTAACCGAGTGAAATTACACTCGAAAATGGAAAATTACGCGCCTGTATATTACAAAATTATTTGCTGTGTGTATTCCCAAAGCTTCATGGTACATCTTTTTTTATGTCCTGTGTTTTGCCAAAATTGTGATTCAAAACTTTTTTTTCTTTTTATTTATCAAAATTTAAAATCAATGCCTTTCCATTCTCCTTAAATGAAGGGGGTCAAAACTTCACATTGAATAGTTTCAAATCGGGAGCTGTCAGAAAAAAGTGAAATTAAGAGCTGAGCAAAAAAAAAACATTGTAGGACTACGTTATGTTTCACAAATTTATCCAACAACTAATTTCGAAATGAACCACTTTTGGCTGAAATTTGAGTTTGAGTTTTGAGAACCATGTGTGTAACTGAAACCCCTTGACTCCAATGCCGTGCTTGTCATACACTACTGCAAACTCGTATGGCTTGAACAATGGACGCCAAATGCATTCTATTTACACGCATGCTGAGAATTAAGGTGAAAGCCACATTTCATTTCCCGAAAATCATACATTCATTTACAAATATAAATTTTAATATTTCGTGAGTTTGAAGATTTATAAATTCTGATTTCCTTCGTGGTCAACGATTAGCGACGTCAGTTGTTTAGATGTCTCGTAACCCTCGGAATGTGGGTTCAATTTACACTGGGTGCAATATGTGTTGTCCGTTGTCGAATGTTAGTAATGTTCAGTCTGTAGAGGCCGAGAGATTGAAGACGGTATAATTGTTATATTTTAATGTTGTATTATTTAGCTCATAAATGCTTTCACCGTAAACGGAGATTTTCTGTAGTATTTTTTATTTTATTTTTAATTTTTAATTTTTACAATATTTTTTTTGCGTTTTTTATTATTTTTATTTCTAGTCACAATCAAATCATTAAGATAATCATGCCATTAGTTTATTTCGTTTCCTTTTGGCTTTTTTGTGTTAGGACAACTTCATTGCAGTTCTTTTTGATATTTCTTCAGCAATTCTATCTGGAGATTATTCCAAGAATTTCTGATGGGACTTCCTCCAGAAACTCCTCCCGGAGATTCACACAGAAATTCTGTCTTGAATTCCTCCACGTAAAAAAATAAAAGGATTTCCAGAATAAACTCCTGGACAACTCTGCGGAAGATTTATTAAGATTCCAAAATAGTAACATCTAGAGGATTTCTACAAAAAAGAAAGTCCTAGAAAATTCCCGTTTGAAACAGCAGAAGCAACTCCTGTACGAATCCCGAAAAGTACTTCTGAAATATTCCCAAAAGCAAAATGCCTGCAGGAAACCCAATAGAAAATCCTGAGGAAATTCCAAAGACTATTCTGGAAGGAATCCTGCAGAAACTCTTTGAGGTATCCAAGAACTAAGTATTGGGTGAAATCCAAATCTAAACGAATCCCAGAAGGAACACTTGAAGAAACTCTTGGACGAGTTTAAGAAACATTTTCTGGTAAAAAGCTGAGAGGAGGAACTCTTTGAAGTATCCTAGCTCCGAATAGTATTCTAGAAAAACGAATTCCCGTAAAAACTCTATGGGGATTCACAACGGCGTCTGGGTCAATTCCAGAAGGAAACTCCAAACGAATTCCAGAAACTACTTTTAGAGAAAGCTCTGGGACCAGAAATGATTCGGCTTTCATACAAAAGCTTCCCGCAAAAACAATTTATAACGAATTCTTTAAGATAATTGAGCGGGACACAAACGGACATTCTCCTAGAATTATTCCTAGAATAAATTCCCGAAGGAATCCATTGAAGAACCCTGGAAGAACTGCAGGAAATCCCCTAAAGTTTACCTAAAATAGTCTCCTTTCCAAAAGGTGTCCCAGGAGAATCCTTTAGCCACTCCACAGAAATAGATCTAGTGGAACTCCGAATTACTTATTGTAGGTAATCGGAAATAATTCTGGAAGACTAAAACGTATTGAACAAAAAAACACAAAGCATTTCCGAGAAATGGGCCAATTTGGCTCGATATTTTTCAATTTGAATGAGATTTTGTTCATGCGCTGGATTTTACGAATAATTTACTTCAGCATCAACAGATAACAATCTTTCCTCACCTAACTTTTGAAAAGAACGTATAATAAAAAAACCCTTATTTTCTTCTTCGATATATTGTAACTCGACTTTCGACGTTTTCGAATATGTTTCTGAATATTTGAAGGATTTTAAAAACACTGAGAGTAATATTCATCACGGGTCTATGCTAGATGTCATATAATTTCAATTTAAAAAAAATCGCTCTTATTAAGAAGCAAAAAATATAACAAATGTGACTTTCTAACACAACATAATATGTATCTCAAAACACATTATGTAAATTTACAAATAAAAAGAACTTCAAAAAATCAAAACAGAACTTGCAGAATCAATTCTACCTGCTTTACAAAAAAAAATCTGGAAAAATAATTGAAAAAATAGGAGGAACGAGTAACTTTTTCACAAATTGCACTCCAATTTGACCATTTCTCACTCACGCCAGTATTTGTAAAGTCAAGCTTTTGGAAATAATTTTGGGCAAGACAAACAGATGGAAACAAAAGACAGTTGTTTTCTTATTGACGTTGACAGGTCGCATTTGTAAAACAAAAACTACGAAAAAACTGGTCGGTATTCATTTATATGCCCATTTTAATCCTAGGCATGTGTGTCAATATGACCAAGACAGACGCGCTAAATACGTACTACGTCATCGTTGTGCACCTAGCATCACATCTTAGGATGGTTAAGTACTTAAAGCTGACAGTTGAATTTGTAACGCGTTGTATTTTCCCTAGGAAGAAGTTGTAAGTTTTTGATTTGCAAAGAACACTTGAGTAAAACTTCCACACATACGGTCGTGAGCTCAAAGCTCACAACCTAGCAAAACAAAAATGTAGTGGAGACGCCCGGTCACAATGGAGTAAAGACGACGCAGTATCGTGAAAAAAAAAACATCATATCCACAGACCACACCACCAACCAAGCGGAGCAAGAAAAAAAAAGAAAAGAAAAATTGCTCAAGTTTAACTGCACGTACTTTAAACTTTGTCCTTCGGGTGAGGACCCAAAAGGTCCTTCGTCTCCTTCTTTAGCCCACCCCCTTGAACAAACATAATAGGAAATCTTCCACGAAAAGTGCGACAAGCCATCTCTAGACTCTAGAGCAGCCAGTCAACACACAAGTATGACCGAGGAGCAAAAAAAAACCAGTCCGGTTTTTAAAGTTTAGGGCTATTTGAAAGAATTTGCGCTTCAAGAGCTTCGCGCGACTTAAATTGGTTCGGTCGCTTGAAGGTATGATTCAAGCTTTTCTTGTGTGGGTCGTCCGACGTCTGCTACTGCACTGGCTGCTGCAGAAGAATGGATGGATGGGGCTGCTGGGAAGCTTCTGCGTTCTATTTCAGGCCCCATCTCAAAAGCAACTACCACCAATGAAAATACCAAAGATGAAAAAAAAAATCGTTAAAGCGAAACAAAACAGAGCCGGTGTTTGTGTTTTCTTAGTGCACACCCCACTATGACAGTGGTTTTCAAACTTTGAGCTGAGAGACGGGTTTTAGTTTAACCATTTCCAGTGCGAATCTTTACCCGTGACATCAACAACCAATAAAAATAATGATGGCGCTGATAAATATTTTTTACTTGAGGAAGTCACTTTTTTTTAATTTCTTCAATGATTCCTCTTGAATTTCTGCTGCGGTTCATCCATAGGATGAACATTTAGGAGAGAAAGGTATATTAGAATTAAATTCAATTAAGTTTACTGGCAACTGTCACACATCACTCTGGAAGCTCATTTCCTCCCATTGAGAACCACCGACCGAAGGGATCCACATCTCATACGTTTGCTTCCTCGTCACCTGATTCGGGATGCCCACCGTCGACCGGTACCGGTACTATTCAAATTTGAAGTATTGCAGCAAACATCCTCCTCCCACTCTCCTGACTGGGGTATCTCCTGTCTTCCTGCTGCAGATATGTTATGCCATGAGTGACGACTGGCGGTGCAAAAACAGGCATTGCTTTCCTCCGCCTCTGCTCGTCGAGAAAGTGAAAGATGTTGTGCGAAAAACGCGAAAGTCGACTTAACGTATTCCAGATTTTTGCATTTGCCAAGTCCCTCCATGGCCCCCACATTTGTCGGTGGCGGTGCTCTGAATGGAAGGATTTTCCACGATTCTTCTTTTGTTCCTCTTTTTTTCCTTCACTCTGTATTTTGAGATTTTCCAGCAGCACAATGGAAAATATAATAAATCTTGTTTTCTTCTCGGTGAATTCATGTGAGGAATCTGCTTGAGAAAGCGCGCTACAGGGAAAAAAAATCCTCGCACGAAATATTAAATTCACAATTCTTTTCATTCAACTATTACTTCAGGTTGGGTAATTTCATCAAGAGTGAAAAATTTTCAGCTCCAAAACGGAATCATAATTTAAGTGCACCCAATTCATTTTCGTCGCTTTCGCGGCTGCCGGCTGCTCATTTCTCGGTCCCTTTTCGTCGCCCCATACGCGGCGGGCTGACACCTTTTCCCTTACATTTCACAGTCAAATTAGGAATGCACATGTAATTAAATAAAATAACAAATTCGTACATGCATGCAAAACTCGGGAAGCGGAAATTCCCCCGTGTGTCGCCCTCCCTGCTCCACGCCCCATCTGGGACGACGACGACACGTCGTCGCCCGTTTGGGGTTGGGGTATGATTCTCTGGAGAGGAAACCTCCTAACACGATGAAGGCGACGACGACGACAGAAAAAAAAGACGCCCGAGCAACTGGAAAAGAAATACAAACGACACTCGTTGTAATTATTTTCCGCTACACTTCCTTCCCAAAGGCTCGGTTTCCCTTTGGAAGGGTGTCGCCGCCGTCGTCGTCGTCGTCGGTTGCCGTCAACCTGCTAAACGTATGACTGTGTGTAATGTGTGCAATAAGGGAACAGAAGTGGCAGAAAGGGTTGTGCAGTTCTGTTTTTGGTGGCACTTTTCTCAGATGGTCGGTAACCTGGCGAAAATGTGATTTGCACCCATTTGCACCCAACTAGGATGTCAAAACTCATAAGGAATCGATGGCGAAGCATGTTTTCATCTGATGATGAGTGTCATGGATGCACAGCTAGTCGCGTTCGGTAATTTTTACCGAAATCTCAACAGCTGAACGTTCGGTAATGGTTTTTTACCGAAATTCTGTAAAAATTACCAAATTTCGGTAAAATGTTATCGTTTATCTGTCAAATTTTAACGAAGTTCGGTAAACGTCACCGAATTCCTCCGGTAAAAAACTTAACGGTTGAGATTTCGGTAAAAAAATTACCGAAGTCGGTGATTTTAGCTAAGTGTGGAATCGACAGTAGAAAAGTGTCAACATTATATGCGAAGCGAAGCATGCAAATTGACTGGATCTCTTGATCCGGTATGCACTTTGATCGCAGTACTCGGATTGACGCCTTGCATTGCAATCGGATCTATATAATAAGGCATAAGGCCGTCTGCCATAATTCTATGATTCAAAGTAATCTATTTAAGATTATTGAGAACCACTTTAAACCTGACACGCCATACATACACGTACTCATAAAATCAGTTTGCTTGTGTCAGACTCAATTTACTACAATATTCACTAGTTATTGAACAATTTCTGAAAAGCTTACTTTAAACGTCGGGCTTGGTGTTCTAGTGGCTACCGCTTCTGATTCATAAGCAGAAGGTCCTGGGTTCAATCCCTGGCCCGTCCCTTTCCTTCTACTTTGTATATTCCTATCCACTTTATCTATACTCTCCTCTCTATATATACAACTCATGTATATTCGGTCTGATGTGGATACCAACGATTGCAATCATAACTTCCTTCCCCTTCCCCATATTGACCTGCAACCTGACGCGGCAGGCGCCATTGTCGCCTTAAATAGAAGATCACCAACGCTCACACACTGAAGATGCTTGCTAGTCCCCGGCAGATAATCTCATTGGTTCCTTGTGTGAGTGTAGCTGGTCTGGCGATACTGAACTAGCATCAATCAAGCTCAAGCTCAATTTCTGAAAGCTTACTTTAAATCGATTTTTAATTATTATGGTTCAATGTAATCATTAAACAAAGGGTTTCAGGAGATTTTCAGAGAAAGTTCAGCGGGGTTTCAGAGGGGTTCAAGAGGAGTTTCAAAGGATTTCAGGCGATTGTTGGATAGTTCTAGTGGATTTGAGGGGCGTTTTACAAGATTTTAATTATTAGTTTACATCAGAAGGAGGGGGCTCTCAAGAGTTCCGTATTAGTTTTTGGGAGTTGCGGGGGCTTTTTTGGAGCGTTTAAAAAGATTTCAGAGTCTTATAGCTCAAGATTTCAAGAAGACTTTAGAAGGTTTCAACATGGTTTCAGGGGTGCTACAGAGGTTTTTTCATACAGACCTAAGAGGGTTTTAGGAGGATATCAGAAGGCTCTTAGAAAAACTTGAAATTAGTAGACACAGCATGCTGATTAATGGACGAATTGAGAGATGGCATGGTGAAAAAAAAATAAGTTCTGGATGGTTTCGAACCCACGATTCCGCATTCGCTGGACCGGCACTGTAACCAACATAACCACAGAATAGGTAACGATTCATTGGAATAGAAAGTCAAACCAACTCCGAGCCCACACCATGAACTCTCCTTTTAGGCGGCGGTCTACCGAATACAGGGTCGTGGGTTCAAATCCCACGAGCATACGATTTTTTCTCACAATTGCTTCTCTCACTTTGCCAACTAATCAACATTCTGTGTCTTTTAATTTCAAGTTTTCCAAGTACGTTCCGACGTACAAGCAACACTGGTACAAGCTAGAAAAGGGCAACATAAACATGGATATCAGGAGATTTTTAGGGATTTCTAGGGAGGGGTTCTGAGAGGTTCCAGAAAGTTTTGGAAGTGTCATACTGCCCTTCTACGCATCATTGTCTCATGTTATATAGGATTCCCTTACAACATGGGATAATTTGGCGTAGAACGACAGCATTGGTGTTCAAAGAAATGTCAGAATAGGGACTTGATGCAAATTGAATGAATTTCTAGAAGCCTCCTTCAAACCACCCAGAAACCAAACCTCATGAAATGCCATTGTAAAGCCCAGGAACTGCAAACATTCTCTCAAAACCCATTAAAATGCCCTTGTAACACTCTGGAACCCCCGGACCGCAAATGAAGTTTTCCGGATGCCACATTGAATCCACTTGAAACGCTCCTATACTCTACTCACTGAAATCCCTCTAAAGCCTTTCAAATCATTTTAGACGCCCCTGATTCCTTGAAATTCCGTTGAACCATCCGAAACCACTCTGAAGTTTCTAAATTTTCCTAACTCGCCCATGAAATCTTCCCTTAGACCTTGGAACCCCTTTTAAACCCCCGCAACCTGTGTGCAGAATTGGCTTTAGTGGTTATGGAGAAACTAATGGATAAATTCTTCAAGAAATTTCATAGATACAATACCCCTGTTGTTGTTTCTCAAGAATTTTCTGAAAAATTCCAAACAGGAATGCCTGGAGAAATTCCTGAGTAGGTTCCTAGTTTGTAGAGAAACAACATAAAACATAGTGAAGAGTTTTCTGAACAAAAATCCTCGATTAATTATCGTAAAAAGTACATATAAACTCTTGGAAAAATCCTGATAAATTCCTGTGAACCTTAGCAAGACTTTTTTTTTAAAGAAAATGTTAAAGTAAGTCGTAATTCGTCAAGGGTTCTCTAAATAATTATTGTAAAAAATCTAGATTTAGGATTTTTTAAATAATTTGAGGGCAAATCCCTGAATAATATTTAGAGAAGAAGATATTATTTATAGAAAAATATTCTTTAAACACACTTTGAACAATCAAAGGAGAAACATCTGAGGTAAGTTAGAAAAAAATCAGAAATGCGCTTGGACATGTTATTGTGAAGAAATTACTAAAAAAGATCCTTTAAAAAATAAAAATAAATTCAAAGTGAAATATCTTAAAAAGTGCTTGAAAAGTTCTAAATGAATTTCTTAAGAAATTACTGAAAAAAATGTTGATTTTCTAGACACAACGTTTCCATCAAATAGGTGTCTGAAAATTTCCTACAAATAATCCTTTTTTATTAGAATTCTTGAAGCGAATTCTCAGATATTTATCGACAATATTGTCCCCAGAAATTCCATAGGAGCTGCTCTTAGAGTTTAATATATATTCTTGCACAAATTGTTGTTCAGTTCCTCCGATTTTTCGAATATTTCTCAAATTACCCAAAGAAACTGTTGAGAACATTCTGGAGAAATTTCTGAAAAGTTTTCAAAAATAACAGAAATTTTTGTGAAGGCTCGTAGCCGTGCGATTAGGATCACCGCTTTTCGTGAGAATAGTTTCTTCACCGTATCCACAAGTGCATGCTCCGTGTTTCTCTTGTCTAGTGTTAACTTTCATGCAGTCTGTGCAGCCTCTAGCTGACGATGATGTCCGTATCTTTTAATAAAACAAAAATCTGAAAAAAATCCAAAAAAGGTTTCAGAAGAACTGCCCAATAAAACTCAAGAGCTGCCGAATAAATTATGCGAAATTTCTGAAGAATGAAATTTCCGAGCATTTCTTCTAGCGAAATCTAAAATTTCTTGAAAACTGTTGAGCCTTTTATTGGAAAAATTCTTGAAAAAATCTTGGAGCAACAAACGGATTTCTGAAAAAAAAATTAGATAATTTTCTGAAAAATAACTGAAGTAATTCCTGAACAATCTATGAGAAACACATTAGAACTTCATCAGAATAAATATTTAAAAAATACTAGAGGATGTTTTGTAGAAACATTTTGAGGAATGCTTTGTATTGCTCCATAGCTCTTAGATAAATATTTTAGAAGTTCCTGAGTAATTTGCAGAGAAAACTATTGAAAATACTTGAGAATTGGTATTGCTTTTGGGAAATCTTAAAAAAATCTGAAGAATTCCTGGAGAAAATTGCAATTTACTTTTACCAAAAATTTCGGGAAGCTTTTCGTAATGGTTCCAGATCCATATCAAGCAGAAAAAAAAAAGTTTTATGCTCTAAGTGTTAGTTTAAGCATTATGCTGTCTTTTGAGAAGTTATTTTCGGACATTTCTTTCAATATTGAGCATTTCCAGCCCAAAACACGACAAAAATTTCTAATTGGACACGATATTTTTCAGTTTAAACGAGATTATTTTCCTAGTAGCTCAGGATGATCAGGATGATCTATCTATTTGTTCTCGAATTTTCATACGTAATCAATTTTCAAAACAAGCAAAACAAAAAAAAATTGTCGGGTCCGTAGCGTAGTGGCTACACGTTCACTTCATAAGTGGATGGTCATGGTTCGATTCCAGCCCCGGCACGTGCAATTTTTCGTCAGTTGCTCTTAACCCACCCCCCCCCCCCCCCTATGAGCGGCTGACACCTGACCCTCTTCAGAGCATATGCTCTAACGGACTCGGAAACTTGGATATCGGCTAACGGCAACTCATAATGGACCCCCAATCAGACTGGAAATGGAGCAAGAGCTACACAGTAACATCGTGCTCATCATTCTACCATGGACAAGGGTAGAAAAGTGACAGCAGCGCAAAGGCTACCAGTTCGAATTAGAATTAGAGGAATTAGAATAGAATACATTCAGGCGCTGTACGAAGTGTAAGTGCAGCCGCCAATTGGAATCGCTCACGCAGTGACCTAGTGAACAAAAGAGCTGAAAATTAGGTTAAGGGGTTGAAGAATAAAAAAAATCAAAAAATTAGATTTTTTTTCATCAAAAATAGATTATACGTACAAGTTACAATGATTCCCGGATAAACTGATACGGTTGATCAAGGCGACGATGGATCGAGTGATGTGCGTAGTTCGAGTATCAGGGACACTTTCGAGTCCCTTCGAAACTCGCAGAGGGTTACGGCAAGGTGATGGTCTTTCGTGCTTGCTGTTCAACATTGCTTTGGAGGGTGTGATCAGAAGAGCGGGGATAAACACGAGTGGGACGATTTTCACGAAGTCCGTTCAGCTGCTTGGTTTCGCCGATGATATTGATATTATTGCTCTCAAATTTGAGACGATGGCGGAAACGTACATCCGACTAAAGAGTGAAGCCGGGCGAATCGGATTAGTCATTAATGTGTCGAAAACAAAGTACATGATGGCAAAGGGCTCCAGGGAGGAATCACCGCGCCCGCCACCCCGAATTCATATCGACGGTGATGAAATCGAGGCGGTTGAAGAATTCGTGTACTTGGGCTCACTGGTGACCGCCGACAACGACACCAGCAGAGAAATTCAGAGGCGCATTGTGGCAGGAAATCGTTCTTACTTTGGACTCCGCAGAACTCTACGATCGAATAAAGTTCGCCGTAACACGAAGTTAACCATCTACAAAACGCTGATTAGACCGGTCGTCCTCTATGGGCACGAAACATGGACCCTACGTGCAGAGGACCAACGCGCCCTTGGAGTTTTCGAACGGAAGGTGTTGCGTACCATCTACAGCGGAGTGCAGATGGAAGACGGGACTTGGAGAAGGCGAATGAACCACGAGCTGCATCAGCTGCTGAGAGAACCAACCATCGTCCATACCGCGAAAATCGGGAGGCTACGGTGGGCGGGTCACGTCATCAGGATGTCGGATAGCAACCCGACTAAAATGGTTCTCGAGAGTCATCCGACCGGTACAAGAAGACGTGGAGCGCAGCGAGCTAGGTGGGTCGACCAAGTGGAGGACGATCTGCGGACCCTACGCAGAGTGCGGAACTGGAGACAAACAGCCATGGACCGAGTGGAATGGAGGCGGCTACTATGTACAGCAGAGGCCACCCCGGCCTTAGCCTGACCGGTAAGGTAAGTAACAAGTTACAATGATACATTTTTTTCCTATATCTAACCATACTCAAGTCACAGCGAATTAAAAAAAAATAAGAAGAATGTATGGGACCTCGTGAAATGTTTTTCGAGTTTTTTCACTTTTTCTCAAATAATAATAATAATTTTTAGATATGTGACTGTCTCGAATATCCTTTAACAAGGTCCAATTTGTTCTTATTTATTTATTTTTGTTTTTCGAATTCACTGTTACTTAAGCATGGTTCAATGTGGGAAAAATACGCATCGTTTTTGAACTTGTATGGAGAATCTGTTTTTTATATAAAAATCTCTAATTTTGGTATTTTTTATATGGCTTCTTCAAAAGTTAGGTGAAGAATTTTGCAAAACATATAACCAGAAAAAAAATTAAGATTCTCATTCATGAGAATAATTGCATTGGAATTGGAAAAAGTTTCGCGATTCGTGCTTCGAGCTCGAAATGCTCTATGATCCAAATGGTTCTCAAGAACACAATATCAGATCTTTAATTTTCCATTGACATGATCAATTCTATAAATCTTAAAACACTTATTTCTGAACAACTTTGCCGCGGGAACCATATTTTCATCTCTTATGTATTCAGAGAATTTTATTTTTTTTTTAATACGCAAGTTGGGTAACATAAGACTAAAAAGTTTTTTTTTAAATAACTTTATGTTCACTGACTTCTCGCAAAACTTTGACATTTTAGAACATTTAATAAGCTACCTTTTTTTCTTAGAACAGCAAAGTTCCATATTTTCAATTTAAAATGTTATTCATCGATATCATCTAAACATGGTTTGTCTAAGGATAGCGGTAGTCGATTTTCAGTCTTTTAGTCCCATTAGAAAGATCTCATCCTCTTCTTTTGATGGTGATGCTAAGTATGCACTTCAAACGGAATCGCTCAAGTAATTTGCGTTCAGTGCATTATTTTTCCGTGACCAGAATGGTCAAGAAATTTAACACAGCAAGCCCCATTTGATTTGACGTTTCGTTTAAGCTGCGTACTAGGATCCGGAGTAAAGCGACGCTTTCTGATTTCTTGAGCGATTCCTTGCCTGAATTTCCCACTCATCGAGATAGGCCAAGAAATTCCTTGCGATCAGCGTACTACCCATGAAAAATTAAAAAAAGTTTTTTTACGCTTTTCATCCAGCTTGAATGTTGGGTTGTTTTCATATAAAACTATGACAATTTCTTAAACTCTTCTTAAACGAGATTTTAATTTTTAAAAAAGTTCAAAATAAACTGGAACAATTTGAGATTTATTTAAAAAGCCAGGAAAAATATTTGGGAAAGTTCAGTGAAAAATTCTGAGAAATTACAGGAGAAATTCTTCGAACAGATTCGGAGGTTTTCTAAAAGAAACTCCTTGCAAGTTCTCGTGCAAAAATCGGAAAAAGCATGAACATTCAAGAAAAAAAATACAAATGAATTGCTAGAAAACGTGCTGACTTTTTTTTTATCTGAAAAGTTTCTTATGACTTATCCATTAAAAAGTTCTTTGAGGAATAGAGAAGTTCGTAGAGAAATTCTTGTAAAAAAAAAAAACAAAAAAATAGCTAAGAAAGTCATGAATAAATTCAATGGAGATGCCAAACTGAATAACACTTTTACTGCAGAAGAGTTTAAGCACTTTTATTCAAGCTATTTTGCAGCTATATTTGTTTGTTAGACAGCATCTCCAAGAGGAATTCTTAAGATATTCCAAGAAAAAAAAAATAAAAATAAAAAATAAAAAAAACAAAAAGTTAATAAAAAAATCTAGAAGGCACACTATATGAAAACCATTGTTCTGAGGAATCAATTATAGAACACTAAACATAGGAGCAGGTCTACTAGGACAGGGTAGTTGTAACGTCTCGCATAGTAAGAAAAAGGTTTCGTAGTGGTTTTTGATGATAATATATTTTTCCTAAAATTCTAACGAAAATGAATATTACATCACTCACTGGTTCACGTGCTAAATATTACTGAAAATAACTAGTTAAAAAGAGTGCTCTAATATTAAATAGTCCAAACAACTAATGCACGTAAACGACAACCAGCAAGTATGCGCTAAACCTCATTCTCCACCAACGCCGACGACGACGACTACGACGTCGGTTACCATCTCATCACCTCGCCACACGGTCAACCCGCAAGGGATGCTGTCGTCGTCGGTGGAAGCTGGTGGAAGGGACTCACGCCTCGGCTAGCGCATAACAAGGGGTGACACATATTAACACATCATAAGGAATATGTTATGTGTAGGTGGTGGCGGCGGCAAATGTTCCAGCAACAGCAGAACATTGCATTGGGTTGGGAGCTGGTGGCATTCCACCGATGAATACCGAGGAACCTGCAATATGCACGAGAGCAAAAGCGTTCGTTCGTTCTTCTGAAACAGCGGTGCGGTGGAAACCTCGAGTGTTTTCATTACCGTTGCACTTGTTTCTGCCGCATCGTCGTCGTTGTGCCTGCCGGTAGGCGGCAGCTGTGTTGGACTGTGCACCTAGCGGCGAGAAAAAAAAAGCGTGTGGAGCAGTTGTAGTTCAGGTCCAAAGGCATTTGTTTGGGGGCTTTAGGGACTTTACGGTTGACGATCAAGAGCAACGAGAACTGTGTTTTTGAACTTCCAATCTGAGGGAATTTTACTTCGGGAGGTTTTCACACCTTGCTGAACGTAGTGTGTGCAGGCAGAATTAATCTTCACTTGCACCGATATTTTTCCATGGTTTGCCTTCTTGATATGTAGAAGGCAAACGATATGCTTGCTGTTTCGAAACTCCGGTAGCAAGCTAGAGGTGAATGCATAATAAGACAAAGTGGTAGTTTTCACAAGTCGCTCGTGCCAACACATGATCCTTCAAGTTTTCCATACTCATACAATAAAAGTAGAGTCACAGATCTGGTTGACACAAGAAGGCACCTTTTAATGTGTGTTATGTACCGGTACTGCAGAAATTAAGTCATGACCACACAGCCATTTAGTTGTTATCCTGATTTTATTCTGTTCACAACTACCAATTGTCGCATACCCTTAAATCATTAGTCAATGGCAATAAACTATTATTCAATCCCTACATGTGCGTCCGAACTTGATTTTAGGGAGATCAAAATCTCCCAAGAAATTACTACCTGGTCCATAACTACGGGTGCGAATAACACTGGCAGGGTCACAGGATCACCACCACTATAATTGCTATCATAAAATAGTTAACGTCCCTATCGCTTGACCGCTCCGTAAGAAGGGACGCACGACGAGGGTCAAAACGCAATTAATCCTCGTGTCTCGCAGCACTCTATCGAGAGGTGAGATCAAGGTGAGTGAGTGTGTGATGCATAATTGTTATCGTCTGTTTACACGCAAACATCCCTTCAAATTAAGGAGGCAACATATCGGGGAATCACCGAAAGGGCCGAATCGCTTGACCAGTAGTGGCCACTGACTGGCCAGATTGTTTCCATTGATACCGAGCCGGGCCGCGCGTGGTAATGTGATTATAGGGTTCTATTCAAATGCATATAGTTTTCCACCACCCCTGTCACTACAGCGAGTAGGTTGCCTAACTGCGGTGCGGTGGTGACTGACCACTTTCGGATTGACCAGTGGGCAGTGGATTGAATGTACCCACCACCGGCTCCGGTAAAGTGTAAGCTCTTAAACTGGGAAAGGCCTAGATTTGATTTATGACTTTCGAACAAAACCGAAGACGAAGGTGGATGGTTGCGGAGGGGGGAAAGAGCAACATGTGGAGTGAAACGGAAGGGTTTAAATTTTTCACACCGAATTTTGAACGCGGATGATTTCTGCGGGAAACGACCGGTCTTAGTGTAGGGAGCATATACACATCATGATTGTTCTATTTAGCGTTGAAGGTAAATCCGTTCATGAGCAGCAAGTAGTGCCACCGAAGAAGGAGGATTTGGGAAAGACTGCTTTACTTTTTCGGGTTCGGGCTCGTCGAAGCCTCGTCATATGGATGACGAGGAGCGTCTGGAGTGGGAAAGGGGTTGGCAAATTAATTAACATAATTTATGCCGTGACATGATTCTGGTGGGAAAATGCCACTTGATGCTGTCTTGGCCATGTGTTTTGTGTTTGAGTTGTATTTTCTAATAATTCTATGGTTGATTATTGTTCTCTTTTTTTTTTCAAACTTTTTCCATTCTAAATAAAGAAAAAAGTAATTTGATTGTTTTGTATTTCCATTTTATTACATGTTTTTTCGCATATCATCCAAGTATGATTATGTATCTAATGGAATTATTACACTTATGACAATGCTCATTTTTTGATTTTTTTTTAAATTTTGATTATTTGATCGAGATTTCTTGAGATTCTAATAAAGAACTCTTGATGCATGTAATTTGATTATTTATTTTTTTCATCAACTGCTGTGGGATATAACAAGTAAGGGTAGAAATTTACATCAATGACTCATTAGATGGAAGCAGAAAGATATAGACTATCAATAACCAGCATTGGAAATTGAACAATTATCCAAAATTTCACGCTTACATTTGACTTCTCTTATGACTTCAAAATTTATAATAAAGACAAAAAAATCGTAGAATATGTCAAAGCTCCACCTCTTACGGTTTTCGAGATATGGAGCGTTTTGTGCGAAGTACCCCTAACCGTGACCTTCTACAAACCAGTTCAGGACGTCAAAATACACATTTCTTCCAAGATGTCAAGTCATTATATCTTAAAACAAAAAAATATTATTATTATTACTTTATTATAGAGATTTTCAGCCCCAGGCTGGTTCATCTCTTAAAACAAAAAAGTTATAGGCAAATTAATCATATTTTAAGGTGTACTTTCACCTTAAGTAACCATTTCCGGCGCAAAATGGCGCAGTCGGTAGTTTTATTCTTAACCACTTAACCTATTTTTACAGCTATTTTTGTCCACTAAGGCACTACGTGAGCGATTCCAATTGGCGGCTGCACTTACACTTTGTACAGCGCCTAAATGTATTCTATTATATTCTTGTTCTACTATATCGATTTGCCTGATTTGCCTTTGTGCTGCTTTCACTTTTCTACCCTGTCCTTGGTAGAATGACGAGCACGATGATGAAATGATGTGTGGCTGTTGTTCCTTTTCCAGTCCGATTGGGGTGCGTCCATTATGGGTTGCCGTTCGCCGATATCCAATTATCCGGGTCCGTTTGAGCTATGAGAGCTCAGAAGAGGGTCAAGTGCCAGCCGCTCTCGGGGGGAAGAGCAACTGACAAAGTGCCGGGGCTAGGATCGAACCCATGACCATCCGCTTATGAAGCGAACGTGTAACCGCTGCGCCACGGGGCCCGGCGGAGTTGGTAGTTGAAAGATTATACTTTTTATTATCACTTGGGGGTGGAAACCCCCGTGGGCAATGATGGGAAAGGTGGTTCAAATACAAGGCAAAAACGTATTATTTTGCCTGTTATACAAGAACAATGAATAAGAAAAATAATAATAATTAGGAAACCCACAGTAATTTTTACTGCACTGTGTTCTTTACAAAGTTTTTGCAGAGAACAGTGAGTTTTTATCACTAAAAATTAAAAAATCAGAAAAAATATTGTTATACCCCAAGAGTTATAACTAAAGCTAGTTCTAAGTAATAGTATTGAATTTCTTCGAACTTATGACAACATATCTATGCCCAAACGATTGACTGCCTACCCAATAGTTATAAAACTGAATGGCTACAGTGGTTAGAATATTAAATGCGTTTTGATAAATACCTTTGCAGTTCTAATTAAGGTAGTTGTAATTTTACACTCTTCAATACACATTTCGACGATTTTCTGGTAAAAATAAAGTAAATCTTTTATATCAAATGATCAACTTGATAAACATTCAACCCGACCCCATGAAAAGTACTGTTAAAAATATGAAAATAGTTATTTATGTGACGAGTTGCAAAAAGTAGATTTTTTCAGCACGAGTCGTACATTTATCCAACGAGGCTTGCCGAGTTGGATAAATACGAAGAGTGTTGAAAAAATCGAGTTTTGCAACGAGTTCCATACAAAATTTTATGCAATGATTTTTTTTCAATAATGCTACTCATTCGAATTGTATAATGTTCATAATGCAACTCAAATGAGTTGCATTATGAACATTATACAACTATTTTCTATTATGCAACTCATTTCAGTTGCATTATGAACCGGTACGGAAAAGTTGGTCATTATGATACTAAAATGAGTAGTATGAAATAGAAATAATGACACTGAATTGCATAAAAAAACTTTTATTAACTCATGCTACAAACGATAGGACGTCAAAACATGTAATTTTTTTGTGTTTATTATAGACGCTTCACATGTAATTGGTTAACATCAAGAGATTAAAAATAATGTTTGGAATAAAAAACAACTATCGCATTATTTTTCGGCACACTCTGTATGTTATTGATACATATCTGATATATTTCAATTGCTTCCCAGTTGTAAGCCAAATACGTAGATTACTGAAAAAGCTGTTAATCTACTATCGGACGAATCAAAATTTCTCCTGATATTTCCCGATACTGAATCCGTAGTTGAAAAGTCAAACAGCAAATATAAATATAAATACATGAAAAAATAAAAAAATTCTACTCTTTGTTTTGATGCACATCTTGAACTGTTCCCTTTTTCTTATTACTAGCGCTATATAACTTGAATATTGTCCCAAAAAAAATTCAAACAGTTAATTTTAAAGTAGCTTTATCAGAAATTGCCTGACCATTTGATGGTAAACAATATGAATTCATAATCATAAATAAAATATTCTGTTAGGTGAAAACAACAATGCTCAAATTAAACTTTTCTCAATCACAAGTCCCTAAAATATTTTAGAAACATTTAAAAATGCAGCTCCTATCATTTCCCATGTTAAAAAAAATGTTTTCATGCACATCTCAATTCTCTCAGAGAGCCTCTGTCAAGGCGAATTACTGGGGGCTTCTAGATTATTAATTTTTATTTATTTTTCTTGTAATACTGGCGGAATAATATTTTTTTTTCCTTGTATTGAACCACCTTTCTCACTTTTGCCCACGAGTGTTTCCACCCCCAAGTGATAGTAAAAAGTCTAATCTTTCAACTACCGACTGAGCCATCTGCGCCATTTTGCACCGGAAATAGTTACTTAAGGTGAAAGTACACCTTCAAATATGATAAATTTGCCCATAACTTTTTTGTTTTAAGATATAATGACTTGACATCTTTGGAAGAAATGTGTATTTTGACGTCCTGAACAAGTTTGTAGAAGGTCACAAAACTGTAGGATTTTATCTGTTGAAGCTACACTAAAAAACTAGTTTTAGGGGTACTTCGCACAAAACGCTCCATATCTCGAAAACCGTAAAAGGTGGAGCTTTGACATGTTCTACGATTTTTTTTCTAATTATGGGCTACTACTTTGCCGAAGACGTAAAACTGCTAAAGAAATATTTTGAAAAAATAAAATTTTCACCTCACTTCTAAGGGCATTGATCATTAATAACATTTTATCAAAATACGCCTTCTAACATCCAGAAAAACTTTGTAGAACACGCTAAACCTCTAGAACCAACCCAAAAAAAGTTATTTAATTTTGATCGCAAAATCATTGATATCAAACACTGTGCATCGCCAGATTCACTAACTGAACTGACCTTCAAATCACACACCACACAAGCTCTGTAACACTTCAAAGCTAAATTTTACTGCTGCATAATGCAGCAAAAGCAGCTCTATTATTATTATTAACTAGCTGTCCCGGCAAACGTTGTCTTGCCCAGCTGTGGTGGTTTGACAACTGTTGAGCTCATAACGTCACCACACTCTAGATTGATTTCATTTCGATCGTGTTGATTTCCTTCCCAGCTCATGAAAAATCAGTTTTTTTCAATTTTGTCACTTTTCTAGATGATTTTCGTAACTTTTTGTACATATAAACACAGCCACCACGAATACGAACCGAACCGTGCAAGAGTCATCCTGATCGGTTCAGCCGTTCTTGAGTTTTGTTGCCTCAAAGGGACTCCAAACTCATTTTTATATATTATTATTAATTATTAATTGCTCATTCTCGTCGGTAAATTGTAAACAACAAGTTGTCTTCATTCTAGGGAAGATGCAGGCAAATATGTGCGTGAGTTATGTGAATACAAAACATCGTATTTAACTACCACAGGGAAGTTTTATTTAGTTACACTATGATGGCGTTTCATGATCTGGTGGACAAAATTATAATTTATAATCAGAGCACATACGAATTTTCATTTAAATACACATACAAGATGCTAGTTTACCTTCTCTATGTGTTCGGCAAAGTTTGAGTACTGACCACGGCTATCACGTGTGACCAGGGCCGGATTCACAAAAGTGGGGCCCGATGCCCTTTATATAGAGGATATATTTTTGCCCATATAAAGTGTAATATGAATCATTTTTACAAATATGTTAAGGACAGACTTGTTAGAATCCCAACATGGCCGCCACAATGGCCGACTTTGCCACCTACTCACGATTTCGAGGGCACAAATCTCTTCGTAAACAAAACCAGCGCACCTGATCTTCTTATTTTAGACTTATTATAAGTGAGCAAGAACATAATAATAGAATACTTTATTGTGTGAAGCTTGCTTCTTGAGATTTGTGCGTTTGAAGTTTTGATGCACTGTTAAAGCGGGATGTTAAGAAGCTTGTCCTTAACGTCATTGTGGATATTTAAATAAAGTAAAAATAATGCTTCTCAAAAGTGTATTTGTGGCGTTAGATCCCAGGTATAGTAGAAATTTATGCCATAGTTCAAAGTGAAACTGCATGAAGAGTTTATATGCCAGGGGAGGTACCAGCGATCTCGCAAAAGAATATTCCTCTCAAATTAAAAAGGAAATTTTAATAGAAAATGTTGAGGATATCTTAGAGAGAACCCATTACATGAATTTTATCAAGAGTTCGCCATGGATTCATCCTTATTTCATTAAGCAAGTCTCTTAACAGTTTTGTATTCTTCGATTTGAACAAGTCGTAAGCTGTCTAGGTAAAATCAAACTCATGAGTTCCAAAAAATCTTCTAAATTTCAGACAAAAAAACATTTAACGGGACACAATCGGTGAAGTACTAGAATTGAAGTAATGAGCTGAATTTTTGTATGATAAAAAGGTCAATTCTTCGTTTCTGCAATGAAATAGTTCATTAAGCGTGGGTATTATGATTAATTGTGTTGTTTAAGTTGCAAGAAATGGAGAACACAATAACACGGTTACCAAAAGTTTTGCTCAAACAGCATCAAATTAGGCAGGGAATCATAATACCCACGCTTTTTGAACCATTTCATTGTAGAATCGGAGAATTGATCTTCTCGTCATTCAAAAATTCAGCTCATTACTTCAATTCTAGTGCATCACCGATTATGTCCTATTCTTTCAAAAATCTTCAAAATGTTTTTAAAAGCTTTAGACAAAAAAAATCACTCTTTTTTGTGAAGTGAAATTTTGTGGGGACCCCTGAAATGTGAGGGCTCGGGGCCCTGCCCCTCCAAAATCCGGTACTGTGTGTTTGGGATTATGACCTCAGATGGCAACACTGATCGATCTACATAAGACTGTCCATTAACTGGGGGTGTTGCTAGTTAACAAGTAAAGTTTCAGCTTCTCTATCTAGGGATCGAAAGCAGAAAGACATGTGTCGTCTTCGACAAAGTTGTTCAGAAGGACAAAAACAATCTGCAATTCTACAATTACAATTCTCAAATGATTGGTGATCTCATCGCTAGGTGGTGCTAGTTATAAAGTAAAGTTTTACACTTCTTTATCTTGGGATCCAAAGCCGATAGAAAAGTGCCGTCTTCCACAAAGTTATTCAGAGGGAAAAGAATATTTAAGTGATTCATCAATAAGTTGGTGATTTCACAGCTAGGTGGCGCTAGGTTTCAGATAAAATTTAAAACTTCTTTATCTCGGGATCAGAAGTATATAGAAAAGTGTCGTCTTCGCCAAAGTTGTTCAGAAGGACAATAATATAGACGTTTTATGGCAATATTCAAGACATATTACAGTCACTGTTTTCAGCCAATTAATTCTTATGTTTCTGAGAAATCTAAGCACTTTCACATTTCTTCCCTTAAGTTCCTTAACACCCCACTTTCATATTTTTTATATTTTCTCCAAACAGTTTTATAATTAATATTCATAGCAGACAATGCACAATGGTCCGTGGGCCGTATTTAAGTGAAAAACATTATTTACGACTATTAGTTTAAGCTATATGCTATCTTCGGGAAAGTTTCTTCATACTTTTTGAACATTTTTTCCATTAATGTGAAATTAGGGTGGTCCAAATGGTTCTCAAGATCACAATGTCAACTTTTATTGTGTCCATATGTTTAAATATTCTACAAAGTTGAACATCACTTTATTCGGAACAACTTTGCCGAAGAAACCATATTGCTTTCTCTTATGGTTTCAAAGATATTATTTTTTGAAGAAAAAAAAAATAGGGTGATACACGAAAAACAAAAGTTTTCTTTTAATAACTTTTTATATATTGATTTTTCGCAAAAACTCAGTTCCGGGGAGCACTTAATATGCAATATTACTTCCAAAGACAGCAAAGTTCTATGTCCTCAATTTAAAAAGTTATGGCTTTCTTTTAAAAATGGCTTATTTCCAACGCTCAATATCTCAGAACGATGCATGTGTTTTTCGTTTAAACGATTTTTTTCATAGAAGAAGGACCCCAAGAGCGAAAATATAAGAAATACGAGTTTTCCGTCTTCGTGTGATTTGTGAATTGTGATTTTAAAAGCATAAAAAGTGTTCAGAACAAAGTATTAAAAAAAATAAATAAAATAAGCCAATTAAAATATATTGAAATGACCCCGTTTATTCTAAGGAATTTTTGTTCCTGGTCGAATTTTCTGGGAAGTAGCGTTTCTATTACACATTTTTTCCCTTCGAGTATTACCTACACATCTCAATATTTAAATGTGAATCATTTTTTCACTTTTGAAAACATTTTTATTATCATAACATTTTAATTTATTTGAATACAATATTAACCCTAAAAGGGATACCTGGGTCCATTGCACCCAAGGCGCCTTTCAGAGCTCGTCTTTGATGGAACACACTCAGCGAGATGACTAAACTGAGGCCATGAAGGTATCCCTTTTAGGGTTAAATTCGGTGGTTAAAAATCCATTGAATGGGGTTTCCAGTTAGCCTAGCGGTTGAGGCTATGGTTCGCCAATCCGAAGACGGCGGGTTCGATTCCCGTTCCAGTCTGGAAAATTTTCTCGATTCCCTGGACATAGTGTATCATTGTACTTGCCTCACAATATACAAATTCATGCAATGGCAGGCAAAGAATGCCCTTCAATTAATAACTGTGGAAGTGCTCAAATAATACTAAGTTGAAGCGAAGCAGGCCAAATTTCAGTGGGGACGTAGAGCCATAAAGAAGAAGATGAAATCCATTGAATATTACCCACCCTTATTTATGAAAAAAAATACCGTCAATTCACCAGTCACCGTGGGGGCTCTATTCAAAGTGGGCCTGCGAATATTTTTTATTATTTCCATATTACAATTGAATGGCATAACAATTTCACTTTAATTTAGTCAATACAACACTAATGAATTGTTACCATGTCAAACGCAATGTCTTTTTGACACTAATGTGTGTTTACATAAACGATATTTTGTTCATTTACTGCATTCGTAGTACAAAAAAACAAAAACTGCGCTTACGTGATTTAAGCGTTTAACTAGATGTAGCAACGATTTTATTTGTCTCTTTAATAAAAACAAGTCAATCAACGATTTTATTTCACATACAAGCAATTAAATTCAATACCAATAAAGTACGATTCCACTTACTTTTTATTTGAACCAAAAGGGGCCGTTAAATGGATACTCTAAAAATCGATGGTCTCCATTCACCGATGTTGCTCCATATAAGTAGAAAAGTTTGAACATTCGCCTTTCTAAATAAATCTTCAAGTTATTAACTTGAGATAAGTATAAACGAAGAAAATTAACAAAACTGGGTGGTTTTGATCATTTTCAAACAAAAGGAAAAAGCTTCTGATACACAGAGAATGGTTACCTACCACGGAAATAGGCGACCTTCCCATCCTGTACTACATCCTCTAATGTACTATATTACCAATTTTTGTGAACAGTTTTCTTCTTTTGTGGTTATTACTGTAATTTTAACCTCTAATGAAGGAAATTAACAGCGGTACCCACAATGTTTATAAGATTGTTGTAAAACGACAGCCTTTATTCGCCCCAAATCATTGTGACTTGACGGTACAACAAATTCCATCACATCAAGAACTGCTAAACGTATTCGTACTTTAACTGGATATATAAATATACATTCTTGGAAATGAAAATGCCAACAATGGGTGAACCTTGAAATGTGTTTAGTAAATCTTTTCAATATTTGTGAATTATAAAAAAAAAATGTTCACATATTTTCAACAGCTCCAGCGAAATGTGCATACTAAGATTTTTTTCAGCAGATTAGAGTTGTATTCAGTATCTGATCAATTTGTACATGTACAAAAAATGGTCACATAAGTTTTTGTTTATGGAAGTTTGATGATTTTTTCCGGATACTAGGGGTGACTTTTGCAAAAGTATTTTTGCTAATATGGAATGATAAAAATGAGGAAAATGTATTCATCTACAGACAAAAAAGACGTGATTTTATTATGCAAGGATTGCAACAATAGGCAGATGCAAACTTGAAACCCATTTTGGAATTTTCGATTTTTGATGGATGAATACATAAATAACATCGAAAATCAAAAATTACAATTTAGGTGGATTTGAAAAAGAACGACGGTAATGAAGATATTTGAACGTTTGGCAGGTAAGCTCATGCATGAGAATCCATAGATTCAATCGGAATTCATGACAGAATTTCAGGAAAAAATTAAAAACAATTTAACTCTTGTCGTGCATTCGGGTTATTATGACCCAGACAGGCACGCTTAGCGTGCACTACGTGAGCGGGATGAACTTTAGCTAATGCATTAAAAAGGTTAAAACGGAGATTCTGATTTTGTTTTCAAGAATTGCTAGCGGTATCTCTGGTGCTAATACTGGAGAAGCTGCTATATGAAATGCATATTTTTTTTTTTTGCACAAAAACATTGAAAGCTCAAACGCAGCTGCTATGGAAATAACTGTCAAAAATTTACTGAAGTGGAAATTCAACTATGACACACCTCGTCCTCTTTTTTAATCCACCGTTGGAAAAAGAACTCTAGCACCAAGATAATGAGCAATCTTGCCATTTTTGCATTTTTGAAGCATCTTTTTAATTGGTAGATTTGTTCAAAATCATAAAAAAGTAGTTTGCTCATTACCTTGTTGGCCAGATTTCTTATCATCAGCCAACGATGGACGTGAAATCAGGTTTAAGTGTAACCAATGATAATTTTTTGACGTTGTTATTTGATGAGGTTCTAATGCTTTGACTGATGTCTATTTTGGATGAAAATTCGCAAGTTTTTTTGATTTATTATTTTCATTCCTTCACCATCGCTTATTATTTTTCAAAAAAAAAAAAAATCCGCAATTACTTAAAAAATTATTCGAGTTATGCAAGCAGACTTATGCTATCAATCATACCTCAATCATACTTAGAAAAGAAATTCAAAACAAATTATTTGGTAAGGGGCATCCATTTAGTACGTCACGCTAAAAATGGGAATTTTAAACCCCCCCCCTCCACCCTTCGTACGGGTTTTTCCTATACTTAACACTTTGCTTGTCACACCTTTCAGAACCCCCCTCCCCCCTCTAAGCGTGACGTACTTTATGGATGCCCCCTAAGCTTAATTTCTTACAAAGTGTCACATAAAATGCTTTTACAATTCTGGTGCTCGAAGCGAATTGACCAAACTTAATTTCAGAATTCCAATAATTCCTTTTAATGCCAGTAGAAATTCGTCCATGAACTTCGTGGAAAATATTTTAAAAGATTTCCAAAAATTTCCGGTGGAAAATAAACAACAGCAGACATTTTTGGACTCCTCATTGTACAGAGTTTGAACCCCGCAGGGAATCTTTTCCGAAGTTTCTTCAGAGTTCAGGCAAAGACTTCCTCCAGGATTTCCGTTAAAATATGTTGAGCCATTATACAAAACTGACTAGCTCAAATAAAAAAAAATGTTAAATCAAATTATTCGTTTTCAACACGAACCAAAACATATTACAGTGGAGCGGACCTGATGTGATGGAAGGGAAATAAAACGTGGGTACCGCAATGGACTATTCCCGGATTGTGCCAGTAGATAACAGGTAATTTAAAGTTCCTGTGATATAAATCGATCCAAGAAATGCTATTTTAGTTTTCTCATTTCATATTTTTATTATTTAATTGAAATTCTGTGGGAGTCCCTCACTTGTGGAAGCTCAAAGCCATATTTGTGAATCAAAAGTTTCTTCAATAATTGATTGACTACACAACAATGCACAACAAGGATAAATCGAAATAACGCATGACACAGGTTTTTCCAAGTGGACCCAACTGGGATCAACAATATTGCAAAATTAGCTTTACAAAAACATCGCCTGAGAGACGAGAGAAAATAATACGGTTAGTATGAAACATCGAAAAAATATTGAATATTTTCACTGAACAAACAAAACTCCAAATTGATGAATTGATGTAACCACACTCTGCATTCAGAAAACGTCCACAAAGTTATGACTAACGATTTGGGTGATAATTGTTTTGAAAACGGGTTGAAATGTCATGTGAAAATCTGTTAAAATTATTCAAAAGAAGCATCCCTAGAAACATTTTCTAAGCCACTCAAATCTGAAGTAGTTGACAAAACTGAAAGCATTTTATGTTGGTTTTATCAAGGCTCTGTTAACCTTTAGGAGTATATTTAACTTAAAACTTTTACATAGCACGTCTGTTAAGGAAACCCTATTTGAACATACCTGTACTCATATGCTTCCAGAACCGGAAATAAACTGTTTTAAAATCCTCTACGTATTTTTTTGTTGCTCGTCTCGTTCTTCGCTAACCCACGAACATTCACACACAAACACGAAAACTCACATCAATTTCGATAAATTTGCGCCAGTACAAAACACTGCTACTTTATATTGGAAATACCGTTCCACTACAGCAAAAATCCGAAATATTTCTTAAACATAGAGTAGAATGTTGACACAAAACACAAATCGAGTTAATTGTAATTTTGTTCGGCCCTAAATCGGTTACTTTTTCTACAGCTGGCTTACTAGGCTTTTGGACACTAACATAAAATCACGTAAATTGCAGCCTGTTTTTCGGCTGTATTTTTTGCTTTACTTTATTTGCACTACCAAGAATCCCGAAAGTTGTTTTGATCTTTTTTTTCTTCACACGAAAGTAAACGCACTACAACAGTAAGCACAATTTTTTGTTTGTTCCAGAACTCTGAGTATTCCTCAATTTTCTTCTGTTAATTTTACGTTTTTCCAAAATTTGATTTTGAGCGGTCCGAAAAATGAACGATTGCACTCCAACAACAAGCATGGGCAAACTGGTGTTCAGCACCTTTGCCTGATTCGATCGATCATCGTCGTCGTCGTCGTCGTCCTTGCGATTCCTTTCTCCCCGTTCGGACTACCTTCTTCGATCGTCACCACCTGAAGCGGTGACATATTTCATTGACCTTCTCCTGAGGTCGCTCCGCATTCGTTCGTTCCGCTTCGTTCGGTGGAGAACTTGGTACGGGGATGAGGGTAGATGGTGTTCCTTGCCCTGTTATTTCAGGACTGTTCTGCTCACTTGCATGACTCCAGGTAGGGATGGGAGTCCTTTGAACTTTGCTGTGACCCTTTTTATGAGCGAAGCTATTAAATCAGAACATGCATCGGCGCACATGTGAGAACGAACCAGGGTCCTTGAGATGGGAAAAAAGGAATTTCCAACCGTAAAATCCCGACCTTTCCTCTGGGCTCTTTTGTTCGATTGCAGGAATTCCCAAGGTGCGCTGGATGTTGTTTCTTGGGGTGGTTTAGATGTTGGTTTGATGGGATTTTGTCACTTTGCTTCGTTAGTAAACTTAAATCACTGCCTCTTAGATTCGAGGTTAGAACGTAACTAAAATTGCACAATTTTTCAAGATTCCGAAACACTTGTCGTTGAAATAAAATTCTTCTTTTCGTCAGCCCAAAGGTTTTAAAAATTTTCTTCTTTTTCGTTTGCGGTAGCGCATTCAACTACAAAGGCGAACTTCGTAGAATTTTCTGTTTTGATCGCGATTTTTTTTGGCTGAACTGCATTCGACTCGATCCGATCAACGGATTTGGCTCCGGAATTCAAATCACTTGTCTTCACCTGTTCATGAGAACCACTCGCTTCCGAAGCTGTCCGAATTGCAACTCTTTCCCAGCTGGTAGTGCAATGTGTATTGGGTGTCCAAAAAACTCTAAATAAACCAAATATCAACTATCGAACCGCACATTTTGAGCTTTACGCCGTGACTGCCTGAGACCGACTGAAAAGTTGTAGCGCGACGGCCGGAGTCTCTCAAACATATATCGCAAAACACATTCGGAAATCATACACAAGCCGCCTGCCGTGCCAAACAGGCTCGGATCGAATCGAACGAGTGAGCGAGCGAGCCGCAGTGATTCCTTCAGAAAACCCGAGCAAGCGAGAAGCAACGCAGTTCAGATCCCACCTGCACCACCCGTGTACGCTCTCTCACGGCAACTGTACTCTCCCACCGCATCGGAAAATAATAAGAGTTGTTGAATTTTTGATTCTTACAATTTATTCTTATGCTCACACACTCCCCCGCATAACAACCGCAACCGACGGCTTTGGATCCATGTGAGTCCTTACCCCACACTCACTCACACTCACGCGCTCATACTCGTTCCAAGCATCCGCTTGCTCTCGAGATACATGAGCTTTCGCAAACACCACACAATCCCTTCGCAATGCACTCACACAGCCGCACACGCACACACTCTCTCTCGCTCGGCATCGTACATAACACCCACCGAATGAGCGAGCATAAGGAAAAAACAAAAACATCACCCCGTTTTCCGAGTCTCTCTGCAAAGTATTTCGATGGAAAAAGCTCACCAGCCTCGCACTCACACACACTCTTCCGTAGCCATTCGCTCGCAATTCCACTCACCTTCCAGTGGGAGCGAACTCCCTCCCTCTCGATCAATGCAAACAATCCCAACTTCGCACTCACTACGGTGAGTTCCCCCTCGGTCGTCACTCACCGCGCTTCTCTTTCACAGCCTGTTCACATTCATATGACACCCCATTCCGGAGCGTCGTCTGTTCGGATCCACTCCGCTACGCTGTAGTTCTGTATCCTTTCCCTTGCTTGAAATCCGAGGCAAGGACATGCGCATAATTAAATCGCAGCCAACAACGGCGGACGGTACACGATGTATACATACAGGGGCGAATCCTAAATTTCTAATTCCTAAGCAACACACTGACGGTGGTGGCGATACACAGCTAACAGCTATACATTGCTTTTCGGGGATAAGTACATACGTCGACTCACACTCCGCGTTCGGGAGGGTGCGAAGCCCGAGGCTGGAGGACGACAGACGAAGAGGTAAATGACTCCGATTTCATCCACCAGGAAAGGAAGAAAGGTGCGAGGGTGAACAACCAAAAGCGAAGGGTCCCTTATAGATTAGCGAAATTGCCAAGCGTTTCTTCGCAGTTCAGAGTTCTCCGCGAGGAGGGTGAGACCGTATATGTACACATATGTGGATGTCGCGTTTTGCATCATCGTCCAAAACCGAGAGCCGGCCTTCTTTTTTCGCTCTCCGACGGGTCGGAGTCACGACCGACGATACGATGCGATATGCTGGGTGGGTGAGGGGCTTCGACGGTCACATATGTGCGAGGCGTGTTTGTTCCCACACACATGGGACGGCGATGCGATATGGGAGAAACATAAGTGAATTTGAGCCAATATCGGGCCTCGGATGTGTTACGCCGCGCGCGGTCGATGTCGTCTTCGTCGTTTTTGTCGTCATTATCGGTGGGAGTGGATCGTCGTGGTGCTTGGTTTATTGCCTTTTTGCGACTGTTCGCTCTGATGGTGGGTATGTGTCTAGTTGGCTTCTCTCTATTATTGTTGGCTTGGACGGTTGCATTGCTCAGTTTTTTTCGCTTTTGTGGAGGGAGTTCAAATAGAAAACGGTAACCATCATCGGTCATGAAACAAAATGGAGAAAAGAAATTGATGCTATCCGGAATCAATACAAATTTGATTAGCTTATTTTACTAAGATGACATGGTGTTTTGTCCGATCCTATCCGGGTCGTTGCTGGAGTAAGGCAAGGATGTATACTATCACCGCTACTGTTCCTCATCGTAATCGACGAGATCCTGGTAGGTGCGATTGACCGTGGATCACCTAAATGATTTTGAATTGGCTGATGACGGCTCAATGGTGCTCTGATATGCAGAGCAAGCTCGATGATATTGCCAATCGCTCCTCAGTGGTAGGTCTTATCATCAATGTCAACAAAACCAAATCGTTGGATGTAAACACGGCCAACCCTTCCAGCCTTACGGTAGCTGGGAAATCAGTGGAGAATGTTGAAACTTTCCAATATCTTGGTAGCCAAATGGCGGCCGATGGCGGCACCAAAATCGACCAAGGTGCACAGATCAAGGCTGAGGCTGCTTTTGCGAGTTTAAGAAACGTATGGAAAAATAAGGGGGCGTCCATAAATGACGTAGCTTTTTTTAAGCGAATTTTAATACCCCCCTCGCAGCATTTCGTCACAAATTTGAATACCCCCCTACTAGGTTTTCATTTCATCACCCGGCAGGCTATCAATGACGACGACACCAACGACAATAATGGAACTGCAGTTCCTTCAACTTCATCGGAAGTGATGATGATGATTGTTGCCGAATGGTAACGTTGCATTGCAATGGGAAGCAATCAGTTGCGTTTATGCTAGAGAGCCGGTAGAGGCGCTTTTCTGATAAATGCGGCAAACGTGGCTAGGTGTCTTCAACCGACGACTGGACGAGCCGGTGTTGACGTAGTGGTTATCCGTCCAGAGAATTCCGTACCTTAGGGGTCAGAAGACCTCACGTGGCACGCTACATGCTAACCGGCCGGCGGTGGTCCCTCCTTCAGTGGGCCAACTTCAGACACTCTTCAGACCGACATAGTCACGAGTATTGTCAGCTTACCCGCCGCCCACATTGGTCATGGGGACGACATTCCACATTGTTCTACAATCGCCCTCAGGGAGCTACGGTCGGCCATCGTCACCGGTACCACAGCAACTTCCTGGCCCGGTCGATTTTGAAAAAGCCCTTCGCATCAAGCGTCTAATCGTGGAGAGAGTCACCCTGGCGGCAATCTGGTCGCTCACCGCCGTGACAGCTTGATCTAACTGTATAATAAACCGTCGATCAAGGTAAATGTTTATTTCAGTTTATTTAGGACCCTCCCACCGAAAACTCTCCCTACTAAACGCCCTGGAACCCGGGAGTCAAAAGATAGCCTTGGGTACCCACCCCGGAAGCGGCCGCGGCTCAGACCAGCTGCTTGGAGCTTAGGCCCGACCCCATCTGGGCGGAGCAATTGACTCCCGGGGTCAAAGTTTATTTCATGATTATAAAAGTGTACCCACCAACATCGCAAGGATTACGCGGAGGAGGACCTGCAAGCATTCGGAGTTTTAGAGCGACGCGTGCTCAGTACGATCTTCGGCGGTGTGCAGGAGAACGGTGTGTGACGGAGAAGAATGAATCACGAGCTCGCTGCACTTTGTCGGCTTTTCGGGCCCGTATGAAGTTGATCACCAATATTAACTTCTTTTCCCGATCAGCCTAGATAGCTGTGTAGTGTCGGTAGCGGTTAGTTTAACTGGCTAAGAATAGCACTACGGACCGCCTGTTCCAGTGGTAGGAATCCACTAATCAAGTGACCCCTAATTCATGGTGTTATGCGGCTTTACGCTTACCGTGCCTAGGAATGAATGGTTAGAGGCGTCTTATAAAAGCCTAATCGCAAACGGAGCCTGTGGAGTACCAGGGCACCCTCCACAGTATTTGCCCTTACTGTGCTAACCGGAGCAATAGCGCGGTGGACCTTGTGTTTCTCCGAGACAATCAGCTGCCCTTCTTCTATCTCATACTTGAGGCTGAATAAGGGCGGGATTATGAAGATGTTAATAATTAGTTTACATGTTCACCTATATGGTTTCGCATTATGCGTTTTAAACAGTGTATTCTGTGCACCCTCGCCTTTGGCACACTCAAATCGATACCGATCTGGCTTTATTGTTGCTGTTCTTTTTTGTGCTGTGATTGTTAAGAGTTTAATCTTGCCTAGTTTGGGTAGTGGCTACGGTTAGGATAGCTCAGATCAATCTTCAGCACAAAAGAACAGCAACGATCAATCTTTGCAGACTTATGCAAAATGATACAGCCCAAGTGGCGTTAGTCCAAGAACCTTACTTCGTAAGGGGAATTTCTATCTAGGAAACCTTGTGAATCCGGTGTTTGCTACTTTCAGTAAAAATGAAATGGCAAACTCACGTGTCATGCCTCGAGCATGTGTGCTTGTCAGCAACGCAATCGTTGCTACACTCATCTCTGAACTAACTACCAGAGATGTATGTGCTATCACAATCGATGTATCTGTTGGAAACCTCAACAGGAAATACGTTTATTGTTCGGTTTATTTACCGCATGATGAGCCATCCCCTACGGATGCTTTCAAGCAAGTCATTGCATACTGCACTTCAAAAGGCCTTCCGCTAATTGTTGGCAGTGATGCTAATGCGCACCATATAATCTGGGGCAGCTCAGACATCAATTTGAGAGGCTCCAGTTTGATGGGATACTTAAGTAGTACAGATCTTGCATTACTTAACATAGGCAACCGCCCAACCTTCATGGTATCTGGTCGAGAGGAAGTGTTAGACATAACGCTTTGCTCTAGCAGAATTAGTCATGAGCTGACCAATTGGCTTGTGTCAGATGAAGAATCTTTATCTGACCATCGCTACATCTTGTTTGAACATGTGAATGTTACTTCGCGAATCCCCGGTCAACAAACTGGGATTTCTTTACCGATTTGGTTGCAGCCAAATTTCATGGATACTCACCATCAATTGACACTCCAAGTGATTTAGATGATGCCGTTGCTACTACAACGGCCTTCATCATGGAAGCTCGCTGCCTTTTTTCGCTCGCTGCCATTCGCGATTGCTTGTTGTACGCTTTTACGCTCTGAATATATCGCATATTTTACCGTTTGGCTATCGTTGAAAATCACCGAAACTACTACCAGTTCTAAGGCTCCGTATTCTTTGACGTGTTTCTAGTGAAAGAATTGTGAATTTCGCCGTTTTAACGATGAATTCGAGTTGTGAAGAAATTGTTATTTGCAAGAGCTGTGCGGTGTGCATATACAATAGAGAATTTGGGCTATTTGTTGTGTGCGCCGGGCCGTGTAAAAGCTCTCATCACATTTCATGTGTTGGTATTGGCATGGAACAACGGCGTGTAATATCAGGAGGCATAGTATGGCTATGTGAAGAATGTCTACCTGCACTCAACGATTGTAGAAAGGGTGAACGAAGTTCACCAATATCCCCCGCTGCAAATGCCACACGATCTGATATAATTGAATTAAGGAGCCAAGTATCGATGCTTATGGAAAAGTTACACCGGATAATTCCTGATGATGCATCTGCTGCCATACCGAGTATGCTCCACTCCACTCCAGTCGTCACTACCGATGTATACGAAACGAACGATAGCTGCAACAACGACACAGGAACCGATCGTATAGAACAGACCCCCAACTCAAATGGTCCAGCACCCTACGAGACAACAACAACAGACGAACGCTGTTTTGCATTGCTTTTGTCGAACATCGATAGCTCGGCTTCGGAGAGTGACGTAAAGGCCATGGTGTGTAAATGCCTCAATGTGCCTGTGGACGATCGCGTGAGTTTAGTAAAGCTAGTTTCTAAGCGAATTGACTGTAGGCTTCTAGATTATGTATCATTCAAAGTGTTACTGAAATGTATAAGGACCTAGCCTAGAATACGGCAAGTTGGCCAACCGGGATAAGATTCCGAGAATTTCACCACCGTTCTATTCAAACTTGGTAACCGTGAATAATTAATGCTGAATGCTCAAAACGTATATGTTATGTCATGATGTTTTTTTTTTGTTGAAGAATAATGTCCGTTTAGTTTTTCTTGTTACTTTTTTGTTCTTTTTGTGATGATTTCGATATGTAAACCGCAAAATATGTCAATGTTTGATACGATAATGTATGTAATATTAAGTTAAGTTATTCAGTCTGTACAACATTTTTTGAAGACGAAGTAAATAAACAAATAGCTTTTGAAGAAGCATGCCCTCTGCGGTCTGTGAAGACCACAAGAGGAACCCCATGGTAGAACTCCGATCTGGCGAAACTCAGGAAAAAATGTAGAAAGAGTTGGAACAGACGACGTTCGGCTGGATCGGAGGCTTTCAGGTCGGCTCGCAAGGCCTACCAGAAAGCTCTTCGGTCTGCTGAACGATCCGGAAAAACCTTTGTACAAACGTTTCCAGTCTGAGTGAAGCCAGTCGATTGAACAAAATCCTTGCAAAATCTAAGGGTTTTCAAGTGAACGAACTTCGTTTGCCAAATGGTGATTTCACTTCCTCTGATGAGGAAGTTTTGGAATGTTTATTCAGTACACACTTCCCCGGATGTGTGGATATTACATCTTTGGATGAACCTGACGTCTTTTCTTGTAGTTATGATTCATTAGCTTCGGCTCGGAGTATTGTAACTATAGAATCGATTGAGTGGGCACTCAATAGCTTTGCTCCTTTCAAATCTCCTGGGGCAAATGGGATTTATCCTATTTTGCTTCATAAGGGATGTGATCATTTCAAACATGTTTTGAAACAACTACTTGTTTGCAGTTTTGCTACAGGGTATATTCCCAAATCCTGGCGGGATATTACTGTAAAGTTTATTCCGAAAGTGGGTCGCGCGTCGTATGAAGAAGCAAAGAGCTTCAGACTTATCAGTTTGACCTCTTTTCTTCTGAAATGCTTAGAACGCATAGTCGATCATCACATCCGTGATGTTCATCTGGCCAACGTGCCTCTTCATGTGAACCAACATGCTTACCAATCTGGAAAGTCCACTGTGACTCTTTTACACAAAGTTGTTTATGATATCGAGAAGGCATTCGCTCAAAAGCAATCATGCTTGGGTGTTTTCTTAGATATCGAGGGTGCCTTTGACAACGTGGCTTTCGATGCCATATTGGAATCCGCACGGGGTCATGGTATATTTCCAATGATTTCCAATTGGATTCACCAAATGCTCAAAAACCGACATCTCTTCTCTACATTGCGTCAAGCGGCGATTAGGAAATTCAGTGTTTGTGGATGCCCCCAAGGGGGAGTCTTATCACCACTTTTGTGGAATCTCGTAGCAGATACGCTATTGAGGCAACTCAATAATAGCGGTTTTCCTACTTATGGTTTTGCCGACGACTACCTAACATTGTAAGTCGGTATGTTCATCAGCACCCCTTTCGACCTGATGCAAAACGCTCTTCAGGTAGTTGAGGGTTGGTGTCGCCAATATGGCCTTTCGGTAAATCCGAGTAAAACATCTATTGTTCTTTTCACGGAAAAGCGAAACCGTAGTGATGTTCGACCTTTACGTCTCTTTGATTCTGAAATCAATGTGACTGAACAGGTAAAGTACGTTGGAGTCATTTTTGATTCCAAGCTTTCCTGGACACCTCATGTTGAGTTCAGAATGAAGAAAGCTTGTATGGCCTTCGGGCAATGCCGGCGAATCTTTGGTACAACTTGGGGTCTTAAACCCAAGTATATCAAATGGATTTACACAACTGTTGTTCGTCCATTATTGGCTTATGGATGTCTGGTGTGGAGGCAAAAGGGCGAAGTGAGAACGGTCCAATCAAAATTAGGCCATCTCCAAAGGATGTGCTTAATGGCGATGTCTGAAGCGTTCTCTTCAACTCCTACGGCAGCGCTCGAAGTGCTCTTTGACGTTGCCCCACTACACATTCATCTCAAACAAGAAGCACTTTCTTGCACTTACCGTCTATGGGTACTCGGTTTACTAGAGGAAACTCCTGTGAACCGCAGTTCAACACACACCTCGTTGTTTCCAGTTTTGGTGAATTGGGACAAAGTTGTCCTTGCTCCAAGTGACCGTACAATTGCTTGTAATTTTCCATATAGAACATTTTCTACGAAATTCTCGTGAGCTAAGGCTGTATCAGTCTTACTCACTTGGTAGACACTGCACCGTTTTTCAGGCCGAAATCTTTGCTCTTATGTGCGGAGTGCAATCAGCACTTCAGCAGCACGTAATGGGCAAAGTAATATACTTCTGTTCAGATAGCCAGGCTGCTATTAAAGCACTTGCTTCGGCCAACTCCAGGTCGAAGATAGTTATCGCTTGTCATACTCAAATCGAGGAGCTGAATTCAACAAACGCTGTTCACCTTGTATGGGTACCTGGCCATTCTTCCGTCGCTGGAAATGAATTGGCTGATGAGTTAGCTCGCACTGGAGCATTACATGACTTCATTGGCCCTGAGCCAGCTATTCCGGTATCCAAGTGTTGGATGAAGCTTCAGATTGACACCTGGGCTGCCATTTAGCACAAACAATACTGGAATAGTTTGGAGTCATGTCGTCAAACAAAATTGTATTGTACTGAGCCATCTCTAGGGGTGGCAAAGTATCTAACAAATCTGTCAAAGCAGAATTGCAGCATGCTGGTCAAAGCATTGACTGGCCACTGCCGACTCAGTTATCACATGGCGAATATTCAGCAAGCTGATTGATTTGCATGTGATAGCTGTGAATCCGATTATGGAACTTCGTATCATTTAATATGTAACTGTCTAGTTTTTGCGCGATTGCGTTTCCGAGTACTCGGGAAACACTTATTAAGTGAAACTGACTTCAGAAACCTGAATCTTCAGGACGTTCTGTTGTTCTTGACCCGCTGTGGTAAAGAGCTATGGGCTCTCTTTACGCTTCATGCGTTATCACAGTGCCCTTCTTAGGGCGCTGTTTGAACGATTCTATAACATTTACCCGAAAACCATTTACCCGAAAGACGTTTACCCGAAAACCATTTACCCGATTGTAACATATACCCGAATGCCAAATACCCGAACGCGACATTTACCCGAATGCGACATTTACTCGAATGCGACACTTGCCCGAATGCGACACTTACCCGAATGCGACATTTACCCGAATAATTTATTACTCTACATAAATTATGATTTTGTGAATAAAGTTTGTTTTGTTCAATGCAAAAAGTACATGTATTATTTTGTATTGCGGCTCAGACAAGCATTTTTAATGTCAAGTTCCTCAAAAACACATTTTATTAAATTTTCTCTGAATTCACAGGGCAAACACCTGAATAAAACTAATCACTGCAGCTTGATATTTGTGGTGTTTGAAGTTGGCATTCTCTCTAGAGATTTCCCTTCTTTGATTCATAAGCTGTTCTTTCGATAAGCAAAGAATAGTTAATGATTTGAGCATGAGCATGAGCATAGATGACCGTACTATTCGTAGTTGCTACTCCGTGATTGACCAGAACAATCGAAGTTGCACAAGGAACCAACAGACGGAGCTTGGGAGTAGCTTACCGTCCTCATTGTGCATCTTCGAGAATTCCAAACTTTATTAGGTCAATAACGGCGCCGGCCACGTCCTTACGGTCATCGAGGAAGGAAAGGAATGTTATTATGACGTGCGTTGCTTACTAAAGACCGAGATCACCTCTGCGTCTCCACGTCTGTCATGGGAAGGACTTTTTGTTAGTGGGGAGGGGAAAGGGCGCATGATATGAGTTCACTTTGGTAAGTGGAGTGATTCATGCAACCCTATTAATATCAAACCACTTATTTTCATTTGGACTAAAACAAAACACATGCCGACATCGAAGATGACGAACCATTCAGATAGTTTTCGAAGTGCGAAAATTAACGAAAGAGAAAATAAAGTGATTTGAACCAACGTGGCTTTGGAACTTGGGCCGACACTTGACGTGACGAACATTTCAATGTCTGTTGACTAAAATCGCAAAAAATGTTGTTTGTTGCATTTATCGTATCATAAATCGCCCCGTACAAAGATGAGCAGTCAAATAGACGACGACGACGACCGAATGAAAACGCGGCCTGTAAACTTTGCCTCCAAAAACTCACTAAATCACCCCGTACGAAGATGAGCAGTCAAATAGACGACGACGACGACCGAATGAAAACGCGGCCTGTACACTTTGCCACCAAAAACTCACTAAATCACCCCGTACGAAGATGAGCAGTCAAATAGACGACGACGACGACCGAATGATAACGCGGCCTGTACACTTTGCCTCCAAAAACTCACTCTCGCAAAAATCTAGCAAAGCGAGCGCGCGAAACTTTGCTGCTGCCGAACTACCGCACACTACTGACTGCTTGGCGTCCCGCAAAGAATAGTTAATGATTTAAAGAAGAGAAAAACTATATTTGTAGGCTCCGAAGGATAGGAATAGTTTGTCCACCAAACAACTTAGTTAGGATAACACTATTTCTGTAAAAGAAACTACCAAATTAGGCCTTTATCCCAAAAGCCATTACTCCGAATAGGTCATTACCCCGTTATAGGTAGAGAAATGGATAGTAAGCCCAGCATACTAATCGAGTGGTCATTAGGCCGAAAAAATGATAGATCGATCGATTAGCAGGCCTCGAAAGAACAGTCTATTCTAAAAAAGAAAAATATCTGATCAAGTTGCTTATTTAACATTCCAACTCGAAGAAATAGCCTCTATTACCAGTTTGGTCGACCAACTCAGCTACAGTACACAGTTGGACACTACGAATTCAAAAGAACAAACTTTTTGGTGGCAATTTAGTATTCATCCTCATGACTTTCGGCATGAATGATTTTTAGCCGAATGGCTCGATGTCTTTTCGGGCATTCTCACTTATCAGAAAGCTAGCCATTTGACAAGGTCTGGGGCATGAATTCGATACCAAATAAATTATAATGAAAACGAACTTCGTGGGGATATGGTTATTAGATCGCCTATTTGAAAGATTTTAAACAGACAGATTTAGACGTTTAAAAGAAGGAAACATTTCAGATTAAATTACTAAAAGCTTTCAAAGGAATAGCTATAACTTCGAAAGAACAGTCATAGCATGAATTTAAAAGAATTCTCAAATAAAAAACTTCAACAACTATATTGTAACAGCATTTTACAGTTCCAAAGAACAGCCAATAATAAAAAGAAGGGAGAATTATTTATTAAAATATGATTCGGAATTAGCGCATTAGCAAATGTTTAAGCAAATTTTAAGAGAACACAATAGTTTCAAAAAAGGCCGATTAATTAAGCATACTGAGCTCTTCAAGATCCATATTTGAATAGACAAGTGCATCGTCTTCGGCCATCGGATATGCACACTGAATATCAGGCAAATTGTTTGAATCAGCAACCTCTCCCTTCGTCACAATTTTCTTAAATGCATTTGCTTCTTACGTTTCCGTAAACCCTTAATTTTTTTATTTCTTTTTATTAGGGAATTTTAACTTATGGTGATTCTTCCCTCTAAGTAAACCTTTCATGAATCACAACGTTGTTAAAGATTGCCCAAGGATTACTCTTTTTAACTAATTAAGTTTTATCAACTTCTAATAAATTGTTCACTGTGGACACTTTTTGGGCGACCTCCTGAATGATTTGGGTTGGCGTTCGGACTTGTGATGTGGAGACATAAAAAAACATTAAAAAATTCAAATTAAAATTGCATTTTGACCGCCAATTACTCCTGTACCAGGGTGTTTGATGATCACTTGGCCTGATGATTATTAGGTCTAACGAAAGCCGGGTGTATAACACCAGGTCATAACATATTTATTATTGACAAATCATATGGGGATCAAGTTCACGGTTTTTTTTTTGCATTTTTAGGGTAAGTGTCGCATTCGGGTAAATGTCGCATTCGGGTGAAGGTCGCATTCGGGTATTTGTCGCATTCGGGTAAACGACGTTCGGGTAAATGTCATTCGGGTAAATGTGTTTCGGGTAAATGGTTTTCGGGTAAATGTTATAGAACCGTTTGAACCCATTGTGGTACGCTTATGCGTTATTACAGTGTCCTTTTCAGGACGCTATGTGAACCCATTGTGGTACGCTTTTGCGAGTATGACGATCTTATTCCCTTACCTGTCCTTTCCCATGTCCTATCATTTTTCCTTCCCTTCTCCGTCAGGTAAATGATGAATAGGCTCGTGTTCATGGCGATGGCACAAATTTCCCAAATGGAGGAGAACGTGCCTCTAGAGCCACCCTACTGATACCTGATACCCTCCCACCGAAAACATTCCCTACTAAACGCCCTGGAACCCGGGAGCCAAAAGATAGCCTTGGGTACCCACCCCGGAAGCGGCCGCGGCTCAGACCAGCTGCTTGGGGCTTAGGCCCGACCCCATCTGGGCGGAGCAATTGACTCCCGGGGTCAAAGCTTATTTCATGATTATAAAAGTGTACCCACCAACATCGCAAGGATTACGCGGAGGAGGACCTGCAAGCATTCGGAGTTTTAGAGCGACGCGTGCTCAGTACGATCTTCGGCGGTGTGCAGGAGAACGGTGTGTGACGGAGAAGAATGAATCACGAGCTCGCTGCACTTTACGGCGAACCCAGCATCCAGAAGGTGGCCAAAGCCAGAAAGATACGGTGGGCAGGGCATGTTGCAAGAATGCCGGACAACAACCCTGAAAAGCTTGTGTTTGCAACTGATCCGGTCGGTACAAGAAGGCGTGGAGCGCAGAGAGCACGATGGGCAGACCAGAAGGAGCGTGACTTGGCGAGCATTGGGCGTGACCGAAGATCGAGAGCGGCAGCCACAAATAATTGTCGATAATGTCTTACCTTGAAATTCACAATTCTGGCTAGGATATTTTACACGATGAAAAAATCAAATAGGGTATGTGTTCCATCATTAATCTCACGCTCCCGTATTCATCCTATTCGAAAACAAGCGATTACGGCACCGATTGATTCCGTTCTTTTTGTTTTCATGGGTGCTCACTTCTAACAAAAAGTACAAAAATAAGAAACAAAACAAATAGCGCTTCAATCCTTTGTTTTTCGTAGGATGAAAATGGGAGCCACATGCTTAAGAAGGGAACCAATACCCTAGTTCGATTGTTAGTCGTGAGTTTTCCACGGATACTTGAGTGTTGAGTCCGACCTGTTCACGGATCTTAAACAATAACAGTGGTAGTGATACTATTTAGAACAATTTCAATTTTAAACCCCAGTTTCGCAAAAAAATAAGATGACTAGATTGTAGTTAAAATCACATTTTTCTATAGCAATCAATATCAGAATTTTTATCTAATGTGTATATGCTTTGTGAGCCTATGTCACCAGCAGCTTTACCAAACAATTCTGCCCTGCAATATGACAAAACCTAGTCCGCAATTTCCTTTTATGGTTTTACTGCTAGCTGCAATTTGTCCTCGTGCGATTCTTCTCCTTAGAAAAATCATACCAAACGAGCCAAAACTCACAACCGAAGCATGGGCCCAAAGCCTCCAAAGAAGTGCACAAGTTTGCATATCTTCCAGCTTTACTTTTCGTCCACACTTTCTTCTGACGCTACCACTTACCAGCAGTCCTCCAATCATTCTCTTTTATGACCCCCCAAACAACAGTCGTGAAACGAAAACAAAACTCCACGTTCCCGTTTGCGTTGTGCTCCGTCGTCTTTAATTACTATTGTAAACATGTGTCCTTTCCAAACATTGAACTCTTTCTGCTTTCTGGTGCATCGTCAGCGTCAGCTGACGGTATGGTTCAGTTATGGATGTTTGCGCTTATTGCCCTAGCAGCAGCAGCAGCAATTCAAGGATAAGGAGGGCGTGTTTGGGAATGAACCCATCTTAGCTCCGAGAGAAAGTGACGTGGTAGAAAACAATTGCCCATCGTCGTCGTCTTCGTCGTCGTCACCGTTGTCTGCTGGGCCATTGTTCGATGCTCGGTTTTATTGCCCTCAGGGGGTTTGGCAATAAACATTCTACCCACGATGATGAGCAGTATGTATATATGATATGGTTTATGATAGGAAACAACAGTATTGGATAATCCCTCATATCAGCCGTAACATTTCAATAGGACGGAACTGTTTTAGGGAACAACAGTTTTTCATGACGCTGTGGAGCTCATCTCAAAACGGCCGCCACAAAATCTCACTTCACGTAGTCTTGTAAAATTTTAAACATATTTTATGGTGAATCCTGGAGAAAAGCGCTGGCCGAATACTGTAGGAACTCCGTGACTCCATTGAATAGGGAATGAAAAAGTTCCTGCTGAATATGTCTGAATATAAGATATTAAAAAAAAATCACGGTAACCAGTTTTTAAAAACATCCTACAGGTCCTTAGACCATAGTTCTGTAGAGACGTAGTTTTCAAAGATATTCTAGGACCTCCAAAAACTTCCGCGAGTACAGGTCTGAAAATTTACGAGTGTAATCAATTAACTGTTGCTATATTACTGATGCGGTGTAACATCCTACATATCCATAGATCATAGTTCTGTAGAAAACTACTTCCCAAATATGCTCTAAGTTAAGTCATCCAAGAATTTCCGCGAATAAAGAATTTAAGATCTACAAGCGTAATAAATGATACATTACATTACTGATACGGTATGACCAGGTCCATGGAGCATAGTTCTGAAGAGATGTTATTTTCAAGGATATTCTAGGGCATCCAAGAACATCCGCGAGTAAAGGCCTTAACATCTAGAAGCGTAATCGATGGATTGTAGCTACAATACTGATACGGTATAACATCCACAGTTCTGAAGAAAATTTATTTTCAAGGATATTCTAGGTCATCCAAGAACTTCCGCGGGTCAAGGTCTTAAGATCTATAAGCGAAATCACTGGGTCATTGCTACATTACTGATACTGTGTATGATCCTATAGGTCCATGGAGCATGGTTCTGTAAAGAACTAAGCGCACGGTTCTGTAAACGTGTTCCAGGTCATCCAAGAACTTCTGCAAGTATAGACCTGAAGATCTACTAGCGTATTCAATCAATTCTTGTTACATCACTGATACGGTGTAAAATCATACAGATTTATGGAATACGGAGATGTAATTTGCAAAGACGTTCTAGGTCATCCAAGAACTTCCGCGAGTTAAGGTCTTAAGATCATAATCAAGCATAATCAATAGAGCATAATCAATAGAGCATGGATCATGGTTCTGTGGAGATGATCTAGGTCATACAGAATTTCCACGAGTACAGAGTTTAATATCTACAAGTGTTATCGATTGATTTTTTCTACATTACTTATACGGTGTAACATCCTGTAGGTTCATGGAGCATAACTCTGCAGAGAAGTTATTTTCAAAGATGATCTAGTGAATCCAAGAACTTCCACGAGCAAAGGCCTTGAGATCTATAATCTAAATCAATGGGTAATTGTTGCATTATTGATGCCGTGTAACATCCTATAGGTCCATAAAGCATGGATCTATAGAGAACTACTATCCAAAAAATTTCTAGATCGTCCAAGAACTTCCGCTTAAGGCTTTTATTAAGGCCTCCAAGTATTATAATAAAATGTTGTTACATTTCTGATGCGGTGTAACATCCTACAGATCCATGGAGCATGGTTCTGTTAACGTGTTCTTGGTCATCCAGAACTTCCCGTAGTAAAGGCCTGAATCTACTAGCGGAGTTAATCAATTGCTTTCACATTACTTAGACGGAGTAACATCATACAGATTCATGAATCACGGTTCTATAGAGAAGTTATTTTCAAAGATGTTCTAGGTAATCCAAGATCTTTCACGAGTGAAAAGATCAATAAGCATAATCAATGGACTCTTTCAATTCATTACCAATGCGAGAACTCAGTAGTGAGTCAGAAGTTGACCAAAGTTCATAGCTATCGCAGTCGCAGTTGACAACTCGAAAACCTGAAGGATGTTGCACCGCATCAGTAATGAAACAGCAATTCATTGATTACGCTTCGAGATCCTAAGGGCTTTATTCACGGAAGTTCTTGGGAAACCTAGAACATCTTAGGGAATTAGTTCATTACAGAACAATTCTCCATGGACCTGTAGGATGTTGCACAGCATTAGTAATATAATGACAATTCATTGATTGCCCTTGTAGATCTTAAGGCCCCTACTCGTGGAAGTTCTTGGAGGACTTATATCTTTGGAGATTTGTTCTCTTCAGCTCAATGCTTCATGGTCCTGTATGATCTTGCACCGTATAAGTAATGTAAGAAGAATCCATTGATTACGCTTGTAGATCTTAAGGCTTTTACTCATGGAAGTTCTTGGAGGATCTAGAAGACCTTTGGCAACTTTTTCCCAACAGAACTATGCTCTCTGGACCTGTAGGAAGCTATATCGTATGAGTGGTGTGACAATAAACCATTGATAACGCTTGTAGATCTTCAGGTCTTTACTTGTGGAAGTTCTTAGAGGACATAGAACATCTATGGAATCTAGTTCCGTACAGAAATATACTTCATGGACCTGTAGGGCCCATATAGCCGAGGCGGTAAACGCACGAGTATTCAGCATGACCATGCTGAGGGTGACGGGTTCGATTCCCGGTCAGTCCAGGATCTTTTCGTAATGGAAATTTCATTGACTTCCTTGGGCATAGAGTATCTTCGTGCCTGCCACACGATATACACATGCAAAATGGTCATTGGCAGAGGAAGCTCTCAGTTAAAAACTGTGGAAGTGCTCATAGAACACTAAGCTGAGAAGCAGGCTTTGTCCCAGTGAGGACGTTATGCCAAGAAGAGGAGAGAGGAGAGGAGGACCTGTAGGATGTTTCAACGTATTTGAAATTTTACAACAATACATTGATTACGTTTTTAGATCTTTGTTTTATTCTTCGTTCACTTTACCTAATTTACAGCTGCATTGTCCACTAGGGAACTGCGTGAGCGATTCCAATTGGTAGCTGTACTGTACATACACTTTGTACAGCGCCTAATTGTATTCTATTTGAATTGTACTATTTATATCGAATTGGTTGCCGTTGCGCTGCTTTCACTGTCTACCCTATCATGGTAGAATGACGAGCATGGGATCGAACCCATGACCATCTGCTTATGAAGCAAACGTGTAGCCACTACGTCACGAGCTCCGGCTTTTTTAGATCTTAAGGCCTTTGCTCGTGGAAGTTCTTGGGGGTCCTAGATCATCTTTGGAAATTATTTCTCTACAGAACTATGCTCCCTGGACCTTTACCAATAATGTGGCAACAAACCATTGATAACGCTTGTAAATCTGCAGGTCTTTACTCGTGGAAGTTTTTGGAGGACCTAGAACATCTATCGAAATTAGTTCCTTACAGAAAAATGGTTCATGGGCCTGAAGGATGTTACAACGTAATGTAACAACAAACCATTGATTACGCTTATAGTTTTTAAGGCCTTTACTCGTGGGAGTTCTTGGAGGACCTAGATCATCTTTTGAAAGTAGTTCTCTAAAGAACCATGCTCCATGGATCTGTAGGATATTGCTTCGTATTAGTCATGTAGGGATAATCCATCGATTGAGCTTGTAGATTTAAGGCCTTAACTCGCGAAAGTTCATTGAAGACCTAGCATATCTTTAGAATTGAATACTCTTCTGTACAATGCTCAATGGACCTCTGGGATGTTACAACGCATCGGTATTGTAGCAAGAAACCATTGGTTATGTTTGTAGGTCTTCAGGCCTTTACTCGCGGAAGATCTTTGACATCAAAATTGGAGGGCATGTTTTAAAGTTATTTATTCACAGATGCTCCATACACCTGTAGGATGTGGTTCATGTGAATGTGGTTTATGAATGGCCTCTACGGGCTCGAACAGCCGTGAAATCAATAGTCAGATGAGATACATTGTGATAATAAATATTCAGTCCTGCATAAGTCTATAAGTCTGGTGGTCCTACTCCTCTCCGGACATGGCAATATGGACCATTCACGAACAGGAGCTGCTGCCCGGATAAAAACTAACCATAGGGTGTTTGGTGAAAACCATTCCTGCACCATACAGTGTACCAGCTATAAAAAAGTGTATTGTAATGAAATGGTTCGCTAAAAGCATTGCAGATTGTAGCTACTATACATTCACAATCGATTTTTATGTAACAATATATTATACTGTTTTTCTTACGTTTGAACCATTCACTTTTCCGAAACATTATTTTTCCGTGCATTTTTAATTATTTATTCAGTTTTAGATTTTTTACGTGCTTTGTTTTGTTTATGTTTGGACTTTTTTGAGGCATAGGAAAGGAAAGAGAAAAAAGTGAATAAGTTGAAACATCAATTTCGATGAGAGAAATACGAACGTACGTCAACCCGGAAAGACGCAGGTCAGATTACCGTAAATCAGTGGATGAGTTCATCAATATTCTTTCTGTGTTTGCATCTCTCATGTGAACTTGCCTTCGACCACAATCGAATCAAGTGCGATTGAAAAACTGTATCTTTCACGTAGAGCCATCTTTAACCTTGTCTTTAACATATGGACTGGACTGAACACTGAAATGACTTCTAATATAGGTTCGTCTGCGGGTTCGCTTATATTTGAATCGAACTTGACAGTTTTCTCATGAGTTGTTATGTATTTCAAACTTTCGACAAACTAGTGCCTCAATATAGTAATAACGGTTAAGCACGCTGTAATGATACTTTTTTATATTGTTACGATACTTAACAACCTGTATATTCTATATACAGTGATAGACATTCGTTTAGCCGAGAACAAAAAAAGTGTCAGGAAACTCATACAAAAGGTTTTATGATAAAACTTTTTCATCGTAGTAATAGTATATCTAGTACAGTTTTATAAAAATTACATTAAACTTACATATACACTGAAACAAAACCGAGGGTAAAAACCCTTCAAATTTCATTTTTTGCCTAGACATTCGTTTAGCCGAGGTAAATGAAAAATTGGTTTTCAATAGATTTTTTGCAATTTCGTGAGTATATTTCGAGGATATACTCCAAGGCATTTAGTTTATGACGTGTTAGCCAAATATCTTGCTATAAAAGTTTATTTATTTGTGAAATTCAGAGAAATATTATCAAAAAATGACCCGATAAGGAGAAGCGACGATAAACAAATTTATTTAAGAAAACTGATTTCTGTAAACACCCAAACGTAAGCTAGATTAGCAGTTTTGAAAATATGGCACAGAATTATTGTCAGAAATGTTCAAATTATTGCATAAAATGTCATGAAAAAAAAAAATAAGTATATTGGTTTTTGGTTGGTTGAACTTTAAAATGGAATTGATAAAAGCTAAAATAAATAGTTCTGCATTGAAATAAATACGTGCCCTAATGCATGTGGAGTATACCTGTTTGATACTACCATTACTAAATGAGTTGAAAGACTGCAAAGTGAAAGAACTGCTAGAAGTGTCAGATTTTGTGTACCCTGCTTATTCAAAAGCAGATGCTCATACAAAAATGCAAGATTTGGTTAAATAATTGGTTTATTTCATTCAAACTGAAGAAATATATTATAAATGAGTCTTAGTTGTGAACCACATTCATTTTTAACATGATTTATTTGAAAAGAATGTCTAAATTATGAAACAAGTAGTTCATGCTAGAAATTTGAATACTTTCGGTGCCATTTCTCGAAATATAAGCCGTCCAATATATATTATTTCAGCCAGAATACAGTCTAGAAGATATTGGGAGCTGTTAGAAGACGTAATAGTAGTAAACGCTGTGATTTATGCAAGTGAAACCATCATATTTAATCAAAACAATACTTAAATACGTGAATTTTTGATGGTTTGTGTTATTTTTTTCTGTTAAAAACGTTGTTTTTCGCAAAAATTCAAACTGCTTTGGCCATGAAACTTTCATTAGATTCTATTGAAACACTTCCGATAAAAATAACTAAATCGAATCTCAATTGAGAAACATTTAAAATATTATGACATATTTATATGAGTTGCATGCAAAATAATATGGCAACACTTCCAAAAATGATCTAATTCATGATTCATAAGTCGATCTATAATGCAGATCACCATACGTAATGACTTTGTTGGATATTTTTCTAAATTTTATAGTTTTTTATTATGGAATTCTAAAAATTGTACAATTCGGCTAAACGAATGTCTAGGCAAAAAATGACATTTGAAGGGTGTTTACCCTCGTTTTTGTTTCAGTGTATATGAAAGTGTGATATATCACATTTTTCTAAAACAGTACTAGATATACTATCACTACGATACAAAAGTTTTATCATAAAATCTTTTGTATGGGTTTTCTGACACTTTTTTTTGTTCTCGGCTAAACGAATGTCTATCACTGTTAATAAAAATGCAGTGGCATACGTGGGCCGCGCATAACTTGCGAACGGAAGGTCCGATTTTGATCGTCTTAGTTTTGTTCTGTTAGTTTTCACCCAAGGAAGGTTTATGAGGCAAAAAAACATGGAAAAAATAAGAGTTTTTGAAAATCGATCTTCCATACGTTTTGGTCTTGGATAGAAACTTGAAACGTCAAAAAACGCAGTAGGCAAGACAAAGCTTGCCGGGTACAGCTAGTATATTGTAAAAATCTTATTTACAATTCACGGTATATTGTAAAAATTTGGTTCTAAATAGTACTGTTACAATGCAACGTTCGGTTTTTCTACTGTATTTTTTATTCGGGTGGCGATCGGAGTTTTTGCTAAGGATCATATTTGGTGGTATGCAGGAGAACTGTCTGTAGTGCCGCATTAATGAACCATAAGCTTGCTGCACTCTACGATGAACCCAATTTGGATCGCTGAAGTTTACATACTTCATTTCTATCCAAGTTTAGCGGCATAAACTTCGCCGAGTTCAATAAGCTCAGATCTTAACGATAAGATGAAATTTTGTCACGTGCTGCACAGCCAACAGGACAGTTAGTGACTCCCCAAAGTGGAACCAAACTCAACTTCTGTGCGACGCGTGATGAGAGGATGATGATGATGATGATGACGATGGTTTTGCTGGTGTTTTTCTTAATTATACAAGTTTTTTAACCATCATCATCATCGGTAGCAAACCCTTTCGCTGCTAAGGAAACGCACCCGGTTGAGACAGCAACTGCAGATGGAAAAACAGCAAAAAAAAGTTGTGGTCTCAGCACACAAATTGAACGAAAAAGTAGGCAACTGAAGTGCATGGTATCGCACGGAACGGTAAAACTTCGACAACTGGTGCTATACCTTTTCGCCAAGCTACATACAAAGTATATCGACGTCAACTTGAACCGCTCTATCTCTGGAAAGCTGCAGAGAACCCGGCCCAGCCTCACCTCCTCGAACAGCAAGATGAGATTGGCGCAAATTAGAATTAAATTTTTAACTCATTAATTTGTTGATGTAGACATACCCGGGACGACGGCGACGACGTTCAGTAGACAAGTAATTGGAAGAGGTGGATCTCGGCATCCCTCCCGGTTGTTAGTTGGTGACCGTCAGGCCAGGCACGAGGTGCGAGAAAAAGGAAAATCGAAAACAAGCTACGAACTGATGGGCCTTTCGCGGACGCGAACCACCAAACAAGCTCCTACGTTGTTGGATAGAGATGAGTGAATGCCAGCGAGGAACTTCATTACTGGGCTGCTGGCGTTGGTTGTTGTCGACGATACACTGCAGAGAACGAAAGTGTGGGAGGATATCCTAAAAGCGCTTGAGGAATTTAATCACTACTACTGCAGGATGGGTGTGTTACTTTCAAGCACAACAACGGTTCTCCGAAAAGGGAAACATAGGCGAGTTAGGGAGTGATCGTGTGGTTTTGTGAAAATATGTCGGAGAAACGGCGTATGCGTGGTTTCCCTGAATAATAATAATTCAAGATGAGATATAATTATCAATCTAAGGCTTAAATATTTGGGTTGCGGCTGTTGATCTCCTATCACGTTCAAATACTGCATGTTTCCCTTCTGTTCGAACCGTTCCATGATCTGCTGGGTTCCATGCTGCAGCATTACTGCCCGCTCTGCGTTCCTCCTCCGAAATCACTCTGCAGTCCTCGTCGAACCATTCGTTCTGTCGACCTTTTCCACGTACCCGTAGGTACGTAATAACGAAGCTCTCGGCGGTACCCAACTAACAATCTCAAGCCGCAAGCAAGCATGGATGCTGAATTCTTGTTTATTAATAGCAATGATAGCTGAACTAAGATTATGCTTTTTCAATTGAAAAAGTAGCCCATGTTCAACCTTTCGTATCGATATTAACGATGATAATTCTAAACTCTTTTCAAGCATTTTATAACACTTAACAGTAATTCCTTCACAAAATAATTTACCAAGACTTTTTTCTGCTTCTTATAAAGTTCATTCAAAAATTTACACATGTATCTGTATAACGTGTTTTTCACAAGTCAAATAAGCATCATACTTCAACTCAATGTAGAGGATAAAAAACACGTGTTTTTCACTGAACAGCAGCTGAATTAATGTGCTGCTCAGTTGTTAACCATAAACAGAACATTATTCACCATTGCTGAATAGAAGTCGCAGTGTGATCATTATTAAACCACGGGAAGTTTATGTTTTGATTTGAGCGCTTCAATTCATCATCTCTATGATGACGCAGATAGGAAGCCATGCGGTTGGCAATCGACGGGTCTCGAGATCGAATCTTAATTGAGGAAGATTTATGAGTAGTTATTATTTCACAATAGTTTTTCACAGCATAAGTGCCAATCATGAACTCTCGTGGAAATTCAAGAAAATTGCATTTTATTTATTTTGATCATTTTTGATAAAGCTAAATAACAGCTGTAAAACAATTAAAAATCAAACAATTCAGTTGGTACACAACACTATGCTTTATATGTAGTTCCTCCAAATTTGTGTTGTGAACAAAACCCGAACAAAGGTTTTGCCTGAAAATTATCCAAATGTTATTCAGCATCATGTTAAATTTATTCGTCGTAAAGGTACTTGTAAAATGAGTGATTGTCAGTTGGGTAGTTTATTACTGCTTTTACTATACTCCAGTGGCCCTCTAGAAAGGCCTCATAGAGCTCGTCTTCGTCTGGCAACGCTGCCTTGAGATTCAGCGCATTTGCTGAGGCGACCTCCGATCGCTACAGTCGCTTAAGGTTGTACTGTAGTGGTTGAAGTAATTGATTGTCAATGCAGTTCTTGAAGTTATTTGTAAGGAAATAATAAAACATGTTTTTAAATAATTATCCTGTAGATATTTCCTAATAATTCTAAACTCACAAAATACTTGCAGAAAGAAATGTTAGATAAATTTCCGAAGCAATATGTAGACTCCAAAATCTTTTCAATATAAATTGTAGAAAAAACTATAATTATTAAGAGCGTAACCATGGATGAAACCAATACGTTCCTGCTAAGTTGTATAACGTATTTTATCTTTCTCGCACAATACATCACTACATGATCCACAGCTTTAGAAGAAGGTTTTGTTTCTATAACCAGAAATTGCAGTTAAAATTTCAAAGTCGCTGCTGGAATTTTTCAAACCAGTAATCCCAGAAATTTTCAAAGAAATTTCCAAAAAATCAATTCGAGTCAAGTACAAGACACTGAAGACGACCTCACAGTTGAGGTCGAAATACGTATCTGTCAAAGGATGCAAATTCTTAGTGGAAATCAAAAGAACACTACTTAATCCGATTTTCTTTTCATTTTCATTTAAAATAAGTAAAAAAAAAAAACAAGTAAAATGCTGGTTTTTGTTATTCCAACCATGTGTTTGTATTCTATGACAGATGCGTACTTCGACTTCAATTGTAAGGTCGTCTTGAGTGTCTGGTACTTGACTCGACTCAAGTCAAGTACGAGAGGCACTGAAGTCGACCTTACAGTTGAGGTCGAAATATACGTTTTTCTTCATTTTCGTAATGTTTTCGTACATATGAGGGCTTGTACTGTTGTCTTCATGGCCCCTTAGTTGTAGGACAAAAGGTCGAGGGTCAAAAGATCGAAGGGTCAGAAGGTCGAAGGGTCAAAAGGGCGAAGGGACAAAAAGTCGAAGGATCAAAAGGTCGAAATAAAAAATAAGTAGGAGAAAAGGTCGAAATGACAAGTGGTCAAAAGGTCGAAAAATCGAAAAAATTAAATCGACCGAAAATAATCCTTTTTATCGTCTTCTTTCTTACTTTACGTTATCATTGCAGCTTGTCCTGCACAGTTATTAATTCTTATGTGGCCGACATGGTACCCGGGTACCCAGCGCCCATTTAAAATGCACGGTGTAGAAAAAAGCAAAAAGTTTGTCGGACACATAACGGTTAAATGAAGTGTTTTCTTTACTTGCCATTGCGTTAACTTGTACATTGTATAACAAGCACAATGTTACACAATGTCCCGTTCGGAACGGGAGATTGCGCATTGTATAACAATTTACCTGTTACTAGTTTACTGTCGAACATACATCCTTTTGAACAACGGAAGTTGTTAATGATATTTTGCTTTCTTAAAAAATAGGCCGTTCTTTCAAGTTACACTACCACAGAGATTATATTTAATTTGGCTTTAGATATTTTCAAAGAGATCTGCTTCAAAGATTTACTAGAATATCTAAATATGAAGATGCCAACGTTACGTTTTATTTTTTTTAGTTCAATATACTTATTAAAACACTGCATTTTTCGATACTTTATACGTCATGTTTTTATTTGTTTTGGTTATTTTTTTCTATTCTATCCAAATATTTATATTGATTATGATTGCGGAATGCGAAAAAAAACTTATGACTTACATCATCGCGCTTCTCGAACTAACGGATCCTGATCTTTTCAGTAGTATTACTTGTTACACCTTTTAACCTTTCAACCGTCTTACTTTACACATTTTCTCATAGTCACTTTTTCATTTTGACCTATCGACCACTTGTATTTTCGACCTTCTGCCCTACTTATTTTTTATTTCGACCTTTTGTCCACTTGCATTTTTGACTTTTTGTCCTAGTTTTTTTTATTTCGACCATTCGTCCTTTTGACTACTTTTATTTTCGACCTTTTATCATAGTCAATCTTTTGACCTTTTGACCGTTCGACCTTCCCAGCCAGCAATTTGGTTGCTATATCGATATTGCAACTGAAATAGTCTCACATATATAGCACCAAAGAAATCGTATTCAATGCACGAAACAGGCATATACAGACTATAGTGGAGGCCATATCGAAACATGTATACGATTACTGCGATTCCATCCAACACAATTTACGATTTCTCGAAAAATTTCTACGATTTTGCCGATTTTATCCGTCTGAATATACGACTATGCATGATCTTATTACGATTGAGAGTACCAATATACGACTGAAGATTTTCAAATAAAAAAAGCAATTGGTGTTCAGTGGGAATCGAACTTAGGTCCTTTGAATGAGAACTGCGCGCTATCTCTATTGGCTATATTGCCAAGTTGAAAATAGAGAGTTCAAAGTGAATGGCATGTAACGGCCCGGAATTCACATCGTTGTTGGAATCTATACATCACTTATTGCAAGTCATCTGGTAGTATGAAAACCTATATATTTGATTGAAATTATTGCTACCTTGGTTGGAATGTGTCAACAACAACAAAAATACAAATTTGTGATGAATACCAATGTTTCCTTTTCTCCATTATACAAATATGTAAACAAAACCATTTACGATTTCCGAGATTAAAATTCGACTATTAAAAGTGCAGTAACAATCATTTGCGACTGTAAAAATGAATATACGATTTCTACGATTTCATTCACTTCGTATACGACGCAAATGTGACGTAAACGATCAATATACAGCATTGTTATAGTTGTATACGATTTCACCGATTTTCATCATATCTTTAGGTAGCAAGCTCGATTTAGCAGATTCACATACGATGTGAAGCGACGATTTCCACGATTCAAAGATATCATATATACGATGCTAGCGAACTTGCTGCTTGACACTAGGAATGTGTGTTTTTTTCACGATTCTATCCGATTCTGTGGGATCCTACCGATAGTATCTCGCACCTTTTATGATCGGAGACGACTATATGAAACAAATTCGCAATTGAAATTTAATTTGGCATGAAATGCGATTTTACTCAATCATTGTCAACAAATATATATATTTGTTGGATATATCCAAGTTCTGGGTCCACTCTCGAACGCAGCCTAGTCAGGTGTACATGTCTGAAGTATTCCGTTACCGTATAAATCCTGATAACAGTAGGAAATATGGTGGAGGCGGTGTACTAGCCGCTATTCGTTCCGAACTGTAAGGGTATGCGGTATACCGAAAAGTTTCGCCAAATACAACTCGAAACGAAATTCCGCGGGATTCCACGGAATTCAGTTTGGCGAAATTTATGATTTTGAATTTCGTTTCGTTTCGCCAAATTCTAAACGTTGAGTACCGTCAAGTAGTGTAGTGTTCACCTGTGCAGTCCAGAAAAATTTGTAAAGACTATACGTATGATAATTGCAGAAAACAAGAAGCCCACACCCCCTATGGCGGCATTAAACCATAAGACAAAAAACGGTTGACTGATTTTTCCCTTGATAAAGGCCAAATAAAGCCGGCCGAAACGTCGGGTAATCCAAAACTAGCCGTTTAGATTGACCCTAGACCGAGAAAGCCAACATCTGTATACTTGTAGTATTCCGGTCGAAAATCACCTAAAATTTTCTATAATCTGATGCCCGGTAAGCAGGAAAATAGTCTTAGACCATATCAGAAGCGGTAGTGTTCCAGAACCGGTTCCAGATGTCTCGCCGGAAGTGGCCAAATATAGAAGAGAACCAAACCCATGCATGCGACACATCAAACAGCGGCATTTTCGATAACATGATGAACTGTTAGCAGGAAAACAGTATCAGATCATATATGAACTGGTAATGTTCCGGAACCGGTTTTGGGTGTTCCGCCGGAAGTGACCAAATATAAAATTGAACATAACTCATTCATGCGACACAACAAACAGCGGCATTTTCGATAACCTGAGGAACGGTTAGCAGGGAAACAGTATCAGACCATATCTGAACCGGTAGTGTTCCCGAACCGGTTCCGGGGGTCCCGATGGGTGAATGCAAACTTTTTAAGGAGTGATAGAGGATCATCAAAAGTGAAAAAATGTGTACGCATATGGTCAAATCTCAACCGTTACATAGTAATTGAACTTTACATGTTTTTGACTTTTCTGAAAATTATGTAACTGCAAAATTCCGCGAAACTTTTACGGAAATTTCGTTTCGTTTCGAAAAATACCGAGTAAATTCGGATTTCGTATCGATCTCACGAAGCATTTTTGAATTCCGTTTCGTTTCGTACCGCATCGTATCAGAAATTTTGTATTTCGTTTCGTTTCGTTTCGCCTTGAAAAAATCCCATACCGCATACCCTTACCGAACTGAAGACGAGAGTAGTTGAAATGCACTGTGACCTAGAAAGTGACCCTGTAGTGTAGACTGCTGCTACTGTAGACGATCTGCTCATCTTGAGTGACTTCAATCTGCCAGGTATCTCAAGCCAATCATCCCATAACGGCTTTCTGCACCCAGATCTGGATCACTCATCTATGGACGATTGTACAATTCGTTTTTAGACCGTTACAGTGCAGCAACTCTTCCACAAATCAAACATGTGTACACTCTTAGAAAAAATCATGTAATTTTATGTTAACTTGGATGCACATAAAAGGAGCGGCCCGTTTGACACAAATTTACGTCTTCTATCACAAATAAAGTCGAGCTAGCAATCGCTAGAGCCGAAGCGGGAGATTTAACATATGTAAGTAAAATAATGAACTGGAATCGAACTCTGGTCCGCTGATTGAGAAGCACGTGCTATACCTCTCGGCTGTATCACCGAGTTATGAAACAAGCGATAAATGAAGAACTGTTTCTACCTATCTGGTCAGATAGGTTTGTTGACATCTTGTGCAACCAACTCGAACTGCCCCGTAACGTGGGTAGATCACCTTAGAATGGTGCGTTGCTGCGTAAGATCTACCACCGCATCAAATTTCGATCTTGCTAATGTTTTCATGCCTAAAGTGGCCGATCAGTGGTGAGCAGACATTCCAGGATCGAGATTTGATGTTCTTCTTTTTTAAATGTTTTGTTGCTAATCCACATTTCAGGAGTAATCAGGTAAATGTTTTGTTTATAAATGCTTATTAAACATGATTATCATTGTTTTTCAAACAAATGTATAACAAAACATACACAACACACACTGACATACATTACATATACATCTCTCTCTCTCTCTCTTCTTGGCGTAGCGTCCTCACTGGGACAAAACCTGCTTCTCAGCTTAGTGTTCTATGAGCACTTCCACAGTTATTAACTGAGAGCTTCCTCTGCCAATGACCATTTTGCATGTGTATATCGTGTGGCAGGCACGAAGATACTCTATGCCCAAGGAAGTCAAGGAAATTTCCTTTACGAAAAGATCCTGGACCGACTGGGAATCGAACCCGTCACCCTCAGCATGGTCATGCTGAATACCCGTGCGTTTACCGCCTCGGCTATATGGGCCCTATTACATATACATATCTCATCATATACCGTCGTTGGGGGTGAGAATGGGTCAAAAAAAGATACTCAAAGATTGTTTGCTAAATAACAAATGCAATTGAAGTCGGAATAACTTTTTATTTGGTATGTATACTCTTCTATGTGGTATTGATAGTTTAGCAAGAAAGTATTACATTATATGAATTGCTTACTAAACTACAAATGATTGAAAATTGACCCAATCTCACCCCTTAGAGGGGGTGAGAATGGGTCAAAGTATTCGAAATCGCCTATCTATGAATATAAGTTAATTTTATTGATCATATCTAGTAAGCCTACTTAAAAAACAATATAACCATGACTAAAAAAAACTTTTGTAATTTTAAAAGATGATTAATCCACCTAAGAGGTGTAATACAACCGAAAAAATGTTGAAATTTGATAAAATAACGTTTGTATGTTGTATCGCCATTTTTAGCCACCATAATCATCCTCATTTAAAGTTTCAACCTCCATGAGAGGAGGGGGGGGGGGTGTTTACAATGAGGGACGCATTGAAAGATTGCATGAGAAATGTTTAACCAAACCAAAATTCGACGTTCATTCACTTTCCGACATTGTACTATGTTACCGGTTTTATAGCCCCTGTGTTTCCTAAATCCCACTACTGTCTGGTAGTTTCAGGATTTTTACTTAAAATTTCAAAAAATGAGTGGAGAAGAAGAACATTTTTAAGTCTATTTTGTGAGCTTACGATATTGCAGTATAATAAACGTTAGATGATGATTAGAGGAGCTGTCCATGTCTATGTTTATTGTTATGAATGATTTTAGGCACTAAACGCATGAACACACTCGCTTGATACTTCTGCGACATATTTTCGAAAAAAAAGCGTACTTTTATGAAGATACGGTAAACATGGCACCATTCTAACATTAAATGGGGACTGGATAGCAAGTTGAATTTTTAGTTAAGGTTATGTGCATTCCATAACTTGCTTGACCCAATCTCACCCCCATTTTTAATATTTAGACATAGGGTCGAAAATATTGAATTCTTATATAAAAAGTGCATTGACAGTCAACTTTTTTCGCTGCATCAACCAGGTAATACCTACAGCTAACTACTTATAAGAAAATTTATGGTTAGGTGCTTGTGTGAAGCATTGCGAAGGAGAAATTTTTTCAGAGTGATTTACTAGTAGTTTCATCATATAAGTTTAGCCACAATTTGAACAAAAACGATTATTGCTAAACATCTTTTACTGCATCATGCCGTGAAAAAACATCTGTTCTTTAAAATAATATAAAGTTTTCAATATAAATTAGCCATAGTTGATGAGCTATTTCAAATTTTATGTTTCTCCGTTTTGACCCAATCTCACCCCCCAGACCCATTGTCACCCCCATCGACGGTATTGGGAAAGGGAGGGACCATCAGGGCAACCGATTGAAACGATTTGGACAGGAGCTTGGAACTGCCTCCTCCTTGTTGTTAACATTTCGTGGATTGAGGGCGGGCTCTTCGACCCCATCTATTGGGAGTATTCTGTCAATCGAGGGCTAGATTTTGCAGTTGTTCGTGAGAACTTTCTTCTGGAAGGAGATTCTTTTCCCCTGACGCGGGTTTCGCGCAAGTGTCTCTGCTTGCGGGTCCGCACAACCCTTTTTGGCCCTTCATACAGGAGAATGACTGACCACTAACAACAGCACAATCTTGATCAAATCGCTTTTCAGATTATTCCAGTGCTATAGGCAGCTGCCTTGCTACAATAGATGGTAGAACAATATCATCATCATAATATTATCATCTTGTGCAACCAACTCGAACTTACATTTTGGATGTAAAATTGAGTCTAATTTGCCATTCAGTCATGAAATGTTTACGTACGTTGATGGATTACGTCACGCGTAAATTCCTAATTTTTTAAGAGTGTACATATTATTATACAATTCTGCTTCAATATATGAAAATATACGATGTTTTCCACACACTGCACAGATAAAAATAATGACATTTACACGTCATGTAAACTTCAGTTCAGTCATGTAAACTTAGTGTTATGATGGTTTACATGATATATCATGTAAATTTGTGCTATATGTCATGTAAACACACAGAGTCATGCTGAATTACATGACATATAATGGAAGTTTACATGATATTTTATGACTTTTACATGATATGTCATGTAAACTTCTGTGATATCCCACGCTCCAATCATGTGCATCATATGTCACAGAATTTTACACTCTTTTTTCGATCTGTGTGGTTTACGATATGTGGTTGGCTGGGTTTTGTCCTATCGACATTTTGACCGTCGACCCCATGACCTTCGACCTTTTGTAACAGAATCATTCAACCAAAACCTGCGCTACCGCTACTCTTATGTGACATGTGTGTTACTCGGCTAATTGAAGAATTAAGATTGGTTCTATGCCAAAAGGTCGAAGGTCAAAAGGTCGAAGGTCATGAGGTCGACGGTCAAAAGGACAAAAGGTCGAAGGATCAAATGGTCGAAAGATCGACTGCGGACGAATGGTCGAAACTACAAGTGGTCAAAAGATTGGAAGGTCGATATATAAAAATCACTAAGACAAAAGATCAAAAATACAAGTGGTCGAGAGGTCGAAATAAAAAAAAATGAGTAGGACAAAATGTTTAAAGGAACAAGGTTGAAAGATTGAAAGCTCGAAGGTTGTAGTTGGTAATACAGCTGGAAGGACCAAGATTCGTTAGCTGCGAGAAGCGGATTTCAAATTTATTTTAGTGCCTGCAGCACGATAATGTGCGCCATAATTTTTTCCCATTGCTAAAGAAGGCATAATATACTAACCATTCATAGTATTAGTAAGTACGCCAAAAATTGACATAAAGCATTACTAGAAAGAACAGCCAATGTTCAAAAGAAAGCAAAATTATATAGGAAATTGTAATAATAATAACACATATAGCCGTAAATATGTAATTCCAAAAAACTGTCGTTGTTCAAAGAGATGTATTTTCTACAGTAAACTAGTACTAAATAAACTGTTATACAAAGCCAAAACTAAAGGATCCATTCCGGTTCCGAACGGGAAATTTTGTTGAGTTCCTGCGTATAGTGTAACATTGTGCTTGGTATACAATATACAGGTTAACGCAATGGCAGGCAAAGAAAGCCCTTCATTTAATAACATTGTAAGTGCTAGAAGAACAAGTGGTTGAAAAGATGCAGTCCAAGTTGGAATGATAACGTAAAATAAGAAAGAAGACTATAAAAAGGATTTAAGATTACTTTAAAGCGGATTTTTTTTTCATTCGACCTTTTGACAATTCGTCATTTCGACCTTTTGTCCTACTTATTTTTCATTTCGACCTTTTGAAGGTCGACCTTTTTACCTTCGACCTTTTGTCCTACAACTAAAGTTACCCCCTATTGTTATTGAAATAAAAAAAAAAACAGTACGTTCTGGTAATTTGAAGTGGTGCTTAGGTCTCTATATTGTTTAAGGAAAGCTATGCAGAAGACTCTTATTAAGAACTTCTGAAAAAAATCAGATGGCATACTTTCATTCAAATACAAAACTCTTGCAGCTATTTTTTATTCATTTTTCATTTGATTTCATTCATCATTCAAATAGGTAGCTCCAGAAGAATCTTTAGAGATTCTTCCAAAAGGATTTAATGATAATCCAGATATTTTTTTCACGGATTCCTGTAAGAGTTTCTTCAGGAATGATTCCAAGAGTTTCTTCGGGAATTCCAACAGGATTCCTCCAAAGATTCCTCTGAAATTCCAATCAAGAATTCATCCAGTTCTTTTCTTCAGGATGTCTTCAAGTATTCCTTCAGAGATTACTCCTGGAGAATTCAGGGATGCTTTTAGGAATTTCATCATGATTTTTTTTTTCAAAAGATCTCTTAGGTATTCCGACAGAAGATCCTTTAGAGAATGCTCCAGGAGATCTTTCAAATATTATTTTTGGAGGATTCGAGGATGTAGACGACCCAGAAGATTCTTTAGGGATTCTTATAGGAGATCAGTCTAGGAGTTTCTTCAGGGATTCCTTCTGAAGTTCCGTCAGGAATTCCTCTAGAATTCCAATCAAAGGTTTCTCCAGGCTTTCTTTCTGGGATTGCAAATGAGGCTTCAGGTTGGGAAAGAATCCCTTCTGAAATTCCTTCGTAGATGTCTCTTGAAATCCCTTCGGGATGCATCATGCAGATTTTTTCAGGAGTTTTTTTAGAACACAGAGACGGAAAACAGAGACTGCTCAAAACAGTATCTAGAAGTTCCTTCAGGTATTCCTGCAGAAGTTCCTCCAGGGATTATTTCTTAATTCTTTCAGCGGTTGTTCTAGGAGTCGTGTCCCAGTTATTCCAGGAAGATTCCAGGAATTCTTCGGGAGATTTCTTCAGAAGTTCCCTCAGCTATTCGAGCAGGAGTTCCCTCAGTTATTCCTCCAGTAGTTCTTTAAGGATGCCTCCAGCACAGTTAGAAAAAATCACCGACTTCGCTCAGCGGTTGAGATTTCGGTAAAAATTATCGAACGCGACAAGCTGTGAGGACATCAATCAAAAGGTCCTGCAGAAGTTACTTCCGATTAGTCTACACACTAAAAAAAAAATACCGACTTCGGGAATGTTTTACCGAAATCTCAACCGTTACGTTTGATTTGGAGGAAAAATCGGTAAAGTTAGCAACTTTTACTGAACTTCGTTAGAGTTTGACAGATAAACGATAACAATCTACCAAAATACGGTAGTTTTTACAGAATTTCGTTAAAACTCGTTAGCTAACGCACAGCAGTGGAGATTTCGGTAAAAAAATATCGAAAGTGGCTTCAGGGATTCCTTCAGGGGTTATTTCAGGGTTTAGTCCAAAAGTTTCCTTCCAAGGTTCCCCCAAGAGTTTCAGGGATTTGTGTAGATGTTTCTTCAGAGACTCCTCCTGGAATTTCTTTAGGGATACCTTTAGGAGATCCTTCATGGATCTCTCCAGGGTGCCCTTCAGGGTACCCTTACAGCCGTACAGCATACCTTCAGGAATTCCTTCAGAAGTTCTATTGGGATTCTTTCTGGAATTCTTCCGGACATTTTTCTTGACGGATTTAGGGAAGCTTCCAGGAGTTACATCAAAGTTTTCTCCAGAAGTGTCCTCAGGAATTCCTACAGAAGTTTCTTCAGGGATTCTTCTAGGAGTTCCTTCAAGAACATCTTTATCACCAGGCATATCTCCAAGACGTCCTCATGGGGTTTCCGCAAGAATTCCTCCAGGATTTGTTTGAAGGCATCTCCCACGTTTTACTTCTGGAATTTCTCCGAGAATTCTTCCAGAGATTCCAGAGAACTCTTCTGGAATTCCTCCGGGAAATCCTTCGGAGATTTCTCCTAGAATTCCCACGAGGATTACTTCTGTGATTGCACCTGAACTTCCTTCGGAGACTCCTCCTAGAACTCCTGGAGATTCCAGCCAGAATTCCTTTGAGATTATTCCTGGAATTCCTCTAAATTTCCAATCAGAGATTTCTTCAGAAGTTACTGCAGAGATCTCTCCAAGACAGATTCATGAACCCCCAGGAATTCCTGCAGAAGTTCCTGCAGGAATTAGTCCAGGAGTTCCTTCAAAGATTCTTCCTCGATTTCTTTCATTGATTTTTCTGAGAGTTGAACCGACCTTTCCCTTCCTCCTTCTGCAAACGGGCGTGGTCGGCACACAGGTCTACAATTAAAAATATTACGAATTTTGACAAAAAATAGTCAAAGATCTTTAAATAGAATTTGCCGAATGAATTCTTAATAGAATTTTGAATGTAGTTGCCAAAGGAATTCTTTCGAAAATTAAAATTAAAACGAAACAAACCGAATAACGTTTATTCGTTAAACGTTGTTCGACTTCCTAGCTACGACACCGCTTCTATGACATAAAGTTTCGGTGCTCATTTCAAAGTTTGCCGCTGGCCTAATTGAGCTGGCCAAAACAGAACCAGGTGCCATGGCAGCAGCACCAGCTCCACTATTGAAAGACCCATCAACTGTGACAGCTAGCCCACAAAAGTCTATTAAATGCATCGGTTCGAAACAGAAAGCTTCTCCTCCTACCCCCGTAAAATTGCCATAAATCCTAGAAGCCATCAGGTGCCGGACCGCCAAAGGAACAAATTTACTAAAATAATTAATCCTGCCGTTTAGCTGTAGTACCGTGTATCGCTGGCGCTGTCTTGCACTTTTTCGATCTTCTAATGTGCCCGCACGTGAATGCTGCTCGCCGCATTCTGTAATTAAATTAAAACTCACTTAATCCGGAGAACCATTAAAATTTATCTCGTTAGATAGATTTCCCTCTCGGATTGGTAGCCCGAAGGAGCAAAACCACACCACCAAACTCAAGCTCGCCTCGCACACATTCAAACTCAAACACCTTCCGATTCCATTACACCGAAGCAAAGCCCGGGGAGCGCCATAAATTATTACGCTTCGTTGTTCTTTTTCCTCGGGGCAATGGGAAGAAAAGGAAATTTTAGAAATTGAAAGTTTTCCTCGTGACATCACTTCTGGAAGTTCTGCACCGCAAGACAGCAACAAAGAAGAAAAAAAAAGAAGTCTGCCAGCTATGAATGAACCGAAAAGCGAAATCTCGAAGAATATCGATTTGCCCCGGCTGCAGCAGCAGCAGCTGGAGTTCACGGGGAAGAAGGTCTGGCCTGGACCGCTGGCTGCCGCCGCGCCCACTTTTATCGACTTACGCTGTGACTCCGTGTGCGCGACTGGAGATTGCAAACTGCCGGGAAAGCCGTAAAAACAGAAAACTTGGTGTGAAACTGACCATCCTCGCGAAGAAGCGCGAGACGATAGCGACAAAAGCAGCAAAAAAAAATCGCTGGAAAATCCCCCGCAAGTCCTTTTATTGTTCGGTTTTTTTTTTTCTTGCTGCCTTTGTCGACCTTGACGGGGAGGATTTTTTTCTCATTTTTTTTAAATATCGTTAGTAGACACAAAAGCTCCAGACTGCGACTGACTGACCGAAACCCTCCGGGCTAGCAGAAGCGGTCGGTCGGGTGCAGATTGGCAAGCACGTTGCTAAAGGTGATGGAAGCTGACCAGCGCGTTTCGGGTAATTCAACCAAACGTTGAAGTTTGGTTGGTGGAAAACGCATTCTTGCTTGCAGCATGACAATTAAATGTACTAGACAAAAAAACGAATTCTCGACATACTCAGTTGATTATGTTCTGGTTTATTTTGAATTGTTGTGGCTTTCTCAGTCTAAGAGCATTGAAACGGCTAGTTTGGCATAGCCCGACGTTTCGGTCCCGTGTATTGGACCTTTTTCAAGGGATAACTAAAAATGATGTGCAACATTAGAACATAGACACATTACAAATATACATTAAACATACGCAGTCAACTGTCTCTCGTTATGCGGTTTTTGAATGCAGTTTGAGAGTTGGAGCTTCTTGTAATGCCCTAATTTGTACAAAGAAATGTTATTAAAAATGCTAAAATTATCAAACTGACTATCTACATGGTAACAACTATCATCGACTCACATTTAACATAAAACACATAAGTTTTTCTTGTACTTTTTGGGACAACTTGCACTGCACACTACAGATAACAGCGAGCGACATACATCTATCTAACATTAACTGTAGGTTTGAATCATGGCGGCTATCGTTTGATCGGCTATTCGGTATGATTGGTAGCTTTTAGCAGTCGACACTACCAATCATACCGAATAGCCGATCAAACGATAGCCGCCATGATTCAAACCTACAGTTAATGTTAGATAGATGTATGTCGCTCGCTGTTATCTGTAGTGTGCAGTGCAAGTTGTCCCAAAAAGTACAAGAAAAACTTATGTGTTTTATGTTAAATGTGAGTCGATGATAATTGTTACCATGTAGATAGTCAGTTTGATAATTTTAGCATTTTTAATAACATTTCTTTGTACAAATTAGGGCATTACAAGAAGCTCCAACTCTCAAACTGCATTCAAAAACCGCATAACGAGAGACGGTTGACTGCGTATGTTTAATGTATATTTGTAATGTGTCTATGTTCTAATGTTGCATATCATTTTAGTTATCCCTTGAAAAAGGTCCAATACACGGGACCGAAACGTCGGGCTATGCCAAACTAGCCGTTTCAATGCTCTTAGACTGAGAAAACCACAACAATTCAACATTTCCTCCCAGTCGTATACCTCCTCCAAGTTCTGGTTTATTTCATTCATTCATTGCACACATTTATTCACTACAACATCTTTACGCAGATAAGGCGCTGTCCATAAACTACGTAGGCTCATTGTTGGCCATCTCAGACCCCGCTCCTCCTCCGTAGACTTTTGTTCACACAAAAATTTTAAAATTTGTATGGAGCGTAGACTTTGACCAGAAAGTCTCCTCCCCCCCAACAGTTTACGTAATTTATGGACAAGCCCTAAGACTGAGTCCATAATTCTGTGTTAGACATTCCGGTTTGCTGCCTCGGGAAAGTCTTACACTCGCTAAATCATTCTCGACTTTTTCAGCCTTGTCCACTGTGCTCTACAACGCCTTGTTCAATCCAGATTGCATATCAACACCTGCTTTGCAGGGTGGTTGAAAGCATGCCCTGCCCATCGTATCCTTCCAGCTTTTCCGGCTTTCCGGATGCTAGTTTAACCGTAGAGTACTGCGAGGTCGGGGTCCATTCTTCGCCGCCACACACCGTGCTCCTGAACCCCGCTTAACCCTTAAAGGGATACCTTCATGGCCTCAGTTTCGTCACCTCACTGAGTGTGTTCCATCAAAGACGAGCTCTGAAAGGCGCCTGGGGTCCAATGGACCCCAGGTATCCCTTTCATGGTTAAAGCAGGCCTTTTTGCTTGCTCTTATCTCGGTCTTGAGCGCGGCTTTTGCAGCGGCGAACACCACCCGCCGTTCGTTTCGCTCTTCCTCTGATCGTGCTCGCTGCATCCGCCGCCTAGCCCGTAGGCAGGCGCGGCGCAGGTCCGCAATCGCGTCGGTCCACCAGTAAGCCGGTGGCCTCCCATTTCTAGGGTGGACTCGCCTAGGCGTGGTCGCATCGCACGCACGCACGCAAGAGCACCGCTACCAGCTCGTCGCCGACTAAATCGATTAAGTTTCGCTCACGGCGGAGCGCTTCCCTAAATACCTCTTCGTCGAAGTATGATGTCTTCCACCTGCGAGGGCTTGGCCTTGGTCTAGCCGCCTTTTCCTCTACCCGCTTCCTGCTGGTGTTGTAGTCGATACTGTAGCGAACCGCCAGGTGATCGCTGTTAGTGTAGCTATCATCTACTCTCCAGTTCGAACTACTTGTTAGGCCAGGACTACAAAAAGTAACGTCAATAATCGACTCCACATCGTTCCGACTAAAGCTACTCTTGGTACCAACATTATCCAGGTCGACATCTAGTAAGGCCAGCGTCTCTAGCAGGATCTGACCCCGCTGGTTCGTGAAACGGCTTCCCCATTCCACGGCCCAGGCATTAAAGTCACCCGCTATTACCACTGGCCTTCGCCCTGTTTGCACGGTCGTCATACAGTCCAGCCTTCGCAAGAACCGCTCGATCGGCCACCGCGGAGGCGCAAAACAGCTACAGAAGAAGACCCCGTTTACTTTGGCGACCACGAAGTCCTCATAGGTAGTAGAACCAACTCCTGGACAGGATATTTACCCGTCGTCCATATCGCCGCCATTTTTCTGGACCTATCCGTGACCCAATTGCCGTTGCCGCCAGGTACTCGGTGTGGATGCGCTATGATGGCGATATCCGTCTCCCACTCAGAAATCGCCTAACAAAGCAGTTGCTGAGCCACGTCACAGCAGTGGTTCAGCTTCAGCTGCGTTACCTACACTGTCATTTGTTCACTACGGCTTTCTTGAAGGCCGGGCACCTTGGACCACCCGTTGGATGCCTGTTGTTCGTGGATATCCCGGCGCAAATCAGGTAAATGGGTGGACTCGTGCAGACTTGTGCCTTATGATTTTCGGCGCCGCATCTCCTAAATACATAGCTTTCTTCTGTCAGGGCCTTTGTATTCCAATGATTTGTGTCCTGGTTATACACATCTGAAACAAAGCTCCGGTGGCTCATGGAACGTCAGGTGACATACGCACCAGCCTACCTTAATCCTCCCAACTTTAACGGACTTTTTTGCGTCCGCCACAGCTGAACCAAAGCTACCTGTGTCCCTGCCGGCCCCTTTCGTAGCCTAACGGCTGCGGGGGCCACATGCACCTCGCACTGTTGCCGCAGTGCCGTGACGAGCTCTTCCATTTCGATAACCTCGTCTAGGTTTTCACCTTCAGAGTCACCTCTTGTGTGAGAACCCTCACCTCTAGCCCTTCGCCAAGGACCTCTTGCTCTTCCAAGCCTTTGTAGGCGGCGCCCTTGCGCTCCTTAACGCACTTTAGCTCCAGGATCATCTCGCCCGTACGAGTACGTCTGATACTGCGTACATCGGCTCCCAGATCCGCGAGCTTTGCATCGCTTCGCATCGCCTTCAAGACGTCCGAGCACTTCGGCTGTTTAGTCTTGATGACGAGCGCTTTGCCTTTCTGGCGCTTGACATCTACTCTTTTACGCCTTGGTTTGGCGTCTCCAGCTTCTACCTGCGGCTTTGGCTTCTTTTATTCCGCTCGACCTTCGTCCAAGGAGGGTCCTTCCCTTGGTTCGCCCTACTCTGTGGTTACTTAGGGCCTCTCAACGGGCACAAAGATATCTTTTACTTCTTTATAATTGAATATACAATTTAGTCTCTATACAGCATCCCGTGCGTTCAGACCTATTGGCTATCCGAAGAGTCCGTATCTACTATCTCCATCGTTTTATTACATCCTGTAGACAGGATAGAGATCTTGGGTAACACCGTACTAGCGCGTTAGTCGGTGATAATCGTGATTAAATATTCCGTGTGATAATTGTGATTTTGAGAATTGTGATAATTGTGAGCGGCACGAGATCGAGACCGCTGAAAAGCTAGTATTTGAACATAACCGAACTGCTACCTAGCTTAAAGTGCGAGTTAGCGCATGGTACAGTGCTTCGGTGAAGTAGAACAGCTGCAATATTAGTGTTACTAGAAGTATCCAGTAGCCTCGTGAAAACCGCGTGGTTTACCCATTACCGCGGATAAGTACTCGAGAGTGTGCTATTGAATGCCTATTATATACGGAGAATAATAGATTGAAAGCTCTGTTTTCGTTGCGTCCGTCTTGTTGAGCGTTCTTTTGTCGGGGAACTACTCTGGCATCATCGCGCCGTAGAAAGTTTCAACCGTATCGTATCGCGATAGTCTCATCACACGAGAACAGACAGTGAGAACCTGTGAGATCAGCTAACGGGATGAGCTCAACGACGAGCTGACCAGCAGAGTGAGAGTGATGTAAACAACACCGAATGAGAGTGAGCCGAACAACACCGAATCGGTTGGTATTAGAAGCTGCGGCACGAACGCTCGACACGCACACAGAAGCAACATGCGCATGTACCGACACCACACCAATAACGTTTCCAGTCTACGATGCTTCGCGTTAAGCTTATCGAAAAGCATCGAAAGCGATGAAAAGACAGGCTTGGCTGGAACATAACAGCTCAACGGCGAAAAGGAGCTGCCAACAATGCTGATCAGTGTCGAGTCTGTTCATGTGCTATTCGTACGGGAGGTTGGTTTGATAAAGCGAGGAAGGGTGAAAACTTATTCGTTGTCGAAAGCGAATCGCTTCATTTCGCGAATGTTTTCATAAAATAGCAAGCTTGCCTATAATTTGAAGAGAATTTAGGTCGCCTAAGTGTCCCACAGACCCGAGAGATTCGGAGAAGGTCAGAGTCCCGAGAGCAAACGATTTACCGCCAAACGTAGTCGATCGAAGAAAGAAGCAATCTGTGGAGTTGAAGATAGAAGCTCTCAAAGAGGAGCTTGCTTAGATTAATTTGTCGACTCAAACTGCGTCGCAGACCGTAGCCAGCTCAAGCAGTATGGGGAACACCACACGAATTTCTGATATTCGCGAGTTGAAGGTGTATGTGTCGACGATTGATCATCCGAAAGTGCCCTCAGTCATGTCTAGCATGGCACTGGGGATGTGTATCAGTGGTCTAGAGCAGGGTTGGTAACCATCAGCTTCATCACTGACCAACGACGAAAAGCTAAAAAAGTTCGTCACCTAATAAAACTCCTTCACTTACATCATCATCGTCGACCGACAAAAAAACCACGACGAGGATAAACCGAAAATAAAACAGGGAGCTATAGTTATCGTCATTCCCTTTTGTCTCCGTTTGCAACGACGAAAAACGTACATGCATTCGTCACATGGCATCCAACTGCAGACGAAAGGTGAACCAGTCAAGCTTTTATTGACAATTTAGCCTTGGTCCTTCCGAGCTGTTGAATTAGCTCTGTTGGTATGCTTGTTGTGCTGCAAATCCGAAGGTTTTTGGTTCGATTCCAAATGAAGGCGTGTTTCATTTTTGCAGTTTTTTTCTGATCAGCCATTCCAGTGAGACTGATTATTCGTTCGTTCGAACAGGGCGATGCAAGCAACTCAACGAAAACGCCAATGAAGAGAAATGGCAAAACTTTTTTGTGGCGGCCAGTAAACTGACTGACGGTGTTTGAAGAAAAATATTCAAGATCTGCTGATTCTGTGACGCTTACTTTTTACTACCCGTTGTCGTCAGTGATTATGCTTCAGCTCCGATGACTATTAACAACCCTGGTCAAGAGCGGTTCGACTTCATAGTGCTCGGTCAAATCTTGGTGGTTGTGCAAAGTTGTGGTTGGATAGCTGTCCAAGTGCGATGCGATATTGGACATCATTCAAGGTTGAGAACGTGAAAGGCTTTCCATCCAAAAAGAACCCAATATACTACCACAACTTGCTTGCGTCTCGTAAGTGGAAGACTAGAGAGACTGTGGAAGAATGACATTGGGACGAAAAGGCAGATTTGACGAAGAAACCGCGGTGACGTACATTACAAGTGCTTCCGCAATATGTTAAGCGATCAGGGATGTCTCTCAGCAAGGTGTCTACGGTAGAACAGTTACTTGATGAGTTGCGATGGATTGACACTGCTGATGCGGTGGCCGTTTCCAAAGTAGCAGAAACGACGTCAACCGTCTACAGTGCTCAGCGAAAAAGTGAATCGTCATCAAAAGTGTGCTCTCAGTATCACCAAGCGGGACATATCGTGCGCCGTTGTCCAAGAGTGATGTGTCATCTGTGTAAAAGGGAAGGGCATATGAGAAATGAATGTCCCAACGTTGGTCCTAAACGTGATGTGAAAGCTTCCACACTCCGACCGATTTGGGTTGTAGACCAGAAAAGTGCTTTCGTAAAGAATGTGTTACTGGGCGCAGTATCGATGAGAGCACTAGTGGTTACAGGTGGCAATGTTACTACGATACAACTAAAGTTTGCGAAGAATGTAGGTGAGGTAAAACCCAGCCAAAAAGTGCTCCGTGGATTCGGGAAAAAGGAAGTGAACGTGATCTCGCTCGAACGTTTGCGATAAGGTGCAGGTTGATGGGGTGTCCTTACCGGTGGAGTTGCAGGTCGTGTCAACCTGAGTCCAAGACACTGCGGTGATTTTGGGCGAAGATATCATCGACAGTGATGGATTGGTGATGGCGAAACGCAAGGGGGATGTGAAGTTCGAAAAGGAAGCGCCTCAAAAACAACAACGAGCCCCTCGCACAGTGGCCCAGATTTGAAAATACGTGGCAAAAACTGCCAAATCATAGCAGTCTGCTAGTTTTAACCTAAATGAATAAGTTAACGCCGAGCCCGCGCAATTATCACCAACTTGCACATCAGCAGACAACGCACGTGGACCAGCACCAGCACCAGCACCGGCACCGAGGTCAAGTTACACCCGTGAGTCGACAACAGATAGGAATGCCAGGCTAGCAAGTCTGTTAGGTAGCTCAGGGAACGTTAGGCCTTTGTAATAATTAATATGAGAGAATAAAGGCAGTCTTAGTTCAACAGTGAAACGAAATAGTCGTTTTTTTTTAAACCCCTTCCGGGACGAGTAACTGATAGTTGGCGCAGCCGTGCCGGATTCGGTTCAGTGATAAGCGCGTGTTTCAAGTGTAAGCCACCGCTAAAGGAAAATTAGCGGCTTGTGTGAAAATCGACAGTTAAGGCGAAACTGAAAGCATTTTCTCATTTTTTTGGTTTTTGATTTTTTATTAAATAACGAAGCAATATTTTTAAAATCGGTTTTCGTGCACATGTAGAGTATGGATCAGGGTATCTTCTGATTTTTTTACGTTGTAGTAAATGTTTTTCGTTTTTGCAGAAACCATTTTTTAGTAAAATTTTGTTCAAAAATGGTTTCTGCAAAAACGAAAAACATTTTCTCTCGCGTAAAAAATTCAGAAGATACCCTGATCCATACTCTACATGTGCACGAAAACCGATTTTGAAAATATCGCTTCGTTATTTAATAAAAAATCAAAAACCAAAAAGTGAGGAAATGGATCCAGTTTCGCCTTAAGTGTGAGTGTTTTCATCGGCAAGCGCATCCTGAGGGAACATCAGGAGGAACAGCACTGACCCACAGGACTGGATCCCGGCGAGACGAACCCTCCCAGATCATCGGAATCGAAGAACACGATCATCGGTGATCAAAGGTTAGTCATAGCTTAAGTTTAATTTAATCCATATTATTTGAGAAAGTGAATATTATTTAGTTGAATATTAAAGTGAATATTATTTTTTAAGTGACTCCTATTTGTGCAGTGCAGTGTGAAAAGAAATAATGCCGACAAGACAATCTACCGTCTCCGACTTGCAGGAGCAGATAGATAATCTCCTACGAATTGTAGAAGATCAGAATGTTAGAGCAGAGCGCACGAATCAGCTGCTACAAGCCCTTCAGGCTGCAGCTCCTGCTCAGCCAACAGCCCCCGCACCATCCGTGCAGTTGGCTCCGGCATTTCCAAAGATTCCGGACCTAATTAGAATGGTCCCGGAATTTAGCGGAAACCCACGCGATCTACCACGGTGGATGGACTCCGTGGAAGAAAAATTAACAGAATCAAAAAAATTTATGCCGCCACAGGATATTCCTCAAATTCTGCCCATTTGGACGGGCATAATTAGAGATAAAATCAAGGAGAAAGCAAGCGATGCCCTCTCCGCGAGTCACACCCCTTTGGAGTGGGACTCAATAAAGAATACACTAATAGAGTATTTCGGAGATAAGTCCAGCTTATCTACTTTAGTGTCGAAAATGACAACCTTAAAACAAGGCGGACAAACAGTGACAGAATTTTATCAAACAACGAAGTCACTACTGGCAGAAATCAATGCCAAAATTTTAATTACCAACAACACGCCAAACGAAGCAAAGGCCATAATGGGTACGTATGAGACCCTTATAGTTAATGCGTTCGTTGACGGGTTGCACGACGCGACATCGGATCTAACAAGATCCACCCGTCCCAAATCTCTCGCTGATGCGTACCTCGTTGCTTCCGAGCACGAAGCGGCGGTACACAGGAGACGCGAAATGTTTTCAAAACATATAAAGCGCCTGTTGCTACTCATAATAGGCAGCCTACGTATGTGCCGCCGGCTCAGCCCAGGCCCTTTTTTCCACACAATCAACGATTAGCAAGACCGTTTGTCCCTAACCAAGGCTTAGCGATCAAACAGGAACCAAAATCGCACACTGGACTAAGGCCGCCCTTTAGGCCCGGGCATATCAACGTGCACGAACAGTATATTGATGAAGAAGGGCAACCACCCACTTCATCGCAATACAATCTTGCATACGAAGAGAAAGCAGAATACGAGCCTGGTCAAAGCTATAACTTTCAACAAGAAGAATTAGCCCATCATGAACATGACGCAAATTTTTCTCCAGACTTAGAACGAAACCCCCAGACGTGATTAACAATTTCCTTCCTTATTTAGAGCTCGACACCAGTCTCGGGAAAATTCGTCTTCTCATTGACACTGGTGCGAACAAAAATTATATCTCGCCCAACTTAATTGATCCAAAACATATTAAATGTTTCCAACATCAAGTTAGAAACCTCAAGGGTACATTTGATGTCGACGGGTACATCGAATGGAATCCATTTGAAAGTATCATAAGAAACTATGCTCTTCCAAAGCAAATGTTTTTTCTTTTCCGTTTTCATAATTTTTTCGACGGACTTATAGGATATGAAATTTTGCGTAACCTAAATGCCATCATCAACACCGCAAATAATTCTTTATTTATCGATGACAATGAAATACAAATGCTTGAAAAGTTCCCGAAAATGACAGAGTGTAATTTTCAAGAATCTTTATTACATAAACCAATAACAACCCCTTTTGAGAATGGTGATTTTTATATCGAGCGAGATACAGAAGTCTCCCCAAACATCATCATACCATCCGGAGTTTATCGCGCTGAAAATAATCAAGCGATAATCCCTCTAATTAATCTTGATAAAAAACCCGGTATAGTTTCATTAGATCTTGACAGTATACCACTAGATATTTGTAATTTTGAGGAAATTGCCCCACCTGTAACCACAAACAAGCTGAGCACTAAGTTCAGTAAACAATTAAGATTGCTTCATTTTAATCAAGAAGAACGGAATGGTCTTATTAAAGTGCTAGCTAAGCACGAAAATACATTTTTCCAAGAAGGAGCTAACCTAAGCTTCTCGGATGCAATAAAGCACCGAATTAAAACTACTGACGATCTTCCGTGCTACACAAAGAGCTATAGATATCCTTTTTGCCACAAAGAAGAGGTGCAAAAACAGATATCTGGAATGCTCGAACAAGGGATAATCAGACCCAGCACTTCTTCTTGGGTATCACCCATATGGATCGTCCCAAAGAAAGTAGATGCTTCGGGACAAAGGAAGTGGCGCCTGGTTATCGATTACAGGAAACTAAACCTGAAAACTATTGATGATCGGTATCCTATACCGAACATCACTGAAATCCTTGACAAACTTGGGCGTTGTCAATATTTTACGACTCTCGACCTTGCATCTGGCTTCCACCAGATAGAGGTACATCCAGAAGACATCCCGAAGACCGCTTTTTCAGTGGATCACGGATTATATGAATTCGTGAGGATGCCATTTGGATTGAAGAATGCTCCAGCAACCTTTCAAAGGGTGATGGACCATGTCTTGAGAGATTTGATTGGCAAATGTTGTCTTGTTTACATGGACGACATTATCATTTTTTCATCGTCTTTGCAGGAACACCTGGTAAACTTGTCCAAAGTCCTTCAGGCCTTGGAGAAAGTTAACCTCAAGGTGCAGCTTGACAAAAGCGAATTCCTGAAAAAGGAAGTCGCTTTCTTAGGCCATATCGTAACGGATGAAGGCGTAAGGCCTAATCCGGAAAAGATTGATGTAATTAAAAAATACCCAAAAACCAGAGAGAGCTTAAAGGCTTCCTGGGTCTTTTGGGATATTACAGAAGATTTATAAGAGATTTCGCTAAGATAACGAAACCTCTTACAGCCCAGCTCAGAAATGGAGAAAACGTCGAACACACTCCACAATTTCTGAAAACTTTTGAAACATGCAAAAATCTGCTTACTTGTAGCGACGTGCTACAGTATCCAAACTTTTCTCTACCTTTTATCCTGACAACAGACGCAAGCAGTTTTGCAATTGGTGCCGTCCTGTCACAAGGAACAATTGGTAAGGATAGGCCAGTCGCCTATGCTTCCCGTACCCTTACGAAGTCTGAGGAAAACTACTCAGCTATCGAAAAGGAGCTTTTGGCTATTGATTGGGCCACTAGGCACTTCAGGCCATACCTTTTTGGGAGAAAATTCACGTTATACACGGATCATCAACCACTAACGTACGCTCTAAATTTGAAAACCCCGAATTCCAAATTAGTTTAATGGAGATTGAGATTATCAGAGTATAATTTCACTCCTGTTTACAAACCTGGAAAGCAAAACGTCGTCGCCGACGCTTTGTCTAGAATTCCAGTGAGAAACTCTGAAATCAATGTCAATGAGGAAGCTCCTGAGGAACCTACTGATGACACATCAGATGATTCTTCAGTACATTCTGCCGATTCAGATGTCACTGATTACATTCCATGCACGGAGCAACCTATAAACCACTTTTCAAACCAAATCATTTTGAAAATTGGAGAAACGGATAGTGAAACATTTCAAGAAATATTCCCAAGAGTCTACCGACGGGTTATTACCAAACTTATTTTTGGAGTACCCACACTTATCGGAATCTTGAAAGAGTACACTAATCCGAAAAGAGTCAATTGCATCATGTGTCCCGAAAAAGTTATACCAACCCTTCAGGTTGTGTACCGTAACTATTTCAGCCAACACAAAAATTTTAAAGTGAAAATTTCCCAAAAACAGCTGATCGACATTACGGCCGATGAAGAACAGGATTTGCTCATTGAGCAAACCCACGAATGCTCTCATCGTGGAATTAACGAAAATTATGACGAAATTTTAAGAAGGTATTATTTCCCCAATTTGAAGAGGAAAATAAGACAATTCGTCATTATGTGTGACACATGCAACCGTAACAAATATGAAAGGAAACCATATAAAATTAAATTTGGCGAAACTCCGTTGCCGAAAGCCCCTATGGAAATCGTACATACCGACATTTTCATAGCGCAACCGAATATCTTCTTATCGTTTGTAGATAAATTCTCAAAGTATGCGTCTCTCATAGCTATTAAGTCTAGATCAATACCCCACGTAAAGAAAGGTTTGATCAAATATTTTTCAATTCACGGATTTCCCAAACTACTTATTTCAGATAACGAACCAGCGATAAAATCTATAGAAATAAGAAGTCTTCTTTGCGAACTAAACATCCAACAATTTTTCACCCCTGCCAACCATAGCGAAAGCAATGGCACGGTAGAGCGGTTTCACTCCACATTGAGTGAGATATTTCGTTGTAATCGTGAAAGGTTCCAAAACGTTTGTCAAAAAGAAAAGTATCTTTTGGCATGCACCATGTACAACAATGCTATTCATTCTTCAACGAAATTAAAACCCAGAGAGATTTTTAGAGCCTGTAAGGATGGAGAAGAAAGGCCTCTCGACATGGAAAAAATAATTGAAGCCAGAGATCAACTTTTCGACGAGGTCGCTCTACGAGCAAAGATATGCCAACAGAAACAGCTAGAGTGGCACAATAAACGAAGAGAGGATCCACCTCCTCTTGATTCTGGTCAGGATGTGTTAAACAGACGACAAGGAATCAAACAAAAAACGAGAGATTTGTTCGAAAACGTGGTAGTAGATACAGATCGCCATCAAACCTATGTAGATGGTGCAAGACGCAAATTGCATAAAGACAAATTGCGCCGCGTTAGGAAATAGAACAGGTCTCTCTCACTTTTACATGATTGATTTATAATATGCTAATACGTTCTCCTATCTTCCTTTAGGGAAAATGGAAAAGAAAGAAAAAATCCCCAAATTCAACAGTAATAACAAAATGATTAACCGAAAGAGGATTTTCGGCACTTTAAGGAGGGAGGATGCACCCTCTACCATTTTCAACTTTTGCAAGAAAAAGAAGAACAAACATATTTTATAAATATTCAGAACACTTTCGCAAATTGTATCATTTCAATTTATTAGCGTAAACGTGTAACTCAGTGCAAAACATTTATTTCTTCGATTATTGTAACGTTGTTCAACCAATCAAATCAATTTATAACGAAACACGATCAATATTTAATTTTCCATAGAGTTAAAACGAATATAACACAACTAACATTAGCCTTAATTTCACAGATGTTACGTCTTACATTCATGTTATTCACCGCGTTTTTTATGACATCATGCGAGCCGCTACTACACATCATAAACACTTTAAACAATCCTATTGTTCAAATCAAAATAAATTATTGCAAAATTCAAACAGGATCCATAAAAATAATACATCCAGTTAATTTAGGCACAATAGAAGAAACCATTGAAAGTCTTACAAACTCATTTTATAACAAACTAACACCTACTAACCCATTACACGAGGTCATAAAGTTCAGGATAAAAAAGCTCTATTCGACTCTATACGGGCTGAAACCTCAGCAATCACGTCGACATCGAAGATGGGATTCCCTTGGCACCGCATGGAAATGGATCGCAGGAACGCCGGACGCTCAGGACCTCCAACTCATCAACTCCACAATGAACGACCTTATCAACCAAAATAATCATCAATACAGGATAAACGACAACATTAATAATAGGATTACCCAGCTCACACAAACAGTTAATAATATAGTAAATTCGATCAACGTAAACAAGGCCAGCATGGACACAACAGATGCAATCACCACGATGCTGAATATCGACGTCATCAATGAATTATTGGACAACATACAAGAGGCGATCACCCTTACGAGAATATCCATCGCAAATCACAAGATACTGTCTACGCGAGAGATAAACGTCATCAAATCTACGCTCCAAGACCAAGGAGTAACTATCAATTTTCCTGACGAAGCATTACAATTCGTCACCCCGAAAATTGCGGTGAAAAACGGAGACTTGCTGTATATTTTACAAGTCCCACAGCTTGAGGAAACCACATCGACCATAATCAGGATCTTCCCGCTCATCGTCAACAACCAAATCATCGAAGCACACCCAAACTATGTCATCCGACACGGTACGAAATTGTTCACTACGGATAAACCTGGAGACTTTGTACAAAAATCATCAAATATCAAAGAGTTTAAGGACGATTGCATCCAACCGATCATACTTGGAAAGCAGTCAAGTTGCAGCTCAATTCCAAAGAACAAAACAACACAGCAGTTGGTAAACGAGAATACCATCATTATCTCGAATGCCATAAACCATACATTACAAACTAATTGCGGACCAACCGACAGAGTCATCACCGGAAATTTCATCATCAGATTCCAAAATTGCACAGTTAGCTTCAATAATCAAACATTTCGGAACATGGAAACCACCCTTATCAACACAGAAGTGCTGCACGGAGCATTTCAAGGCAGTTTAATTAAGTGGAATTTAAGCAAACATCATGACATCGCAATAATTGGAAATACAGCCATCGAAAACCGGCGGAAATTGGATCACGTTTATTTGCGACAAGACAGTCTCCACTTCAAACTTTGGACAACGTTCGGAGGATTTTCGCTGACAACGGTAACTTGCTTCATCGTCATAATTCTACTAGTGAAGAGCATCAACCCTTGTTTACGGCTAAGACATCAGGAACCATCAAACACCGATCCGAGACGGCTCGAACTTAAGGAGGGAGGAGTTAACGCCGAGCCCGCGCAATTATCACCAACTTGCACATCAGCAGACAACGCACGTGGACCAGCACCAGCACCAGCACCGGCACCGAGGTCAAGTTACACCCGTGAGTCGACAACAGATAGGAATGCCAGGCTAGCAAGTCTGTTAGGTAGCTCAGGGAACGTTAGGCCTTTGTAATAATTAATATGAGAGAATAAAGGCAGTCTTAGTTCAACAGTGAAACGAAATAGTCGTTTTTTTAAAAACCCCTTCCGGGACGAGTAACTGATAGTTAATATACTGAAACATTATTGAGCTCTCAATTTCATATTAATGGCATTTTTATTATTTAGGCAACATTTACCATCGAGATCTGAAGAATTCAATTTGGCTTTGACCCTCTGACTTCATCCATGGATTATTGCTTTAAAGCGTGGAGAACTTTTTTCGAAAATTCTCCGTAGTAGTTCCCATATAAACCTGTTTTACTTTTGGGCCACCATTAAATCACCACCGAAATGGCTGAAAATTTGACAGGACTCTAGTTTTGCACCAAGGATTGTAATGAACATATGGGAGCTTTGAATTTTTAACATGTTTGAAGTCTGAACTGCTCTAGACTGCTGAGCCTGTATTCGTAAAACCCCGAAAGCTGGAATACGTTCGAGAGAGTGTTTTGGCTCAGTTAATACATGAACTGTTGGAAGCTGGTATTATTGCCGAAACTGAGTCGCCCTATAATAGCCAAGTATTGTTGGTACCGAAACAGAAAAACGAGTTTTGAATGACTATTGACTATCGGCTATTCAACTCCCGAACAATAAAAGACAAGTTCCCAATGCCCGAGATTAAGTCGTGTCTCCAGAAGTTAGCGGGAGCGGATATGTTCATTACCGTCGATTTGTACAGTGGATATTACCAAATTCCACTGGAGCCCGAGAGTCAGAATTATACCGCGTTTTCATCAGTAGATGGTCACTATGGGTTCCAATGAATACCGTTCGGCTTGGCGAATGGGTGCGCGGTGTTCCAAAGAGCGATGAACAAAATAGTGGAAAAACTGAGAAAGCAGAAGGTCATTATCGTGGCTTACATCGATGGCTTGATCCTGTGGGGGGAAAGTGAAGAAGAGCTACTATTCAAGTTTGAGAGATTGCTGGCGGCTTTGCGTGAAGAAGGCTTCACCATAAACCTGAAGAAAAGCTACTTTTTTGAGCGCCGGGTTGAGGTTTTGGGATTTTAAGTCAGTGCTGAAGGTGTGCGTGACAGAAAAATAAAACCTATAGCAGAGTTCCCAGTTCCTGAAACTGTCCACACAGTACAGCAGTTCCTGGGTTTATCAGGATTCTTCAGGAGATTGCTGCGGAAAGAAGCCGAGTTTGTATGGGAGGTTGAACAACAGCGAGCATTCGAGAGGCTCAAGCAACTTTCAGTGCGAAAACCTGTGCTTGTGCTGTACGACCCGAACGCGGAAGTGGAACTACATACCGATGCGTCGAGTGTGAGTGTCGCTAGAATTTTGCTGCAGAAAGTGGACGAGGTGTGGAAACCAGTGAGCTTTTGGTCTTTGTTAATGTTGGACTTCGTGTACGCAAAGTCGTTGATCTTGCCAAGTAGCTGCTCAGTCACCTCTATTGCGGGCATCAGACCCCGGGACAGCGAGAATAGGGCCCTCTTTCGAAAAAACCTACACCCTATCATTGTCTGACTGAACATTAAAGTATGTTGTTATACCGCAAGAACTATTCCATAGAATCTTATAAGCCTTTTCAAAACATCTACCACTGAAAGCGCATCGTTCTGTTAAGCTACTTCTATAGATGACCTCTCAATTGCAAAACTGAGCATCAGTTACCTTCCATTTCTACAGAGCACCAGGTGAACTGTGAACGTCAAATCTGCCATTCGAAATCCCCATTGAAAAGCCACTTTCAAAAAAGAAAACAAGAAATGAAATAAATGGTCTCTCTAGCGTAAACAGTGGCGACGATGATGTCAATTAGACCACGATGGTGGTGACATTTTGCCCAGATTTCCAGCGGTCCAAACAAGCATAAACCGAGGCAGACACAAGCATTACTTCACCGCACACTACTGTACTGCTGCCGAACCGAATATTTGTTCGTTCGCTTCATACACTCCACAGCCGAGCTAATTTGCTAATGAGCATTCTTCTATTCTTCCGTCCGGTAGGTACCTACCTACCGCCGCCGCTTATTGCACATCTCCAGAAAACTAGAATCGGCGGTACGAAAGGGTCGTCCCCAGGATGCATTTCCCTGGTCGCGCGAGCAGTGCCGTTGCAATTGAGAAAACAGTGAACCGCACACCCAAGGCTGTCACCGACCGATTTGCACGCAGGGAAATTTATTGTATATTCAAGATGATGTATGAGATGTTGGCTAAGTTGTACGAAGTATTGATTTCACGGACATACCAAAAAGAGTACGCTTGTTTACAGATTTCAGTTCTGTGGCCACCATATACGGATTTTAAATCGCAGGTATTTGTTGATGACAACTGGCAACCGACGAATGTGCTCCACTGATACACACCAGGTTTCATTGGTGCACAGCATTCTTGCACTGGTATTCTTTCTGCTAGGAGCTTAAAGTTTGTTTGAGAAAAATTAATCAAATGTATTAGGACGTGGGTCTCCAGTTAGCCTAATAGTTAAGGCTATGGATCGCCAATCCGGAGACGGCGGGTTCGATTCCCGTTCCGGTCGGGAAAATTTTTTCGACTCCCTGGGGATAGTGTATCATTGTACTTGCCTCACAATATACAATTTCATGCAATGGCAGGCAAAGGAAGCCCTTCAATTAATAACTGTGGAAGTGCTCAAAGAACACTAAGTTAAAGCGAGGCAGGCCAAGTCCCAGTGGGGACGTAGAGCCATAAAGGAGAAGAAGAAGAAGGACGTAGGACGAACTGTAATAACATTTATTTAAGTTTCGATGCCTACAGTTTTCTGCCAGTGTAAATTAAAAACACCGAAAATAAAAAACTGAAGAAAAAACCCGTTGTTGTATTAAGGACATAATGCGGAAAAGCAGCTGCAAATCTCGTTCTTTTTCCAAACATTCTTACAGCTCAATTTCCACCCGCCGACGACGACGAGGCAAGAAATGTCTGTGCAAATCTCTCTCCAGTTCTTCTGCATGGCCAGATTCGGTGACTTGGTCGGCGGCATGTCCTTGGCAGGTTGGCTGGCATGCGATAGGTTCTTGAATGGCACCGAAGCTAGGCTCTTCAGCAACTGCGCTAGGCCAAGAGTCCTTCACGATTGCTACTTTCGTTCTGAGTTGGAGCCCATGTTGTGCTAAGCCTGCCTTATGGGTTTAGACCTGAGAGGTGTGGTGAAGTGTGTAGGTGAGGTCTAGGCAAAGATGATGCGATGCGATGATGCCAGCCAACGACAACAAGCGATGCATGCACGAATGGCCCATTGAGCTGTAACAGGATCTTACCGAGATGGCAAGGGTTGAATGGGGAAGGGTGCCGGACCGAAAAGGAAAACAACGAGAGAACATTGCCGAAAAATGTGAACGGCGCGGAGTACACTGCCAAGCCGATGGAGCTAATTACTTCGTTGTTTCCGGGCAGTCAAGTGCGACGAATGGAGTTGTTGTGTGTATGATTTTTCTTTTCGGTGAATGGATATTGCACTCTGACGATGGCTTTTGTGCGGATGCACTTTTGGAGTTTTGCGTGTAGAGCTGTTCTTGAGAGGTTGCATTGAGGGCTCTTGTTGTTATGTATGATTGTCTTTATGGTTGAGAATTTGCTTAACTAACTCAAAATAATAAAATACAGGGAATATCACTCGCTAAATAAACTAAAGTTTTAAAGTTCGTAGTTGAAGGGACGAATAAGAAAATTTAAGATGTGTCAAACAATATTTACATAGGACTAGTCTATGTTATCTAATCCATAAAGTTTTTTCAATTTAAAACTACATACAATCTCAAATCGCTGTACTCTTCCGCTGGCTCGTAAGGTTGCACATCACGGACTTGTACAATCACCTTCACTGCCCAAGGAACTGGAACCTGCCGATTATCATTCCCCTGATAATTGTTTAGTACCAGGGATATCGTTGATGCCTTACAATTATTCAAATAAAAATAGTTCGTTCTGCGACACTGTATCATTTTCAAATTGCGTGCAGTTTAATTTTCAATAATGTGGCTTCTTCAGCAGTTTTAAAATCGAGCATTCGATGATCGGAGAGGACAAAATCTTTCTTCTATGTATGTAAACATAGAAGAAGATTCAACTCTTGTTTTACTTTCCTCACGTATTCTTTCAAATGGCGGTAATAAATGTCTTTTTTTTTCTTATGTTTTCGTTCCATTTTCGTTTTTTCTCATGGTTCACACAGCTTTTTACTGATGGTTTCTTATTGCCATTAATGTTAAATAAAATAGCCCTAGTGCTGAACATTCGATATTGAAGATAAGCTAGATGAAGAAATGTAGAATAGATGGATAATCTTCTATTAGAGTATCATATTCAGCATACGATGATAGGCTGTCCAAGAGATACGTTATACACTAAACAAGCTACTATTCAACTTGATATTCAGCTTCCATCTTATTCAGCTGTTGACTCTATTGACCAACCATTGTTCAGCTATGACTCTCACTGTACAGCTATCATTGTTAATTGGGGAGACCACTATGAATTTTCCGTGAGACCCGCTAGGGTCTCCTGAAACGCTTCTGAAATCACCCTGAATTCTCCTGAGATCTCCTGAGATCGATCATCTGAAATGCCCATGGAGTATTTCCACCGAAAATATATATATATATATATATATATATATATATATATATATATATATATATATATAGGGTGACGATGGGTATTATCGGCAGGTTTGTTCTCTTCGTCATGGGGGGTTTTTGTGGACCAAATTGCCTGAAATTTGGGTATATAACTCAGCTTAGTTGGGAAGGCTTTGAGGCCAACTCTGAGACCTACAGGTTTCAAAAAACCCCCCATGACGAAGAGAACAAAACTGCCGAGAATACGTAAGTTCCCCTATATTTTTATTTTAAATTTGTTTTTTTTATTTAACTCAAATTAAAAAAAATCATTACCAGAACGATCAATTTGCCATTTTAACTCTTGCGTTACTTTTAGGAAGCGCCTAAGCGAAACATTATTGAAAATTTTCAAAAATACATTGTTAAAAAACGGGTTGTCTGATTTATGAGCTGATTGTAGAATAATATTTTAGACAATTCATGGGACTGTACGCTGTAGAAAAATGTTGCGTTTTTCACTTTATTTCAAAAATTAAACTTAAAAATGCACTGTTGAAAATGCTTTGACATTCATGTGCACCACAGAACATGTGCTCGATGAACAAATTGAAATTTGAATTACGAAAAGAAATCCACGTACTCCGGTGAGATTCGAACTCACGACTCCCAATTCGCTAGACGGGCGCTTCTATTCCCACATGGCTTTGTCAGCCAAAGCAAAATCAAGAAATTGACACATAAAAATGAATTATTTGAAAAAAAGGGGCATAGTTGGAAGTATCCCTAAACTACGTCATTGACAATCCTGATCTGCAAGCCCCTATCGAAACCAAAAGTAGAGGGCATTCAATAAATAAAGGCGTCAGCAAATTGGATGGCTGCAACGCTCGTCCACAGAGTGGTGCTTCTCCAGAAGAAAATGTGCCAATCTTCAAAAATTCCTTTAGGAATTGCTCTAGGAGTTTCGTCAGGAGATTTTTACCGAAGTTTTTCAAGGATTTCTCCAATAGTTCTCCCCCATGATTCTTCTCGGATTCCACTAAGAGTTTCCTTCAGGGTTTTCTGCAAAAGCTCCATCATGGATTTCTGCTGCAATTCAATAAGGAATTCTTCCTAAAATTTTTCAATTATTCTTCTAAGAATTCCACCAGAGATTGATCCAGGAAGTTCTTCAGTAATTCTTTCAGGAATTTATTCAGGAATTCATTCAGGAGTTTTTTCCATGGTTCTTTATGGATTTCTCCAGGAATTTTTAAAGAAATTCTCTTACTTTTTTCAGGCCCGAGCAGAGGAGAATATTAAATTAATAACTACGAAATCACATAACCTGTTTTTATATCTTGTTTTGTTATTATTTATTCATCAAGGCATAGCTTTTCCATGTCAAATTTTGTTGGACAATCTCATACATATACATTTACTTAATTACATATCAATACCATGTTTTGTTGAAGTACGAGTTTTGTTATTGTTGTACTATTGATCAACTTATCAACAATAGCACAACAGTAACAAGTTTTGAAATCAAAGCAACAATTCGATAATAATGATCTGTCCTTTTGTTTGGTTCTATTTTTTCACTCAGTTAGGAAGGAAATTTCTGAATGAATCCTCTTAAAATTGCTTAAATAATATTCGAAAAAAAACACTTGGAAGTTCTGGGCGAGCCCTTCGATACCCTGGGAAGTCTTCAAAAGAACTTATGGCACAATCTTCTTAGAAATTCCAGAAGTAATTCTTCTGAGCAATTATTAGCATTCTTGGCAAAATCCTTTGAAAAACTCCAAGAGAATTCCTCAGAAAAAAAAACTCCTGGTGAAATTCTCAAAGAAATCTTAAGATGAAATTCGGGACAAATAATCACGAGAAATTCTGAAGAAATCCTAGAAGGGATTCTGTTCGTAATTCTGGAAGAATTTCTAGTGGAGTCTTTGAAAATCTGTGAATGATTCCGTGGAATAACTCTCGGAGAAATTTCCGGAAGATTTTTCTTTTACAATGTCTTAGAATGAATTAAAAACTTATTATAGTATTTTTCGATCATTTAAAGTATTGTTACTCATGTTATTGGTGGGTTTGTGAGACAAAGGGAATACTTTTATCAAATTAGTATCATAATTTTCTTAGTTACAATTTTGATATCAAAACAAATTTTTATTTCCGATTATTATCAATAACAAATTAATATCAAACATTGTTATTAAAATATTTTCAAATTTCAATGTTATTGAGCTGTTATTGAAACTAACAAAACATGTTATTAAAATAGTTTTCCAAGAACTTTTTTTTGTTATGATATTTGTTATTTTGCCGCTTATGACAGACAAGTTTACAACATAATATGCTATGTTAATAACTTAAAAATAATAGATTCTATTATTCAGTTATTTCACCCAAATAACACGGCTCCTTATGCTGTTGTTATTCCCTTCTGCTCGGGGGAATCCCCTCCAGAAATTTCTTTAGAGATTCCTGTAGGAGTTCCTTCAGGGATTCTTCCTAGAATTTCTTTAGCGATTCTTCTAGGAATTACATCAGGAATTTCCTTCAGAGATTCGTCTAGGATTTTTTTTAGAAATTCCTCAGGGGATTTATCCTGGAATAATTTGAAGAAATCCTTCATTTCTACTGAAATTCCTTCAGGTATTCCTCCAGTAATTCTTCTTGGGATTCCATCAGGAATTTCTTTAAGGACTTCTCCTTGAATTTCTTGATAGGTTACTTCAGAGATTTCTCCTGCGACTTTTACAGGGATTTTTCTATGAACTCTTCGGGAATTACACTTAGAATTCTTTGTAGAATATTTTCAAGAAATCCATGAGGAATTTCTTCATGGGTTTTCTCCAGAAACATCTTCAGTGATTTCTCCAGATCTTTTTAGATAATTCCTTTAAAAATTGCTTCTCAAATTCATCCACAAATTTCTTCAGAGACTTTGCTGTAAATTGAAGATTTTCTTTTGCAATTGCTAGAGCTATTCTCGAGGAACTTCTTCATTAATTTCTTCCTAAATTCTTCAGGAATGTCTTTAGGAATGTCTTTAGGGAATTTTTCAGGAACTCCTTCAGGGACTCCTCCAAAAAAAAATACTGAAAGAGTTATATTTCTCTTGCAATTTCTTCTTGAATACCTCCATATTTTTTTCAGAGATTTTCCTGAAAATCTTTGAAGGACATCTGGAGTTTATGGAGATATTTGAGGAGCCCAGACGCAAAGGGGTGTAAGTGACCATTTTGTCGATTTTGAGCTGGGCTTGTAAAAAAGTTCTTCAGATTTCAAGCTAACAGGAACTTTTTTAAAATTATGTTTACGATGATTGAAAAAATATACAATAAATAGAGAAAATTTGATTGATTTTGAAACATCACCAATTTTGTTTGGGATGAAAAATTGGTGAAAAACTTTGAACCTCATTTACTCTGAAGCGGGTTTTGGTCACTCACACTGCTTCTAATGCCCTCATTCCTCAAGAAACTCCATCAACTGCCTCTGGAATTTCTTATCAAATTTCATCAATGAATTTTCCAGCACCCCTTCATGGAATTCTCCATGTATTCCTCCAGAAATTTCTCGAAAAATTCCTTCAGGGAATTCACAGTGATGTTTGTGGGGATTTTTTCCCGGGATTCCTTGAGATTTCTTCATAAACTCCTTTAGGGATTCCTCCAGGAACTGCTACAGTGATTTATCCAGGAATTTCTCTAGAATTTCGTCACCGATTTTGTACTTAAAATCAACCAATGTAATCATTTGTCGTCTGATTGGCTGTAGTTTAATTAACCGGCATCAGATTGACTGAAAATGATGTCATATGTTAAAGTTTTCTAGCCATTCACAATCTATTGCGTAGTAGATTAGTAGGGAAGCCTCCGCGCAAGTAATATAAATAGGGCCTGTAGACGCGCAAACGAGATCAGTTTCTGTGCAAACCTTTGGACTTGACGACAACTACCCAACAAGTAGTCTCCTCAGTGGATAGCAGTCCCTCCACCTTCGTGGTGAACCCTACTGTGCTTGTGTGTCCAGCAACATGGTACTATTCTACGGATTTTGAGCACAGCCCTAGGCACAGCCTAACCTGAGAGTCACAACTTTTCAAAGCCTACCTAGCAAAAAGAGATATTTCATATTTTGCTATATTGAGCTGATGCCCGTCGACCAACCTATTGTTTTCTGTCGGTTCAGTGAGGAGATGTGTAATGGATCGAACGGACGTAAGTCATTTCTGGTGTGGAGCAACGAATAGGGTTGTAATCTGTGACCTGTGAGTCATAAATGATCAAAATTTCATTACATTCTGTTTGTTGAATCCGGAGATATAACAGCTCAAAGTTGGCTATCGGATAATTATAACTTTTCCTAGAATCTTTTCAACTTCGTGTAGAATAGCCCAATCTTTTCCAAAATTTGGACCACTGATACACAACTAGTTGATGAACTTACAGTAAAAAAAATGAGAATATTTTGAGAATATATTGAGAATATTTGATGCCATTTTCGAAAAGTTACAGTTAGTTGAACATTTTTGGAAGAGTGAAAATTCTACCTGTCCCAGTTATTCTGAGTAGGGTATTGTACCATTAGGGCAGGTGTACCTATTTTGGGCACTTGCGGCTATAACTAAGTCAATTTCAAACCGATTGATTTGAATTTTTGTACAGAGTTAGATACTGTACGCACCTAACTCTATACAAAATTTCAAGACAATCGGTTCGAAATTGACTTAGTTATAGCAGCAAGTGCCCAAAATAGGTACACCTGCTCAAATGGTACAATACCCTATTTCCTGTAGAGTTTGCACGAAGATTAGAATGATTTTAAATTACAAGTGTTTGCGCGTCAGTAGATTATCAAATTGAACAAGAGCATAAAGAAATACAGCAAAAGTATGTAATGGTGTGAACACTTTGCGAAAATTAATGTTTTCATGTGTCTATTTTGTGATTTATTATTTGTTTATTTTTCTTTTATCATTTTTACCTTTTTTATTTTCTTTAATATAGTGTTTCTAACAGTATCTTCTATTGAAAAGTGTTGGGATCGGCCTCACGACTGACCGACAGCAAGCTGGGCAACCCTAATTGGAATCTTGGCATTCCTACTTTGGGAATGGCGCATAAGCTGATAGTTTTAGAACGAATAACACTAGTTTACAGCATTTTTGAACTCGGTAAGCTGATGATCCTTTTTGGTGTAGAATCATGCCCTGAGTTCGAATACGCGAAGGAAAAAAATTACAGTAGAGCGGATTTTTTTTCGACTTTCCATACAAGGTTGATGATTTGAAATCGATTTTTGTTCTATTTTTAAGCAAAGTCGCTCACTTCAAACATCTCATTCTCCGTAATCAATGCTCCGATTGAGCTGAAATTTTTACTGTAACTCGCCTACATATGGAATGTCAAATAAACGTCGAGAAAGAATTTTTCAGTTGGTTTTTTCTTATTGAAAAAAATACATTTCTTCAAAAAATTTTGGGAATTTTGCTAAAATTTAAGAAGATCGTCCCTAAAACTCGCCAATATCTTGAATTTCATCAATCTGACGCAAATCCTGTATTCAGATGATCGAATGGTATTGTATTCAGCTTTTAATTTATGGAAAAAGATTTAAAATTGGTTGAACAAAACGCAATATATTTGAATTTTAGTAAATTACATATTTTGAAAAGTTACAAAACTCGATATTGAGCTAAAACTCAAAAACTGTTCTACTTTAAATTTTTTGAAGGTCGGTTTCGAAATCAGCACTATATTGTGCTTCAAAAATGTTGGTCGTTGACAGAAGTTCACGACTTTCGTTTTATTTTGTAAACTTGTGTAATTGTTGGAAACATTTTTGGGGTTTTTTTATTGGCACACCAGAAGAAAACGTTACAAATTTCGCCAGAGATTTTTTCTGGAATTTTTTGAGGGATTTCTTTTATAATTGTTAGAGAGATGTCTTCAGGAATTCCTTCTGGGATTTCTTATCAAATACCTTTAAAGAGTTCTCCAAGAACTCTTTCGAAGATTTCTGCAGGAGCTCATTTAGGGACTTTTGGGATTCTTCCAAGAATTTCTTGAGGGATTATTCATAAAAATGCTTGAGAAATTTCTTCTAGAGATCTTTGAGAGATTTAACCTGAAGTTCCTTGAAGATTTGTTTGTCTGGAATTTCTTAAGGTACTCCTGCACTGTAGGAAACTTTCAGAGATTGAAGAAATTGAAGAGTTTCTTCAAGGATTTCCCAGGAAGTGCTTCAGGAGTTTCTCTCTTTTTTCAGAGATTATAACAGGAAGTTCTTCTTGGAATCCTTCAGAGATTTTCCACTAAATTATTTCAGAGATATCTCCTGAAATTGCTTGAAAATCATATATAATTGCTAGACAGATGTTTCCAGGAATTCATTCAGAGATTCTTCTAAGAGCTCCTTCAGGGATTTCTTCAGAGATTTTTTTCAGAAATTCTTCGGAGACTCTTCCTGGAATTGTTAGATTGTTAGAAAGAACTTTTCCCACGAACTCCTTCAAAGATTTCTTCAGGAATCTTCCAGGGATTTCTCTTAAAATTCCTACAGGAAATGTTTCAGGAATTCCTTCTGGGATTTCTCTTGTAACTAATCCAAGCATTCTTCGAGGAAATCCTGCATTCTTTCAGTGATTTCTGCAGGAACTCTTTTGTAGTTCCTACAGGAATTACTCTTAGAATCGCGGAGGAAAGATTTTCTTGGAATTTCTTGAGGGATTTATTCATAAACTCCTTTAGGGGCTCCTCCGGAAACTCCTTCAGGGATCCCTAAAATGAACATTTCCAGGGATTCTTTCAGGAATTCCTCCAGGAGTCATCACTTCTAAGTGAACATCGAAAGAAAATATGGTGCATGAATAAAAAAAATATATATCGTTTGCTTCTGATTTTCAAAAATAATGTTCAGATCTTTCAAAAAACAGTCTAATTCCCTGCGTCATTGATCACATATAAAACTAAAAGAAAAACGACTAACTAGTTTATGGAGTGCCAAAGCAACGATAAGTTTCCCAAAAACATCCATAAAAAATCCATTTTCCCTTGCCGGCTAGTTGAATTGTAATTCGAGTCAATGACATTCGAACGTCTCTAACTCGAGTGAACGCAAATCGTTCGGGTGAGTGGATTGCATGTCAAATCTACATATAAGCAAACGAAACCCTTCTGTTCCATTTGTGCCGTAGAGTTTTGTTTTTCTTTTATTCACTACCTCCAAACCAGAGCCAAGCAAGCAGCACATACTGTTCGTATCAAGATCTAATAAAAAGCGAAAACTTCCTCCGCGAAGGATATGAACCACCGAATCTATTCCTCGAAATCGTTAACCAGGTAGGGGCACCCTTTCGCCTAATTTTTCGAACGGTATTCGTCTACCCATGGTACCTCGTCGTCCTCCTCGCAAGCCAACATATCCTATCCATGTGGAACATCTATTTTTATGGGAATAACATTCTTGGCGGTTCTCTTGCCCCGTCGATGCATCAGAAGTTCACATTAATAAACTTGTTCATTATTCACATTCTTGATTTTTTTTCCTACTCGCCCTGTTTTCCATTCGTCCTGACGGAGCGATCGCGAGCGAACTTTGCTTTTAGCCACATTAGTTGCGTAATTTTTACGAGTGCGTGCGAGCATTTTTATATGTGCCGGCTATTTTGAGGGAAGGGTTGGTTACAGTCAGTCGTCTGGCTGAAAGCGTTTCCGCCACCACCAGCACCGGCCCGGGAGAGGGAAATTAATGCAAATTTTGTTTTACTTTCGGAGGTTTTTCCCGACCGTTTCGGGGTCGCCGCCGCCGCCTGCCAGGTTTGGTCCTTGAACTATAGCGACGGAATTGATTTTCTGCTGTTTTTGTTCGTTTCGAGCACCTCGCTGAAGCTTTCTTGGGCCAGGACTCACGTCATGTCGAGGATGGTAGGAGCGGGGACGAAGAGATATATGTTCTAGCTCTCTAGTATGTCGGTCGGTCCTTGCGAGCGTGTATCGTCGATATGAATATATTTCATCGATGATTATTTTTTATTACGTTCACTGGAGTGCGCATTGTTGTTGGTTGGAGTTCGTAATGGATGGGGACTGCATATTCATGAGAAATGGAAATTTGAGGAGTGTGTATGGTTTTTGGGAGAAATTAATTTGTGATAAACAGTAATGAACCAGCTTGCATTAAGAAGTACCTAAACATTGCGTACGCTTTGATCTTGTGAAGTACTTCGAAATTCATTCATTAAGGGTAAACGCCATTGTTAAACATGTTGTATCGAACTTGTAAATCAATATTAGACCCTTTGGAGCCGGAGGGTTTTTTTTTTCTGTATTAACGAGATTTTTAACCATAGGCTAGTTCATCTCGGGACCCACGCTTTACTTCCCTTCCGAAGGAAGAACCCACATTTTAGTGAGTATGTCGGTAGTGGGATCCCAAGTCCTCGGCGTGATAGTCTTGTGTTCTAACAACCACATCAGGTCCGCTCCACGTGGAGCCGGAGGAGTCATATGTGACCCCAACTGTGACGGTTATTGGGACCGCGACGGTACGTCGCCGCTGCACTCTGCATTGGGACTTTATTGCGATGACGTTTGGGTAGCAGATAAGGAGAAAAGAAGAATGGAGATACTGATTGTCATTTTGTGAAAGATAACTACACGTTGAACTGGTGCCACATTTATATTAAAATATTATGATAATTGCAGTCTCTATGCTTAATATTAATGCTAAGTAGTGCTAGCCCTCGTTGCCTATGATATCTTAGTGTTTTTTCCTGAACAGAACCGTGAGTAAGCTAGCTTCTACGAATGATTTTCCCATATGTTGCTCATATGCTTTGTTCTATATATTTTAGCTAATACATTCATAAAATCTGCTACTAGCATAGGAGGTGAATTAGGTAGTACGTTTGACTTAGTAGCACGTAGGTATTCTATGAATTTGTCCATGAATTTGCCGAACCCTAAATGAATTATACTGTAGCTAGATCCTAACCTCACACGGCCTGGGTTCGTATGCGAAGCATCGGCAGGGTAATGAGAACTAATTTGTAAGTAAAATTCTATATGTTAGTTGGAATTTCTGGTAATAAATCTATATTTCAGTTGATTCTCTCTCACACCACACGAAAGGACTGCAAAAAGTTTCTCAACACCAACCTAAAAACGACTGTTTAAATTCACACAATCAATAAAACGGAACACTGTCTTCGGTAAAGTTGTTGCAAATTGAGTATCTATTAAGAAAAAATGGGAATATTTGTATTTGAGACTTATTGACAACCTAGAACATCCAGAAACCCATGATGTTTGGAGAAACGAAAAAAATTACATATTAATTGATCTACAAGCTGAATTTGAATATGGATTACGATCATATATATAATATATATTCATTTAACCTTCGTCAAGAATATCAAAAGGTGTTTTATATTTTGAAATGTTCCATGTGTTACAAACTGGGGTCTTCAGTTAGTCTAGTGGTTAAGGCTATGGATCGCCAATTCGAAGACGGCGGGCTCGATTCCCGTTTCGGTCGGGAAAATTTTCTCGACTCACTGGGCATAGAGTATCATTGTACTTGCCTCACAATATACAAATTCATGCAATGGCAGGCAAAGAAAGCCCTTATATTAATAACTGTGGAAGTGCTCAAAAGAACACTAAGTTGAAGCGAGGCAGGCCAAGTCCAAGTGTGGACGTAGAGCCATTAAGAAGAAGAAGGAGAAGTTGTGTTACAAACTTTCCTTTCCTATAGTGAAGTCTATACATAAATCGTTTATGTGTTTTCGCCATAAATAATATAATTGCATTATCTACTGGGATCCGTGAAGCTCATGATATCTATAATGTCTTTTATAGACACTACAAGTATATTCCAGGTCAGCCAAACTACCTTGGAGCTCAGAACATCAGGTCTACACTTGTAACAGTAGCCATATCTGCCATACTGTGGAAATTCTGAGACGATGCATAAAAGCTGTTCTAAAGAACTTTCAAAATAAATCAGTGAAAGACTTTCCGGAAGAAATTTTCTAAAGGAGATTTTCCAAAGAGTTCTGTGGAATAATATAGGAAAAACCCCAATTAATAAAAAATCCAAATTCACTTTTGGGGTTATGTCTAGACAACTTTGGAGAAAATTCTAAATGAATCTAAGATATTTTTTAAAGGAATCATTGGAACAATACCTGAAGGATTTCTCAAAGAAATCTCCAAAGGCATGCATGCTAGAATTTCTTAAAAAAACCCAGATTTATCCACCTAGTGGTGATAGTGCCTTTCTCGTCGAATATGTACTCATGAACTTTCTGTCGACGTTAGCCAAAATGTTCCTGAATCCTGATAATACTTTATATAGAAAAACAACAATTTTAACAAATCCATGATCGATTTTGGAAACTTATTCATGGTACATATTCCGATGTAATGTTCAAGATCAAAGCAGAGCTGAAAAATATCAGACCTCTCAGTTGACTGCTTGACCACCTTAACCCTGGTCGTATATTGGGGTCAGAGATGCCAGATATACAGATTTTTCTGTATTATACAGATTTTTGACCTTCTATACAGACAAGATATAGAGTACAGAAAAATACAGAATTTTGAAATGTTATACAGATTTCTCCATAAATCATGAAATTTGAAGCTTTTTGCAATAAATTTATTGAAAACTTTATAAATTGTTGCTTAAATTTTAAAGAATTTATAAAAATTTGTACGTTTTCACAAATGTTTTAGAAAAAAAAAATACCTGCAAAAGTTTTAAACTGTCAGAAAGTAGTACATTTTTGTTAGTTCCTATTGAAATCTAGGACTCTCGGTGTGTGCTATACCCTCAAATACGGCGATACAGAAAAATATGTAATGATACAGATTTTTGATAAAAATAATCTGGCATCTCTGATTGGGGTCATTATGACTCCGTTCCATGCACAACGGCAGCGGGGTGAGCGTCAGCTAATGCATGAAGAAGGTCAACTCTATTCACAATCGTAGATCACTTTGTGATCTTCGCCATTGTTTATTTCAGTACACTTTAGGCTATATTTTATTACCAAATGTAACACGATTCATGTAAAATGTGATCTTCTTACGAGAAAAATGCAGAAAATGTAAAAATTTCCATTCAAATTTCAATCGCAATGAGAAGAGCGAGGGCTCAACCAGCCGCACCCAAATTGTGAGCAGTAATTTTAGAAGCAAAAGTAGATTGAAGATTGAAAATTGATAAGGTGTTGATGCGATTAGATTTTAATTTTTCCATAAAACGTTGATCCATCCTACTATGCATTTACACCGCTGGAATCTGAAATGGTGTGATTTGAAGATATCACTTTGGTCACGATTTTGTTTTCTTGCATATTGAAGACTTTGACCATTTCTTCACTTATAATCTAACCCAACGTTTACAGGGGCTGTCCATAAACCACGTGGTCATGAGGGGGGGGGGGGGGTTCGGCCAATGACCATTTTGTATGGACGAATAAAAAAATTTGTATGGACGAATGACCACGCAGGGGGGGGGGTTGAGAAGTCCCAAAAAAATGACCACGTGGTTTATGGACAGCCCCTACAGGCTATCAAAAAAGCCACGATTTGATTTATCGCTTTGACATTTATTTTGTTCACTTTTATAATTCCGCTATTTGATGTGCAGCTTGCATGGGTTTTGTTAAATTTTACGTTTGACCACTTCCGGTGGGACACCTGGAACCAATTCTGGTTGTCTCAAATGTGGTCTGAGATTATGTTCTTGTTAACTGTTCATCGAGTTAACTAAAAAGCTGAAAATTAATGTGATCTGATGCTATTTTCTTGCAACAGTTCAACATTTTTTTTGAAAGACCACGATTTTATGTATCGCATGCATGATTTTGGTTTCTTCTTCTTCTTTATGGCTCGACGTCCCCACTGGGACTTGGCCTGCCTCGCTTCAACTTTGTTCTTTGAGCGCTTTTCCACAGTTATTAATTGTAGGGCTTTCTTTGCCTGCCATTGCATGAACTTGTATATTGTGAGGCAAGAACAATGATACACTATGCTCAGGGAGTCAAAGCCTTAACCACTAGGCTAACTGGAGACTTTTATTAAATCACTTCCGAAGGAACACCCGCAACCGATTCCGAAATATTATTACAGGTGCTAGATGTGGCCTGAGACTATTTTACTGTTGGCCTTACATCAGATTATAAAAAAAAACGCCGCTATGGTTCAGTTCCCTTCTATATTTTACCACTTCCGGTGGGCTACTCGTCTCGTCTCTAGTTCTGGAACACTACCGGTTCCCCCAAATATGGTCTGAGATTATTTGTTGGCTATCGTTTATCATGTTACTGAATAAGTCATTGATATGTTACATATATTGGTTCTCTTTTACATTTGACCATTCCTGGCGGGACAACCGGAATCGGTTTCGTAACACACTGATATGACTTGCGTCTATTTTTTTGCAACTGTTCATCATGTTACCTAAATAGCCGTGATACCTCAATCGCATGCACGGGATTGCTTTCACTTTCGGCTCGGAACCGGTTGCGGAACACTACTGATAATCTCTTAAATTATCTGAGCCTATTTGCTTGCAAACGTTTGTTAGGTTATCAAAAAAGCCGCGCTTTGCTATGTCGCATGCATTGGTTTGGTACAATTTTATATTCAGCCGCTTTCGGAGGGAAACCCGGAACTAGTTCCGGGTTAGTAGTTGTGATATCTTCAAATCACACCATTTCAGATTCCAGCGGTGTAAATGCATAGTAGGATGGATCAACGTTTTATGGAAAAATTAAAATCTAATCGCATCAACACCTTATCAATTTTCAATCTTCAATCTACTTTTGCTTCTAAAATTACTGCTCACAATTTGGGTGCGGCTGGTTGAGCCCTCGCTCTTCTCATTGCGATTGAAATTTGAATGGAAATTTTTACATTTTCTGCATTTTTCTCGTAAGAAGATCACATTTTACATGAATCGTGTTACATTTGGTAATAAAATATAGCCTAAAGTGTACTGAAATAAACAATGGCGAAGATCACAAAGTGATCTACGATTGTGAATAGAGTTGACCTTCTTCATGCATTAGCTGACGCTCACCCCGCTGCCGTTGTGCATGGAACGGAGTCATAATGACCCCAATCAGAGATGCCAGATTATTTTTATCAAAAATCTGTATCATTACATATTTTTCTGTATCGCCGTATTTGAGGGTATAGCACACACCGAGAGTCCTAGATTTCAATAGGAACTAACAAAAATGTACTACTTTCTGACAGTTTAAAACTTTTGCAGGTATTTTTTTTTCTAAAACATTTGTGAAAACGTACAAATTTTTATAAATTCTTTAAAATTTAAGCAACAATTTATAAAGTTTTCAATAAATTTATTGCAAAAAGCTTCAAATTTCATGATTTATGGAGAAATCTGTATAACATTTCAAAATTCTGTATTTTTCTGTACTCTATATCTTGTCTGTATAGAAGGTCAAAAATCTGTATAATACAGAAAAATCTGTATATCTGGCATCTCTGACCCCAATATACGACCAGGGTTAAGGTGGTCAAGCAGTCAACTGAGAGGTCTGATATTTTTCAGCTCTGCTTTGATCTTGAACATTACATCGGAATATGTACCATGAATAAGTTTCCAAAATCGATCATGGATTTGTTAAAATTGTTGTTTTTCTATATAAAGTATTATCAGGATTCAGGAACATTTTGGCTAACGTCGACAGAAAGTTCATGAGTACATATTCGACGAGAAAGGCACTATCACCACTAGGTGGATAAATCTGGGTTTTTTATTTTGTAAATGTCTACAAAACAATCATTAGAAATTATAGCTGAAATCTTTTGGAAATTACGAACTTTGAGGACTAACCTAGAATTTCCCGGTCCCTAATGCATCCCTTTTATATTATCTTCCAATACATTTCGCTAGTGGAATTTCTCCTGGATGAATTCTTTATGCAATTCTTACAGGAATTCCTGGAAAAGCCCTGTAGAGGAATTTCTAGAGGTATTTCCGGAAGAATCTCTGGAAGATTTTTTGAAAGTCTCCTGCATAAATTATGGGAGGAATACCTAGAGAAATTTCTGAAGAGATCTCATGAGGAAATCCTAGATGAAATCCAAGATGATTTTTTGAGAGATTCCTTGAAAGAATTCTTGGAGAAATCCCTGAAGAAATTCCTGGGAAAATCTATAGCGAGAATCCTGGAGATACTTTTTAACAAATTCCGGGCGTAATTCCTGGAGGAATTCTTGGATAAGACCCAACCGGAATTCCTGGAGAAATTTCTTGGGTGAATTCTTGGAGCAACCTCTGGAAGAATTCCTTAAGAAATCTCCAGAGGAATTGTGGGAGGAATTGCTGTGGAAATTTCTAAAAAAAATCCGTTGAGGATTTCCTGGAAAAACCCATGGAGAAATTTCTGGAGGATTCCCTGAAGGCATATCTGGGAATATCCCTGGATGAATTTCTGGAGGAATGTCTGAAGCAATCTCTGAAAAATAATGAAAGTATTCCTGGAGAATTTCGTGGAAGAATCTCTGCAGAAACACGTAGAGGATTTCCTGGAGAAAATTTCTGACATAATTTCCGAAGAATGTCCAGGAGCAGTTCCTGGAGGAATTCCTGAAGAAATTCTACTGAACTACTGACAGTCCATAATGTGGTCTTAGCATAAAAGGTCATCAAATTGTCGGAAAATCTGTGATTTGATGTGCCGCATGTAAAAACTATGTCAAATTTTATATACAGCCACTTTCGGCGGAACTCCCGGAACCGGTTCCGCAACACTACTGGCTCAGATATGGTCTGAGTCTATTTTATGCCAACCTTTCATTATCACAAAAGCCGCGCTTTGATATGTCACATGCGTGGATTTGGTTCACTTTAATATTTGGCCACTTTCGGCAAGACACCCGGAGCTGGTTCCGGAACAAAACCGGTTCAGATATGGTCTGGGACTGTTTTCTTGCTAACTGTTCATCAGGTTATCGAAATTGCCGCAATTTGATGTGTCGCATGCATGGGTTTGGATCACTTTTTTATTTGACCACTCCCAGCGGGTCATCCGGAACCGGTTCCGAAACTCTACCGGTTCAGATATGGTCTGAGTCTTTTTTTAATGCCAACCTGTCATTGGGTTATAAAAAAGTCGCGCTTTGATATGTCGCATACATGGATTTGGTTCACTTTTATATTTGGCCACTTCCGGCGGGACATCCGGAACCGGTTCCGGAACACAACCGGTTCAGATATGGTCTGAGACTGTTTTCTTGCTAACTGTTCATCAGGTTATCGAAATTGCCGCAATTTGATGTGTAGCATGCATGGCTTAGTTCACTTTTATATTTGGCCACTTCCGGCGGGACATCCGGAACCGGTTCCGGAACACTAGCGGTTCAGATATGGTCTGAGACTGTTTTCCTGCTAAACGTTCATCAGGTTATCCAAAATGCCACAGTTTGATGTGTCGCATGTATGTGTTTGTTACATTTTTATGTATGGCCCCTTCCAAGGGTACTGGTCCGGAACACCTAAATGGCCATAACTCCGGAACGGCTGGACCGATCCGAACCATTTTCAATAGGAAACAATGGGACCAGATTCCGCGTCGAATGACCCGTTGGTCATTAAAATCGGTTGAAGTTTACTGCCAAAAAGTGATGTGAGTTTTTTTGTACACATACACACACACATACACACACACATACACACACACATACATACACACAGACATCACCTCAATTCGTCGAGCTGAGTTGATTGGTATATGTGAGTCGACACTCCGGGCCTTCTATCAAAAAGTCATTTTTGGAGTGAACATATAGCCTTTCCAGTACACTTAGTGTACGAGAAAGGCAAAAACCCTGGAAAAGTTTATGAAGAATCTCTGTGGGTATTTCTTGAAATAAAAGAATCTATAGAAATCCCCGGAGAACAATTCCAAATGAAACTTTGATAGATTTTTTACAGATACCGCACAGGAACTTCAAGATGAATTTGTGGTGTAATCCTTGAAAAAACTTCTGAAGAAATCCCTGGAAGAAGTCTTAATATCATAGAGTATTTTTTCGTTGTTTGAAGGTTTTCAGCAAGCCACCTTACTAGGGCCGCGATGAAGGGGTTGCCTCCTTAGGTATAGCTGACGCGATCCAGCATTTCATACTCAGCTGGTGGATGCCAGAACAGATGCAGTTTGAGCCGCGCCTCCTTGGTGAACAGACATTCTCAGGACGTACCTCCTCAGTCCTCAATCTATCTGAAGTCAGAATGATAACAGAGCTCAGGCTGTACTACCAGCTAAGCACACAACTCTTAGCTGGCGGTATTTATCATGGATTGACCCGTGGAAGCATGAAGTAGTAGCATGTAAGGACCAGAGCCTTGACCAGAGCTATGTTGGAAACTCCTTGTCGTATCACCATTTTACAGCCCAAGATGAGATAATGAGCATAACTTTATGATCTTACGTCTCTTAATTTGTCAATCATTAAACACTCTGTGTTTCCTACTTCAAAATGTCCCTGCTTCCCAGTTTTTTTTTTAATTTATTTGTGAATTTTTACTGAAGCTAACTCTTTACAAGGTATAACACATTAATTTATAAAAAAAAATCTAAAGAAACTAGTTAATCTCACAATAGTCTCATGTTTTATTCCATTTCCTCCCCTTTTTTTTTTCAAATCTCACATTCGCAGAAAATTCAAGAAAACCATCAACCGAAGGATAATCCCCGTAAACGTAAACTTTCACCTTATTCCCCACATCATTGCCATCTCGTGATGAGCGCCCCATCCGCCATCAGCATCATCATCACATCAACAAGCATTCGCCTCTATTAACAGACTGCTGACGACTGTTGCTCCACCAGCTGGTAGGTACTTTTCTCATATCCTGAAAGTTGATCCGTACAACCTTTCCCGCCGTCGTCGTCCTCACCGTCATCGTCGTACGTAAACCTTGTTGCACCTCCCCGCCGCCGGTTGGTAAGCCGCATTCGTGCTCTGGTCCTGGCAGGAGTTGAAGAAGGAGAAACGTTTCTTTTCATGCATGCAACACTCATCTCATCATCCTGGCAGGCAGGCAACTTGCATCATCACCCACCACCAAACGGAGGCGATGACTGCGTGCACGTTTCCTTCCTGGTTGGGGAAAGGGAGGTGCTGGGGGTCCTGGCGGGAAAAAAATGACGTTAAACATACACACGCGAAAGTGAATGATGCCGGTGAAATTGGTTGCTCCGCTAGTGATTTCTTTTTTTTTTCTTGTGGAACTGCTGCAAGAGCTGCTGGTTCTGATGCTGACGTTGGAGGTTTTGGCCTGGTGGAGTAACCTCTCAAGACAAAACCAGAAGGGAAAAGAAACGAAATAAAATGATTCGTATAAATGAGATGAATGTGTGTTTGCTTGTCATCTACACTAGGGCGAAGGGAGTAGGGGTTCATCTAGGAGGGTAGCAGGTTTCACTAGCTAAGTGGTCGATGAAATGAAAAAAAATGGTTTACGAAGAAGGTTCAGCATTCGTATAGGAGTTGAAACAGGCTGAAAAGAGTTCAGGAATGGGTATTGTACATATAGCCTTATAGTCGAAGCGGCAAACGCGTGAGTACGCGGCAAGGCCTTGCTGAGGGTAACGGGTGCAATTCCCGGTCGGTTCAGAAACTTTTCGTAATGGAAATAACCTTGACTTGGGCATAGAGTATCGCCGTGCCTGCCACACATGCAAAACGATCAAAGGTAGAAAAATCTCTAATTTAACCCGTAAACACCCAAGACGATCTTCTTTTGGAAGAAATGCAATACACTAAAACCTTTTTTAATGCATGTTATTTTTATGCACTTTCAATTTATTCACCTTTACTTTATTTCACCATAAAAAGAGGGAAAGCTACTCAGAACCAATATTGTGCAAAAGAAAATTGAATAATGACAGGAACAATTTCAACGGCGACCAGGGGGTGTTTATAGGGGAGAGCAAAGGAAGGTTACAGAGGGGCATTTTTTTTATTATCGTACAAATTGGGCCGAAGGGTCTTAGATTTTTATGAAACTTTTTCCACAGGCAGGGCTCATGGATATATGAACAAAAAAAAAAATTGGGGAAAATTCAGGGTCGCCAATTTTCCCGGAAAACTCAGGTGGATTTTTTTTGTTTTCCCCTGACACTTCTTACTTTGAAAAACCATAACTCAAGAACGAAGCATCGTAGAAACAAAGTTTTTTTAAGAAAATGAAAGCAAATTTTCTCAGAAATCAAAAAAAAAAAAATATTAACTGGAAAAAGTTTCTAACAAAATTTTCCACAGTTGAGAAAATTCGTAAAGAAAAGCCGGAAAACTATGCCCGAACCGTGAAAAATTTTCGAACCAATATTTTTGAGAAGGTTATTTCATAAGCTTTAATCGCTGAAATTTTTGGAATGCACTTGTTGTTCGTTTTGAGTTATGGCCAATTTTGTTGAAAAATGTCCAAATGTGCCATAAAAGCCTTTTCTTTAAAAGTGGAGCGGACCTGGTGTGATGGTACGAACACTTGACTATCACGCCGAGGACCTGGGATCGAATCCCACTCCCGACAAACTTGCAAAATGTAAATTCTTCCTTCGGAAGGGAAGTAAAGCGTGGGTCCCGAGATGAACTAGCCCAGGGCTAAAAATCTCGTTAATACAGATAAAAAAAACTTCTTTGAAAAATCATAACTCAAGAATGAATTTTTAATGAAAATGAAAGCAAATTTTCTCAGGAATCCAGAAAAAAATATGAAGTGGAAAAAGTTTTCCACACAATTTTCCACAGTTGAGAAAATTCATGAAGAAAAGCCGGAAAAACTACACAGCTAATCGCGTTCGGTAATTTTTACCGAAATCTCAATTGCTGAGCGATCGGTAATGGTTTTTTTCCGAAATCCTGTAAAAATTACCAAATTTCGGTAAAATGTTATCGTTTATCTGTCAAAATTTAACGAAGTTCGGTAAACGTTACCGAATTTTTCCGGTAAAAAACTTAACGGTTGAGATTTCGGTAAAATTAAGTGTATATGTCCGAACTCGTGGAAAATTAAAAAAAATATATTTTTGAGAAGGTAATTTCATAAGCTTTGATCGCTGAAATTTTTGGAATGCACTTACTTTTCATTCCTGAGTTATGGAAATTTTGTGAAAAATGACCATGTAATATAGGTTTACATGGTCATTTTCACATAATTGACCATAACTCAGTAACGAGAAAAAAGTACATTCCCAAAAATATTTTTTTGAAAATTTCCCACGAGTTCGGACATAGTTTTTTCGGCTTTTCTTTATGAATTTTCTGAAGTTCCAAATTTTCTTAAGTTATGATTTTTCAAAGAAAAGGCTTTTATGGAACATTTGGACATTTTACAACAAAATTGGCCATAACTCAAAAACGAAAAAAAAGGTGCATTCCAAAAATGTCAGCGATTAAAGCTTATAAAATAACCTTCTCAAAAATATTTTTTCGAAAATTTTCCACGAGTTCAGGCATACTTTTTCCGGCTTTTCTGTACGAATTCTCTTAACTGTGGAAAATTTTGTGGAAAACTTTTTCCAGTTCATATTTTTTTGGATTTCTGAGAAAATTTGCTTCCATTTTCTAAAAAAAACTTTGTTTCTACGATGCTTCGTTCTTGAGTTATGATTTTTCAAAGTAAGTAGTGGGAAAACAAAAAAAAAATCCACCTGAGTTTTCCGGGAAAATAGGCGACCCTGAATTTTCAATTTTTTTTGTTCATATATCCATGAGCGCAGGGCTGTGGAAAAAGTTTCATGAAAATCTGAGACCCATCGGCCCAAACCCGTACGGTAATAAAAAAGTCCCCGTGTTTCAGGGGATCCTAAGGGGTTTCAGCGGGGTACCAGGAGATCTCAGGGGAGTTTTCAGGGGTCTGAGGGGGTTTTCAGAGGAGTTTTGGGGGTTTCGGAACCTTTCAGGTGCGTTACATGGGGTCCGAGGGGGTTTAAGGTAGATTTTAGAGGGGTTCCAGGAAGTTTCAGAGTATTTTCGACGGGATTCAGAGGCGTTACGGACATCACAGATGCGTTACATGGGGTCCGAGGGGGTATAAGGGGGATTTTAGAGGCGTTTCAGAAAGTTTCAGTGCATTTTAGGTGGAACTCAGAGACGTTACGGAATCGTTACGGAGGGGTTTTCAGGGATTCCGGAGCCTCTCTAGGGCGTAACATGGGGTCCGAGGGGGTATAAGGGGGATTTCAGAGGTGTTCCAGAAAGTTTCAATGCATTTTCGGCGGAATTCAGAGACGTTACGAAAGCGTTACATAGGAGTTTTCAGAGGTTTCGGAGCCTCTCAGGTGCGTTAATTGGGGTCCGAAAGAGTTTAAGGGAGATTTTAGAGTCATTCCAGGATGTTTCAGAGCATTTTTGACGGGGTTCAGAGGCGTTATGAAAGCGTTACGGGGGAGTTTTAGGAGGTTTCGGACCGTGTCGTGTGATCCGATGGGGTATCAGGGGGATCTTGGCGGCATTTCAGGAAGTTTCAGAAGATTTTTGGAAACCCCATCACACATCTTTTGAAACGCCCCTGAAATATCCTTTGATTTGAATGTTTCTTAAAACCTCCTGATTTGACCCTGACCTAAAATGCCTCGAAACGCCCCTGAAATCTCTGTTATCCTAATAAAACGCATTTGAAATCATCATAATCAATTAGAAATGCGTCTTGGTTTGGACGCTTTTAATAGGGTCCATAAACCCCTGAAACGCACCTTAAAACCCCTTGAAACGCCCTTGAAATGCTATCAAACGCCCCTAAAACCTTTAGGAACGCCCATAATATGTTCCTGAAACACCCTAAAACTCTTAAGTTAAATACTCTGAAATGACTCTGAAATACATTGAAACATTGCAATGCCCTTTGAAGGCTCCTGAGATCCCTAGAATTGCTCTTAAAGCCCCTTGAAACGCCCCTGAATCCCCCTTAATACTATTTAAATGCCCCTGAATTCCCAGTAATCCCAGTAAAACGCCAACAAATCTTGACAGATAGCCTTTAAAAGGCTCCTGAAATTCCCTTAAACAGCCCCTTAAAACGCCCCTGGAGCCCCTTGGAACCCCCTTTTTGGGTTCTCTGGGAGCTTTCTGGAAACCCCTTTAGCCCCACTTCAAATGCCCAGGAGCAAGACCTGTTCTTGCGAACTAGATTTCCTCATTGAAGCCCAAACTTAATTTATGCATAAATTTCCCTCTTTTTATGCCTTTTTTATTTAAGAACATTTTTAATTTATGCAGTCCCATCCATGTGCATAAAAAGAGGTTAGTGTATCTTCTTTGTTTTTTGTCTTTGATTTTCGGCCTTTGCAGTCACAAGACCAGCTAAAATGTTATTTTTCACTCTGATCCGACGTTTCAGGCCTTTATTGGTATTTTTTTCTTAGAGACGAACCAGCCAAAAGCTGAAAGTCTTTTTAATAAAGACAAATCAATCAATCAATCAATCTTTTTTTTCTGATGATTAAAATAGGTTATTGATTTTACATTTTGAAGTGCTGGGAATTACCCAGGAGTTCCTCTAGGCGTTCCTTTTAAATTCCTTCAGGAGTCCCTCAGAAACCTCACGACTCTACGGGAGTTTCCCGGGGATTCCTCGGGAATCGCGTAATGATTTCTCTAGGAGTTCTCTAAAAACTCCTCCTGGTAATTTTCCCAAGAGTTTTTCTAGTTCTTCCTGGGATTCCTCCAAAAAGTTTTCCAAAGATTCCTCCATGAATTTTCCCAGAGATTCCTCCAGGGATTCCTCCAGCGATAAAAGTCTTTCAGGGATTCCTCCATAGATTCCTCCATGGGCTCATCCAGGAATTTCTCCAGAGCTCCTTCAGGAACTCATCCAGGTTTTCCCCCAACAACTATTATCCAGGGATTTCTTCGGGAAGTCCTCTAGGAATTCATCTACAAATTCCACCAAGGATTCTTCCAGAATTTTCTCCAGGAGTTCTCTAGGCATTTCTCCAGGAAATTTTGCTGGGTTATTTCTGCAGAGAATTCCTCCAGGACTTCCTCCAGGAACACCTCCAGGAATTTTTCCTGGAATGTCTGCTAATTCATCAAGGAATTCATCAAGGGATTTCTTCAGAAATGCTGAATTTCTGGAAGAAATTCTAGAAGACTTCCTGAAGGAGTCTCTGGAGTAATTTCTGGGGGAATTTCTGGCGGATATCCTGGTGGAATTTCAAAGAGAATTTATTACAAAAAAAAACCTGATGGAGTTCCTGGAGTTATTCGGGACGAATGTTTGGCGTAATTCTCAAGATTTTTTCTGAAGGAATCTCTCGGACGAATTCTTAGAGTAATCCCAGGAGTATTTTCTTGAGGAATTCCTCAAGGTTTCCCGAAGGATCCTGGGGGTATTCATGCAGGGATTTCTTGAGTAATTCATGAGAAAATCTTAAAAAATCCGTGGAGAAATTCTTAGAGAATTTCCTGAAAGGATTTCTGTAGAAACTTCTTGTGCAATTTCTTCTGGGAAGAATTTCAGGAAAAATGCTTGAAAGTTATCTCGGCTGAATCCCTGGAGTAATCCCGGAAGAATTGCTAGAGGATTTCCTGCAGCTATCTGTAGAAATTCTTTGAAAAATTTCTGGAGAAATTCTTAGATGGATTCTTGGAGAAATTTCTAGATGGAAGAAGTCTTGGAGGAATTCCTGGGGAATTTTTTGGAGGAATACCTAGAGAGATTTTTTGGGGAATTCTTGGCAGAATTTCTGGGAGGAACTCCTGGAAAATTTTTCCTGGAATTTGTTGAAAAATTCCTGGAGGAATTCTTAAAGAAATGATTGGCAGAAATTCTTGGTGAAATACTGGAAGGATTCTCTGAGGAATTCTTGGCGAAAGTCTTGGAGGAATTTCTGGAGGTTTTTTGGAGGAACTCCACCTGAAGGTATTCCTAGAGGGATCTGGCCAAATTACTGGAGGAAATCTTGAAGGAATTCTTGACAGAAGTATTGAAGCAGCTCTTGGAGAAATTCTTATTAGAGTTTCTTGGAGGAATTCGTAGCAGAAGTTTTGGAGGAATATCTGAAAAAAATCTTTAAAAAATCCTGGGAAATTTTTTGAAGAAATTGTTGGAAGTATTCTTGGAGTAATTCCTTGAGACATTCTTGGATGAATTTTTGAAAGAAGTCTCGGGGCACTTCCTGGAGAATTCCCTGAAGGAATTCTCGGAGGAACCCCGGGAGTTGTCCCAGAAGTATTTTCTTGAGGAAATTCTGGAGGTTTCCTGAAGAATCTTGGAGGAATTAATGAAGGAATTTCTGGAGGATATTTTGGATGAATTGTTGAAGAAATTTCGTGAAGAAAACTCAATAAGTATTTCTGGCGAAATTCCTGAAGGGATTATTGACAAAAGTCTTAGAGGGACCCCTGGTGAAATTATCGGGGAAGATCCTCAAGAGGAATTCCTGAAGGAATTCTTGGATGAAATTTTGGCACATGTCTTGGAGAAATTCCTTGAAGAATTTTTGGTGGAATTGCTCGATAAATCCTTGGGGGAATTCCTGAAGATATTTTAAGAGGAATTTCTGAACGAAATTCTAGAGGACTTCCTGAACGAATTTCCCGAGTAATTTCTGGGGGAATTTCTGGCGGATATCCTGGTGTAATTCCAAGAAGAAATTCCTGAAGGAGTTCCTGTAGTAATTTCTGGAGGAATTTTTGGCGTAATTTCTTGATATTTTTTTTTAAAGGAATTTCTGAATTTCTCGGACGAATTCCTGGGGGTATTCATGCAGGAATTTCTGGAGTAATTCATGAAAAAAAATCTTAAAAAATCCCTGGAGAAATTCCAAGAGGATTTCCTGAAGTGGATTCTGTAGAAACTTCTTGAACAATTTCTTCACGAATTGCTGGAGGAATTTCTGGGAAAAATCTTGAAAGTAATCTCGGATGAATCCCTGGAGTAATTTTGGGAAGAATTGCTAGAGGGTTTCCTGCAGGTTTCTGTAGAAATTCTTTGAAGAATTTCTGGAGAAATTCTTAGAGGGATTATTGGAGAAATTCCTAGAGAAATTCTTGGCGGAACTGCTAAAGGAATGCTGTGAGAATTTCTTGGAAGAAGTCTTGGAGAAGTTCCAGGAGAAGTTCTTGGAGGAATACCTAGAAGGATTCTTTGAGAAATTATTGGCAGAATTTTAAGAGGAACATCCGGAGAAATTTATGAAAAAAATTCTGGTGGAGTTCTTGAAGGAATTTTTGGAAGGATTCTTGTAGAAATTTCTGGAAGGAACTCATGGAAGAATTTTCGAGGATTTTTTTGAAAAATTCCTGGAGGAATTATTGAAGGAATTATTGGCAGAAATTCGTGGTGGAATACCCGGAAGGATTATCTGAGGAGTTCTTGGCGAAAGTCTTGGAAGAATTTCTGAAGGATTTTTTGGAGGAACTACACCGTACGAGTAAAGAGATGCAAGATATACAAGAGTAGAGCATGCAGGGCTTGAAGGTTCTAATTCCAGAATAGATTGGATGACCTAGATCAACAAATGAATGCTGGAAGTTATCAGATTTGTACTCGAAAGCTCTAAGAGTAGCATAGATTATATTCCGTGAGCATTCGCTACAATAAAAATCTTGCATAACATGTGATAAGGGCCTTAGTCAAAAATGTAAACAAACGAGATCTTCAAGTTGCTTCAATCGAATGTCACGTAATCTATCGTTACACTTCCTCATCCGAGCCAAAAAAAAAAACATTTCACACAACTTTTTAGATGATTTTTAAAAGAGCCTATGGAAATTCATAGTTCCGTTTGGGACTTAGTCGATGTCAAAGGGTCCAAGTTAGAAGAGAATTTAACTTTACTTAGGCCCTTTGGCATGTTACGTGAATTTTCTATGGTTTTGATTTGAACCTGATTATTTTTTGTATAATTACGTAGAATGGAAACTTATGATAACAAACTACTTTTTACTCAAAATTGACTCAATTCAACAGGGCCTTAGGCAATCCGTAGTTGTTCATAGGGTCAATATCCTAGGGCCTAAGTGATTTGCTTATTGTCAAAGGTCCAAAGTATTGGGATCCAAGTCAATGAAAACGTTCAAAAGGGCCAATGTCCATTGCTGTTCGAAAACTTAATTTTTATGAAAACCTTCTCAAGCATATTTCTCAATGTTTTCATGTTATCGCATGTTACGCAAGAGATATATCAAGATTTACAGATATTGCGACCCATACTTCAAAATATATTGGGCCCATTTGTATGCCAGTGGACACTCAAATAGTAAAACATAGAGATACTCGTAATATAAGGAGGTGCAACTGACACAATCGTAAAAGAATTATGCAGATAGAGTGAAGAGAAACAAGAGCCTGTAGACCTTGATGGTCCTAACTCCAGAATAGTTTGGAAAGTCTGGAATGTCTCATGAATACACCAAAAGCATTATAGTTGTGCAGTGAGTCACCATCAGCAGTATGGTCCACATTCCACGAATATTTTTTTACAATTACAGCATGATACAGTATGTAGATATCGTAACCCAAACTTCAAAATGTATTTCACGGAATGTCCAACTACCGTAATATAGAGTTGCTCTTAGCGTTCTGACGTCTAATGGACATCGACTTGAATAAATTTTTTGGACATAAACAATGGAAGATGTCGTAGATCTTGAGAAAATGAATTCCAGAGTAGTTTGGATGACCTAGATCCCCCAATTCATGTACCATGATTTTTTAAGGGGTGCTTTGAGGCTTTTTATGTACCATAGACTATGTTCTGTGATTATTCATCGTGTATAAAATTTGGATTAGAATGTTGGATTTATGACACAAATTTCGGAGTACTTTTTAAGTCTTAGAATAGCTCTGGGTTCAAAACTTCAACAGACATTGATAGGTAGTAATTAATTGTCTGTCAAAAATCAATGAAAACTATTAATGATTAGCAAAACGATTAAATTTGAGAAAAAAGCATACAGGATTTTAAAAATTGCAAAAAAACATTACTTTTCCTTTTGTTTGACGTCTAAATTAGATGTCAAATAAAATGAATAGTAATAATCCCATGTGAACTATTTTACCATCAACTCTACTCAGAAAACTTGGGTGAATAAATGAACTCCAGAAAAATAAACTTAATTTGCAATGTTTTATTCTGTTTTGATAAACTACCCCCCCCCCTGCTCACGTGTCGCCACCGTAAGCCATCTCCTCCCACACACTTGATGTTTATTCTTTTAACCACATTTGCATCCTTCCCAGGCAGCTTCATCATCATGTGCACAGAGCTCGAGTGCAAAAGTCTTTCTCCTCGGTGCAGTAAACATATGTTCCGCCTTGGCAACTCGCAATATTTATCCGATTCTTGTGCGTTTTTTTTTTATTTCAGTACTTCCGACAAAACTGTAAAACGTCTTGCATCATCACCATCATTGCCATTCAAGTTACCCGGGTGCAATTCCTACCCTCCAACACCACCTCTTCCCGACGACGACGTCCTTTCGACGACGACGACGATGTGGAGCATTTCAAAAACAAGCAAGCTCACACACATTTCACATTCACGATTCCGCAACCGCATGGAAAGTTTCTTTCCATGGATTGAGCCTTCCTTACCCCCAGCACAACTCACACGACGGGGACCTACTTCGAGTCGTTTTGTGCAGTCGATCGCCTTGGCACTTGTTTTTCCTCCACGATACGGTAACAACAACATACACACTCACTCATTCTCCGTCGCGTAGGGTAAATGTACCAATAGTGGTGCAATTAGTAGCTCCTTGTAGGAAAATAATTGAATAAAATTGATAATACCACAAAATAAAAAGTCTAAAAACGTTAATCGGTAGTTTTTCACTTAAATTGGCTATGAAAAATGTAAAAACCATCGTTCATTTCAGTTTTTGCTAATAAATCACTTGCACCAACTATTGGTACACGGTTCCTGTTATGGTGGTAAAATTTAACTTTGGTTCCTATAGTGGCGCATCCCATTGAATTCTTATGGGACCCACCACTATAGGAACACTACCACCACTATAGGTGCAAAGGAGCAAAAAATTAAGGAAAATAATTGCTTTAAATAGGTTTTTCGACAAATCCTAAATTCAAAACTTAATTAGTGTTATTAATTAAGTATAATGCATCTATTAAAAATGTCATTGGAGAGCTTTTTGGTAGAAAAAGTACTGAATTGCCACTACCACCACTATTGGTACTACCTCCACTAAGGGAGCTTTTACCCTATATCAAATGCATCCTTGATTCTCGTATTTTTTCTCAGGGACGCCGAATGGGGGGTGGAAGAGTGCAAATAAAAAATAGCGAATGCATAAAAACACTCACACGATGATCGTCTCTGGAAGTTGGCTATGTCTCTGAGGAGTTCCGGTGAATGGTATGGGTTTGTTGGAAGAAGATAAAGCACTTTCAGATTTTTGCTTCCCGCACAGCTCCACTTCAAATCCGTGGTGCTTGTTAATTTGAAAGAAACCCGTAACGCAAAGTTTTCCTTAACCTATTAAGAAAATAATAAACTGAATTCAAAACGAAGTTAATTATTGTTGCGGGAGATGAAGACGAACCGACTCTTACAGCAGACGTATTTATTCATGGTCAGCTAAAAAGCTAAAATATCACATTTATTAAAATATTCTATATATACATGTACAATTTACCTACAAATTCGGTAACCTAATAGAAGCGCTTTTGCTTCCGTCCTCGTAAACAAGTATCTCCACACTAGCGCTACAATACGCTTTGTGTCCCTATCCTCTTATAACAGTGCATAAGCTTCACAATAATGGGTCACACAGGCAATTACAGTGGTGTTCAAACAGATCTGAATATAGTTCAAATTTCCCGCACGCATTGTGCGTAACAATGATAGATTTGTGTAATAGAGGGCACGGTAAAGGATGGGGATGCTGCGCAATTCAGATCCCATTGTGATCCACTAGCCTCTGCCCAGCAACTCCTATCCCTACCTCCACGCGGTACCGGCCGGAAACTATCAGCAACCTTAGGGAAGATCGGGTAACCAACCCCGGTGGGAACTTTGGTCGTAGGCTGACAGGGAAGGGGGGGTTTGCTTTGGCAAACCTGAGCGGCTGTTCTCCAGGAGGAGCGGCTCACAACAGCATCTGATCCCCATGTTAGGGGCGGCTGATCTACGTCCGAGTACCAGGGAAGGACTCTAAGCTCAACTGTGCACTATGGTCCTCCGGAAAGTAGGGGGTTGGTGTCAGGCCCTACGAGCAGGGAATGAAATTATCAGCAAATTGAGACGAAAATTGACGTTTTCCGAGCAACCGAACAATTCAACGATTCTTTTTCCAGCGAGAAATGTTTATCGTTCGCTGCTGTTGTCCACGACCAAAGATTGCCGAAAACTGAAAATCTCTCTTGCCATTTTCTCTATCCAACTTCATCACCTTGCCGGTTATCGTGATAATTATCAGAAGGCAAATAACAAAAATTGTGCCGCTAATGGGATTCGAACTTAGACCCTCCACAAAAATGTTTCCTAGCACGCACCATAACCACGCGACTACAGAAGCTGCTCGAAAGCAGGAAGAAATTTGATTCATTAAAGCTACCTTTGGTGGCGACGGCCAGACGGAAAGGCGAACAAAGCGCAGAGAGCAAACCAGTCGGCTTCTCATTGCTGGTGATAATCCATTTTCGGCGCTGCGGGACGAGCGAGAACACATTTTCGGGAGAAAACTGGGTCTGAATTGATCGCACGTCGTTTTTCGCCGACAATGCGTGTGAGAGAGTTTTCTATGATCGCGATCGTGATCGATAATTTCACTCCCTGCCTACGAGCCAGCCGTAAAAAACCATTGTAACGGAAAATCAGCAACAGAATAATACGAACCGAGACCAACGGCAACGACCCCAGCGAACAAAAAGGACTTGCGATTGGAAACTCGGTACGTGGAACTGCCGATCTCTCAACTTCATTGGGAGCACCCGCATACTCACCGATCTACTGAAGGACCGCGGGTTCGGCATCGTAGCGCTGCAGGAGGTGTGTTGGACAGGATCCATGGTGCGAACGTTTAGAGGTAATCATACCATCTACCAGAGCTGCGGCAACACACGCGAGCTGGGAACAGCTTTCATCGTGATGGGTGATATGCAGAGTCGCGTGATCGGTTGGTGGCCGATCGACGAAAGAATGTGAAGGTTGAGGATCAAGGGCCGATTCTTCAACTTAATAAACGTGCACAGCCCACACTTCGGAAGTACTGATGATGACAAGGACGCATTTTACGCGCAACTCGAACGCGAGTACGATCGCTGCCCAAGCCACGACGTCAAGATCATCATAGGAGATTTGAACGCTCAGGTAGGCCAGGAGGAGGAATTCAGACCGACGATTGGTAAGTTCAGCGCCCACCAGCAAACGAACGAAAACGGCCTACGACTAATTGATTTCGCTGCCTCCAAAAATATGGCCATACGTAGCACCTTTTTCCAACACAGCCTCCCTTATCGTTACACCTGGAGATCACCACAGCAGACGGAATCTCAAATCGACCACGTTCTGATTGACGGACGGCACTTCTCCGACATTATCGACGTCAGGACCTATCGTGGCGCCAACATCGACTCCGACCACTATCTGGTGATGGTCAAACTGCGCCCAAAACTCTCCGTCATCAACAATGTACGGTACCGGCGACCGCCACGGTACAACCTAGAGCGACTGAAGCATCCGGATGTCGCCTCAGCATACGCGCAGAATCTCGAAGCCGCGTTGCCAGACGAGGGCGAGCTCGATGAGGCCCCTCTAGAGGACTGCTGGAGTACAGTGAAAGCAGCCATCAACGACGCAGCCGAGAGCACCATCGGGTACGTGGAACGGAATCGATGGAACGAATAGTTCGACGAAGAGTGCAGAACAGTTTTGGAGGAGAAGAACGCAGCGAGGGCGGTAATGCTGCAGCAAGGGACTCGACAGAACGTGGAACGTTATAAACAGAAGCGGAAACAGCAGACCCGCCTCTTTCGGGAGAAAAAGCGCAGCCTAGAAGAAGCGGAGTGTGAAGAAACGGAACTGCTGTGCCGTTCCCAAGAAACACGGAAGTTCTATCAGAAGCTCAACGCATCCCGCAACGGCTTCGTGCCGCGAGCCGAAATATGCAGGGATAAAGACGGAGGCCTCTTGACGGACGGACGTGAGGTGATCGAAAGGTGAAAGTAGCACTTCGATCAGCACCTGAACGGCGTGGAGAACGTATGCACGGGAGCCCACGGCAACGGAAGAAACGACGACGCCAGTGCAGCGGAGGAGGGAAATGAACCAACTCCCACGCTGAGGGAAGTTAAGGATGCCATTCACCAGCTCAAAACCAACAAAGCAGCTGGTAAGGATGGTATCGCAGCTGAACTCATCAAGATGGGCCCAGAAAAGTTGGCCACCTGTCTGCATCGGCTGATAGTCAGGATCTGGGAAACCGATAGACGGGGATACTTTCGAGGTGGTGGAGGAATTCGTCTACCTCGGATCCTTACTGACGGCTGACAACAACGTGAGCCGTGAAATTCGGAGGCGCATCATCAGCGGAAGTCGGGCCTACTACGGGCTCCAGAAGAAACTGCGGTCGAAAAAGATTCACCCACGCACCAAATGCACCATGTACAAAACGCTAATAAGACCGGTGATCCTCTAGGGGCACGAGACATGGACCATGCTCGAGGAGGACCTACAAGCACTCGGAGTTTTCGAGCGACGCGTGCTAAGAACGATCTTCGGTGGTGTGCAGGAGAACGGTGTGTGGCGGAGAAGGATGGACCACGAGCTCGCTGCACTTTACGGCGTACCCAGCATCCAGAAGGTGGCCAAAGCCGGAAGGATACGGTGGGCAGGGCATGTTGCAAGAATGCCGGACAACAACCCGGCAAAGCTGGTGTTTGCTACTGATCCGTTTGGCACAAGAATGCGTGGAGCGCAGAGAGCACGATGGGCGGACCAGGTGGAGCGTGACTTGGCGAGCATTGGGCGCGACCGAGGATGGAGAGCGGCAGCCACAAACCGAGTATTGTGGCGTACTATTGTTGATTATGTCTTGTCTTAATGATGTTGAACAAATAAATGTATGTATGTGTAATAGGGATTCTTGATTGATTTAGTGAGTTGATAAGTGGGTGGCTTGGTAAACGTCTGCCTATTTGTCGACACTTCCAGCTTTCAGATAAGATCAAATTTAAAATAAACTCGCACACATAAGGCGTGGTACAAACTTTCCCCTGCTTTTTCACAAGCCAAATTTTGTATTAAAAAAAATACCACCAACAGTTCATTTCAGTTTGAAGCTTTATCAAAAGTGGCATAAAGTGAGTGAATCGATTCATACTCTTCCATTCACTCACTGGCACGAAAGATTGTCACAAAAAAAATCGACATTTTAAATTTCACAACGAAAAACAAGTGCCGAGACTTTTGATAAAACCCAGTTTGTGGGAGAGCTAGTCGATGAACAAGTTGGCGAGTAGGTGAATGACTTTTTATGTCAGTGGAGTGGGATGAGATATTGAGTTGATGAGCTAGTGAGGTGTAAGTTGATGAGTGAATCAGTGATTCAGTGCATTGATGTGAAAGTGAATTAGTGAATGACAGTTGATGAATTAATAATACGAGAAGTGAATGAGGTAATGATGAGTGATTGATTTGATGAGTGAGTAACCGTGAAAAAGTAAGTTGAAGATTATGTGACTTAGTGAATGATTTTGTGAGTGAGTAGGTAGATGAGTAAGTGCGTAAGTTGATAAGTGTGATATGTAATTTAAAGAGTAAATGAGTTCGAAGAAAATTGAGTGTGAAGTGTGCACAGGTTGATGAGTGAGTTTTTGAATGAGCGACTTGATGAGTGGTAGATTTCTTCTTCTTCTTCTTCTTTATGGCTTTACGTCCCCACTTAGTGTTCTTTGTGCACTTGCACAGTTATTAATTGAAGGGCTTTCTTTGCCTGCCATTGCATAAATTTGTATATTGTGAGGTAAATACAATGATACACTATGCCCAGGGAATCGAGAAAATTTCCCCGACCGGAACGGGAATCGAATCCGCCGTCTCCTGATTGGCGATCCATACCCTTAACTACTAGACTAACTGAAGTGGTAGATTTAAGTTTTGTTTATTGAGCATGTGAGTGAGTGAATGGCGAGTACGTATGATGGTTTGTGAGGGGGTTCAAAAGTGAGTGAGTTGGCAAATAAGTTATATGTCGTAATTGAACGACTATCTATGAATATTTTAATTCATATGTAAGAGAACTTAGCTTACAACATCCCTAATTAAGTCAGTTGGTCACAAAGAAACCAAACAATGAGTAAAGCAAAGTGGTAAGATATCCCAGCCTACTGCTAAATCTTAATGACTATAACAGGCAGAGATCAAACGGGTAGCGTTTTTTTACGTAGCCAGTAGTGAAGAGGTACAGCATGAAAATTCAGCGTACTAAGAATTATGGACAATTGACAGATTGGATCCCATGTGTTTGAACCAATGAAATGATGTCTCAATGTCAACGAGCACAATCTTGTCGATGCCAGCAACTGGGGTCAGAGCGTTTGAACGGATTGGATCCACTCTGTCATCTCAGTAGACATTGCACGCTATGTCTAAACCAGCAGATTATAAAAATTGAATGTACATCGGATTTTTTTCCGCAGAACATCAGTATTCAACCTTTATTTTGATTTGCAGAAGGTTTAAAAATATTCTATCGGTGAAAATTTTTCCATACATTTTGTATGGGGGAGAAATTGGCCGAAACCGAGTATTTCGAGTATGAAAAACAGCTAAAAAAATGAAAAAAATCAAAATTTCCCCGATGAAATATTTTAAAAGTTTCTGCATATGATAATATAGCACGAATTCTGATATTCTGTGGAAAGAAACCCGATGTACATTCAATTTTTATAATCTTCTAGTTCAGACATAGCGTGCATTGTTTTTATACTGCACCGTTTCATTGCTGTTTACGGAAAGAACACTACCAGTCAGATTCGAGGTTTGAACATATCATTAGGACCATCATTATCGTTCACGCACACAAACGCTTACTCATTTATTAATTTACGGGCTTATCCATTTACTCACACATTCTTTCATTTACTCATCAATGAGCTCAACCACTAACTCACTCGCTCACTCGTTCATCACTTACCAACTCACTTACTTATTAAACTATTAACTCACTTATTAAACTATTAACTCACTAACTCACTTATTCAATCAGTTACACACACATTCACACACTAACAGGCTCACTTAGTCACTAGTCACTAACTCACTATATTTCTCACCTACTCACTAAGTCATTCATTTACTCACTGACAGGATCTCTAACTCGCTCATGTACTCACTAAGAGATTCACTCATTAACAGATTCACTCACTTATGCTGAAACGCCAAAAAAGCTATTCCCTGTTAGCGTTAGCTTAGCCCGCCGTCGATCGTTTCCTAGGAACTTTGTCGTGAAGCTCTTTGTCGTCGACAAAAAGGTTAGTCGTCACAGTTGTTGTTTCGGGCGAAGAGGATCCTATTATTTTCTTCACGCAGCGGTGGCGAGTAGGACGATTGTCAGCCATGCTCAGAAGTATTTCAGGAAGTCGAAGGAGGGGACTTTTCAAAGGGCCTTAGGGGTTCCAGTGAAGTTCCAAAAGGTCTCAGGGGCGTTTCAGGGGACTTCAGGAGATACCAGTAGATCCTTACACCTTCTGGGACTCTCTTGAAACGCCTCTGAGATCTCCTGAAACGCATCTGAAACCCCTAAGGTCCTCCTTGCAACGCCCTTGAAACCTCATGGTACCACCTGAAACTCCCTGAAATGCCCCTGAGACAATCCTGAAACCTCATGAAACCTATTGGGAGCTCTATGAAATGCCCTTGAGATGTTCGGTTCCCCTTGATACTCCCTGAAACGCTTCTTAGGCCCTCTGGAACTTTTTTGGAACCCCTTGAGCCCCTTGAAGTGCCCCTGAGGAAAAACGGAACCCCTCCGGCACCTCCTGAAAGGCCTCTGGACCCCCTTGAACGCCTACGAAAACCCCCTGAAATTTTCCTGAGACCTCCTGGTATCTCTCTGAAACCCGCTGGGATCACCATAAAACACCTCTGAGATTTTCTGAACCTCCCCCATTAAACCCATTGGGACCCACTGAAACGACCCTGAAACCCCATCGGACTGCCTTGAAAGCCTTTGAAAACCCCTTGAAACGCCCCGGAGATCCTCTGGAACATCTTTGGAACCCCTTGAGGCCCTTTGAAGTGTCTCAAAGCTCGCCCTCGGAACACTCCTGAGACTCCCTGAAATTCTCCTGAGCAGGGCTGATAAACGTGCCATCACATGGAGCCCCCTAGGACCTCTTGAAACGCCCCAGAAACCCTGTTGAACTCTCTGAAAGCCTCTGAAACACCCCTTGAATCGCCCCTGAGATCTCCTTGTATCCCCCTGAAACACCTCTGTAACATCCCATAGTTACCATCATTACATTTTCTTATGCGCAATATTGATTCTGTTGATTTTAGTTAACCATTTTTCTAGGGAGCTACGCTATTTGTCGTAGGCCCAAATTCCTCCATACAAATGTCTATACTTTTGAGTAAGGGATGTTAGTTTTCCTCGTTTTAATTTTGCTATTTTGTATTAGCAAAAAATGTACCATCTAAAAATCAAAGCCTTAAAAAAAATATGGTTCCTGACTCCAATAGTTGTAAATCCGGCCCTGTGGATTGCAGAAGTGTTTCAAGGTTGTTATGAAAGTAAGAGTTCCAGTGGATTGAGAGTTTCAAAGAGGCTTCAGTGATTTCGAAGATATTTCAGGGGCATTTAAAGAGTAATTTTAGGAAAAAAAATTTGATACCTGCAAAATACAAAATCCTTTTGAAACTCACCTTAAACTTCTTAAAAATAACCCCTGAATCTTCTCATCAACTTCCCTGAAAGCCCCTGAAGCCATCCAAATCCTAGTAGAAATTTAACATGCGGAGCGGGTCTGGTGTGGTAGTTAGAACACTTGATTACCACGCCGAGGACCTGAGATCGAATCCGAATCCCGACAAACTCACTAAATGTGGGTTCTTCCTTCGGATGGGACAAACTAGCCCAGGGCTAAAAATCTCCAGGAGCGTGAAAGCAAATACAATGCTTATCTGAATTCAACACAGAAAATACAGTGTATAATCAGATAATAGATATAATTCAAAAGCTAAAACATGAAAAGTTGATGAAAATAAGGAAGATTATAGATAGAAGATAGTGAGTTAAAATATAGAAGATAGAGGGTAAAAAATAGCAGATAGTAGATAGAAGAGAGAGAGAAGAGAGAAGAGATAACAAAGATACAAGGGATAGAAGAGATAGAAGAGATAAAAGAGATGGGAGAGATTGTAGAGATAGAAAACATGGAATAGGTAGAAGAGATACAAGCGATAGAAGAGATAGAATAGATAGACGAGATAAAAAAGACAGAAGAGATAGAATCTTAATAAAGATGAAAAATAAAAAATAAAATAAAAAGGTTTTACTTGATTCTACAAACTAGACTTAACAAATACTGGCGTGTGTGAGAATTTTACAAATTGAAGTGAAATCCTCGAAAAAGTTACTCGTCCTCTCATTGAGACTTGAACTCATGACAGCTTTTGTGTGTGCTTATGACCGTGTGTGCACGTTGATTTCGCCAGTTTCGTTTTCCGTGAAATTCAGTTGATAATGACTTCGCAAAATTAACTTTTCGTTTATTAGTCGCTCAATAGTGCAGGGACGAATTGAAACATTCCACTCCAATTTCATTTATAATGCCGGATCGTGAAAATAGTGCGAAACAAACATTCAGTTCTAGTGTTAAACGATTGCTTTTGCTGCTACCTTTTGGCGCTATGAGTCGTTTTGTTTGTGGTAGATGTACATTGCCCATCGGGGGCATGGAAAGACATATCCGATGTGATTGATGCCGCAAAACTGAATACCACTTAAGCTGCACGAAGTTAAACGTGTACGAACTACACCGCTGTACAGACAATGATAATCTTCTGTGGATGTGTGACCATTGCTTGTATTCTTTTCGCAAGCAATTTTCGGCCCCGAAGTGTGATGAAACTAACCTACCAATCGATGATGTGAGAAGGAATGAGAAGGATGATGAGATCGACAATCAAGAAGTTATGGAATCTTCGATGCGCTCTCTACAGCTAGAAGTTGCAGAAATTAAGCAGTCTCTGTCTGATTTAAAACATTCAATAAACAGCAGCCAAATGTATGATATTATGCAACATTTGTCAACTCCACAAGAAGCCGGTGGTTCCAAGGTATTAACATATTCTAAGGTATTCTTAGATGTCAAAACTGGCTGAGCGGCCATTATTTTTTCACCGTGAGAAATTCTGAAAACAAACACCCCCCCCCCCCCTCAGAAAATTCCTTTGAAATTTGGCTTCCTCTGCTTTTCCCCACAAACTAAACGACCTGCTTAACCTTCCATTATAAAAAAACCTTGGGTGGTTCGAGAAAAACGGTTTCATTGAACCAAAACGATTTGTCACCGTTGCTTAAGGGTTCCAGCATTCAACCCACATCCGTTAAAGATAAACGAAAATTTTGGATTTTCTTTACTAGAGTGGCCAAACATGTGTCCGTTGATGCAATGAAAGAAATGGTGTCAAATTCTTTGCATCTGAATGAGCCGCCTGATGTTGTGAAAATCATGCCACGCTGGAGTACCTACGATGAACTTCGCTATGTTTCGTTTAAAGTCGGCGTTGACTGCAGCATCAAGGAAATGGCGCTTAAGGAATCTACTTGGCCATCTGGATTATTGTTCCGTGAATTTATTCGTCGCGAGTCCTAATCTATGTAATCCGTAGTTGTTCTGTACTATGCGTATTATTGGGCAGTGTATTGTTATTGTAATTTTAGTTTAGTATACATTCAATGAGACACTATATTGCCAGTTGAATTAATTAAATAAATAAAAAATAAAAAAATGACCCTTACACTGTATCTCTGTACCCAATATGTTTCACCGTCTAATAGCGATTATTATTCATCTGTAATGACATTTAATACGCTCCCCATGCACCTTTATTTGTTAACTCATCAAAGCTGACATTCGATTCCCCACGTAGCAGAACCCTCCAAACAACACCCGTAATCCACCACTCAACCCCCCACCAAGCGACAGCAGTTGACATGTGTGCCAACGAAAGACAGTCGACAGTGAATAATGTTACCCACTTGCCATTATCACATAATCATACACGCGTTTTTTTTCCTCGCGTTGCTCCTTCAAAATCCCAAATCATTCAATATTATACCTCCTAGGTGCCACCGCTATCACAGACTTTGTTCCCCGAAAAATGCTAAACCGTAAGGACCGAACGAAATGCGACGTCGTCGACGACGACGACAAAACACGACACATACAGCATCATTAATTATCATTCTTATCCCCATCTCACACATATATTTTTATGCAAATTTTATGAATAATAAGCACGAGTACCATATCGCACTGACGACAACGACTGCGACGGTCGGTGGCACGAGTGTTACCACCGAGAGTTTCAGCCCTAGCACTTCAGATACGTCTTATCGACTTCCTGAAGTGAATGTGCTGGTTTTCATACGGCGTATTTGTATCCGGATCAAACGGCAGAAATCTTCACACAAGATGGAAATGGAAGGGGGATATGTTTTTTTTCCTCATTCGATTGCGAATGAGTTCTTGAAGGGATGACATTGATGACATACCTACCTTACCGATTGAGTCGGTGTTCGATGATAATGGTACGCACGAACTTCAAAAGTTCCGAAATTAATAAGTTTGTCCGTTGAACAATGGAAAACCACAAAATATGGACGAATCATCCCCCTCGTGAAGGACGACTTACATTCATTCAAGTGAACACGAAAATAAAAATGCTGAATCTACGAGACGCATTTCATCTCACATACGCCGACGACGATGACGTCAAAAAAAAAAACGTCAGAATTGTACAGAAAATTATGAAATGTGGGCAGACCATTTCATAAAAAGCATATCCTCGTCAGGGGTTTTTTTTCGGGGGTTTTGTTTCGGCTCCTTGGCTAGTCAAAAAAAAAGACGAAAAATCTCCCGGAGTGATATCATTTCGGCAAACAACGGACTCACATGCTGCTCGGTTTGCCTCGCACCCACCTCGCAGGAGGACCTGCTCTTCTAGCTGGTAGGAAGTGTGCCCGAGAGGGGTGTGAAAATAAAAACGATGCTTGTTTGAACTCAACACAGGAAACAGAGTAAAAAACATAATAGACAAAATGCAGAAGTAAAGACATGAAAGGCAGAAGATAATAAAGAAGATTAAAGATAGAAGATAGTGAGATAAAAAACAGAAGATAGAGGATACAAAATAGCAGATAGTAGAAATGAAATATAAAAGCGCTAGAAAAGATAGAAAGGGTAGAAGAGATTGAAGAGATGGAATAGATAGAAGAGAAAGAAAATATAAAAGAAGAGATTGAAAAGACAGAATAAATTGGAGATATATGCGAGATAGAAGAGATTGAAAAGAGACAGAAAAGATAGAATTGATAGAAATGATGGAAGAGATAAACGAGATAAAAGAGCTAGAAGAATTTAAAAAAATAGAAGAAATTGAAGAGATTTAAGAACAGGAAGAGATAAAAAAAGAGACAGAGGAGATAGAAGAGAAGAAAGAGAAAAGATAAAAGAGATTGAAGAGATAGAGGTGGTAGAAGAGATTGGAGAGATGGAAGAGAGAGAAGACAAAGAAGAGATAGAAAAGTTGGAAAAGAGAAAAAATATATGGAAGAGCTAAACGAGATAAAAAAGATAGAAGTGATTAAAGAGAAAGAAAAGATAGAAGAAATAGAAAGTAAAGAAGACATAGAAGAGAATAACATGTGATGGATGGGATTGACGGAATAGAAGTGATATGTAAAAGACGTAGAAGAGATGGGAGAAATAGAACAGATAGACGAGATAGAAGAGATAGAAGAAGTAGAAGAGACAGAAGAAATCGAAGAGATGTACGAGATAAAAGAGATTGGAAAGAGATAAAAGAGATAGACGAGATAGAAGAGATTAAAAGATAGGAGTGATAGAAGATATTGACGTAATAGAAGTGATAGAAGTGATTAAAAAGAGATGAAAGAGATAGAATATATTGAAGAGATGGAAGAGATAATAGTGATAGAAGACGAAGAAGAGATAGAAGAGATTTAAAAGATATAAAAGAGATAGAAGAGATAAAAGAGATAGAATAGATAGAAGAAATAGGAGGTTGAAGAAATAGAAGAGATAGAAGAGGTAGAAGAGATAGTAGAGATGGAAGAGATAGATGAGATAGGAGAGTTAGAAGAGATAGAAGAGATATAGAAGAGATAGAAGAGGTCCCAAGTAACACACTTGTCACAGAAGAGTGACGGTGGCGCAGGTTTTTGTTGCGCAGAAGTTACAATGACTCACTTCAAGCGAGTAGGTGTTTATTTGTTAAAAATAAGTCACAGTGGCTTCTCCGTAACAAAAACCTGCGCCGCCGTGACTCTTATGTGACAAGTGTGTTACTTGAGATAGAAGAGATAGAAGAGATAGAAGAGATGGAAGAGATAGAAGAGATGGAAGAGATAGAAGAGATAGAAGAGATAGAAGAGATAGAAGAGATAGAAAAGATAGAAGAGATAGAAGAGATAGAAGAGATAAAAGAGATAGAAGAGATAGAAGAGATAGAAGAGATAGAAGAGATAGAAGAGATAGAAGAGATAGAAGAGATAGAAGAGATAGAAGAAATAGAAGAGATAGAAGAGATAGAAGAGATAGAAGAGATAGAAGAGATAGAAGAGATAGAAGAGATAGAAGATAGAAGAGATAGAAGAGATAGAAGAGATAGAAGAGATAGAAGAGATAGAAGAGATAGAAGAGATAGAAGAGATAGAAGAGATAGAAGAGATAGAATAGATAGAAGAGATAGAAGAGATAGAAGAGATAGAAGAGATAGAAGAGATAGAAGAGATAGAAGAGATAGAAGGGATAGAAGAGATAGAAGAGATAGAAGATAGAAGAGATAGAAGAGATATAAGAGATAGAAGAGATATAAGAGATAGAAGAGATAGGAAGAGATAGAAGAGATAGAAGAGATAGAAGAGATAGAAGAGATAGAAGAGATAGAAGAGATAGTAGAGATAGAAGAGATAGAAGAGATAGAAGAGAGAGAGAAGAGATTGAAGAGATAGAAGAGATAGGAGAGATAGAAGAGATAGAACAGATAGAAGAGATAGAACAGATAGAAGAGATAGAAGATAGAAGATAGAAGATAGAAGATAGAAGATAGAAGATAGAATATAGAAGATAGAAGATAGAAGATAGAAGATAGAAGATAGAAGATAGAAGATAGAAGATAGAAGATAGAAGATAGAAGATAGAAGATAGAAGATAGACGATAGAAGATAGAAGATAGAAGATAGAAGATAGAAGATAGAAGATAGAAGATAGAAGATAGAAGATAGAAGATAGAAGATAGAAGATAGAAGATAGAAGATAGAAGATAGAAGATAGAAGATAGAAGATAGAAGATAGAAGATAGAAGATAGAAGATAGAAGATAGAAGATAGAAGATAGAAGATAGAAGATAGAAGATAGAAGATAGAAGATAGAAGATAGAAGATAGAAGATAGAAGATAGAAGATAGAAGATAGAAGATAGAAGATAGAAGATAGAAGATAGAAGATAGAAGATAGAAGATAGAAGATAGAAGATAGAAGATAGAAGATAGAAGATAGAAGATAGAAGATAGAAGATAGAAGATAGAAGATAGAAGATAGAAGATAGAAGATAGAAGATAGAAGATAGAAGATAGAAGATAGAAGATAGAAGATAGAAGATAGAAGATAGAAGATAGAAGATAGAAGATAGAAGATAGAAGATAGAAGATAGAAGATAGAAGATAGAAGATAGAAGATAGAAGATAGAAGATAGAAGATAGAAGATAGAAGATAGAAGATAGAAGATAGAAGATAGAAGATAGAAGATAGAAGATAGAAGATAGAAGATAGAAGATAGAAGATAGAAGATAGAAGATAGAAGATAGAAGATAGAAGATAGAAGATAGAAGATAGAAGATAGAAGATAGAAGATAGAAGATAGAAGATAGAAGATAGAAGATAGAAGATAGAAGATAGAAGATAGAAGATAGAAGATAGAAGATAGAAGATAGAAGATAGAAGATAGAAGATAGAAGATAGAAGATAGAAGATAGAAGATAGAAGATAGAAGATAGAAGATAAAAGGTTTATGAACAGGTTTTTAAACAAAGGATAGAATAAAATTGTGTATCTTCTGTCGCACGGGTATCGAATGTGTGGAATTTGGTGAATAGAAGTACCTTCATACCACCTAAACACTGTTCTACTTACTTGTACATACGAAGTAACGGCGGCGTCAGTGACGATGACGAAAAAAAAAGTCGAATCGCTCTACTCATTTGCATATGCTACGATAAGCATGTTCGGTGTTTTTTTTTTCCTTTTATTCCTCATGTAGGCCGCACACGTTTTCGGGGGTGTACTGCAGCACCATCATCACCACCCGCCCTTGCGTCTCTCAACAACCATCTCCTTTTTAGACGAATCAAGCAACGAACGCATTATCATTAACGATTGTGTTCGGTGGGTGATGTGGATATATGTGGTTTAGGGATATTTTTTTTCGGTCCTTGATTGTCGGATTGGTAAGTAGGTACACACATATACTGTGCCGCCGCCGCTAATGTGGCTGCTGAGCCCTACTTGAGCGATTTTGTTGAAAATTTGGGGAGCGGAGAGACATACAACACACTTCGGATCATTAAAGTATCCGGGATTATGAATCCTATGAAACATATTTTCCTGATTTTAATTAGTTTTGGTGAGCTCTTTGTCGATTTTTTTTTAGTGATTGATTATTGAAAATCCTTTGTTCTCGTTAAGATTCCACAGCATGTTTATTGCTTCTATTATTTATCTTTAAAATAGAGATTTTTAGCCTTCGGCTAATTCACTCGCTTTTTCCGAGCTTCTTTTTTGGTTAACTGAAACTTAACTAAATTTTAAGAAAAAGAAGTAGTATAATTTAAAGAAAAATTAGAATAAAATTAAGAAAATAAAGAAGAGTTACTCATAATCTTAAATACAATGAAGAAAGGGAAAAGAAAAAGAGCAAGTGTTTGTATCTTTAATTCAAATGTATCAAACGGGCAATTATTCTAATAGTGTACTAGGATATAATCCGCGAAAACAACTCCCCTTGAAGAGAATCCACGCCGCGGTAGCACACATTCCGTCGAATCAATAAATCATAATGCAAGCCTAAAGCATTCATACAAGGATATTTCATTTTTTAAGAATCACTTACTCCGCTCCGCGGATACATCTTTCTCGGAGGCGGCGGTTGTTGTGTATCGAGGAGTGGGTGAGCCCGAGAGTGGCGGTACCTATGGATTGGAATCTGGTTCAGCTCTTGGCAGATCATATTGGCTGGGAGTACGGGTACATACTGCCGCAGACAGTAAGGCAAAAACCAAGCCGAAGGATGTTGATGACACACAGCACTCGCGTTCGTGGAGGTACCGTAACACGGGGCTGCTTTGATCGATCATTTCACTATTGCAGCTTGGGCCTTGTTGAACATGTCACTTCAGCTAGATTGAGGAGATATGTACGTCCCGAGCGTCTGTTCTCCAATGATGTGCAATTCAAGCAGCTTCTGTTCTAGAATTCAGTGGCTGACTGTGAAGTGTTGTTGGAAGGTATATCTAAGAACCAACCCCTCAAGGCGAAACTGGAAGCATTTCCTCTTTTTTTGGTTTTTGATTTTTTATTAAATAACGAAGCAATATTATCAATATCGGTTTTCGTACACATGTAGAGTATGGATCAAGGTATCTTCTGAACTTTTTTGAGGTTGAAAATATTTTCCATTTTTGCAGAAATCATTTTTTTGTAAAATTTTGTTCAAAAATGGTTTCCGCAAAAACGAAAAACATTTTCCATCACAAAAAAAATAGAATATACCTTGATCCGTACTCTACATGTGCACGAAAACCGATTTTGAAAATATTGCTTCGTTATTTAACGAAAAATCAAAAACCAAAAAGTGAGGAAATGCTTCCAGTTTCGCCGATGAAGACAATGCGTCCCCGGCAAGGTAGCCTGTGGAACAATTTTAATCACCAAGAAAATCAAAACCTAAATTGATTCAACGGCAACATACCAGGCAAGGAATTAGGAACGACGATTGGGAAGTCGGGTTTTGGAATGAGAGAACTTTAAATGAACTTGACTCGTTTACTGCCAAACGTGGCAGCTATCCGGGAGACATATCTGGCTCATAGCTGTAGAACGTGAACTCCAAGCGGTTGCCGAAGAAGCTAGATAAGAAGACAGGAGAAACAAGTGGATCTGACTATGTCAACAACAAAGATGGTTCGACGAGGAGTGCCAATGAGTGAGAAACAAGAAGAATGTCACACCAAGGTAAATGCTACCGCACGGACACAAGTGTCCATTTTTGTGTCATAGTAGCTAGTCAGGTTTTTAGTTTTCGTATGTTTCGTACGACTATCCACCAACGCAACCGCGAAACCAAACCAAATGCGGTGTCCAGGAAAAGAACTTCATTGAAACAGACAATTCAGCGCAAAGCTTTTAGCAGCATAAGAGGGACGGTGCAAGTTTATATCCCCTGAGGAAGGCCGAGTCCAATGGCCGAAACGTCGGAATTAAACAAGTAGCACTTGTCTTGATTTTACGCTAGACTGAAAAGCCACCCGAAAACAGAAAAAGTTAATGCCAGAAAACCGGTTTTTCTTGAACCACCCTAAGCTTATTCAGAAAAATACCTCTACATCGGTCAATTTTAAAGCTACATAAAAAGTGTCGTCTTCAGCAAACTTGCTCAAAATTGATAGATCTGCAACTTTCCCGAAGAATGTATAAGTTATTCTCGCAACCACCCTAATTTTCATGCACATTTTTAAGAGGGCCTTATTAGGGACAACTTTTTAGAAGACCATATTTGCCTAAAAACTCAATTGAAGACGTTGAATGCATCTTTCCTCGTAAATCTGGTTCGTGGACCACTGTGCTCTCCTTAAAATTCGGGTGCTTTTCGTGGGATTCGCCTGCTAGAATGAAAGCGTGTAGTCGCCTTCTTGTCTTTTGCTATCTTGATTCCGCCAACGCGCTCTGGAAGTGAATTACGACCGGGCTTCCAAGTAGGTACACCGCTTCGTCCGAATTCGTCGTCAGGTCGAGGAAAAGCCTGGCGCCCTGGGGGACCTTAGTCTTGCCAGGGACGACGTGCCAATCATCCGTAGATTCACTCCATCATCGCTGGTAGGGCTTAGCCTAGGGATTTGCCATTCAAGTGGACTAGCACGTACCTTCCATATTGTTCCGGAATCGCGTACACAACACCCCTACGACCGACCGCTGACGCTCCCTGTTCATCTTAAGTACTTCCGGGCATCAGGAGTTCTGCTACCGGTCTAGGCCCGGTGAGTCATCCTGTCGGTACATTTTTTAGTCATTTAGACTAGAAGAGGTGCTCAGAGCCATCATAAAATAAATGGTATTTGGTTTTATAATGGTTCTCAAAACCAGTGAACCACTAAAATAGCAAAAACGACCGCTATGAAATGAACAGATAGCGCCACCGTAAACTTGTGTGTTTGACGTAACTCGACTGCTGTCACTGTGTTATAGTCTCTATGGATTACTGAACGAATTTATTCTGCCCTGCTTACTCTCACACGAAATTTGACGTTTGAGTGGTGTCGGCACTTCTCAAACGTCAAATTTTCGGTGAGAGTAAGCAGGACAGCAAAAAATACGGTGGCGCTGGTGGCGTTCCTGTTTTGATGCGGTGAGTAATGGAAAAAAGGCTTCAATGATCGATTCAAGACAAATTGGTCATCAAGATTTTACTTCAGACGTGCGAAGAATCGAAGTAGGCCTTAGCCTCACCGTGACCGGACGTGATTTTGTTTTATTTGTCACGGGTTTTCCGCTCTCCTGTTTTATGTGGTTTCGCTGATAATTTGGCTGGTGTGATGATATCCGTAAGCAGCTCGCGTGTGATTATCGGAATGTGCGCGCCAGTATAGTTTTAAGTTCAGAATTGACAATTCATATGATGATTTCCATGTTAAGTTTGAGATCGGAAGAAGAATTTATTAAAAGATACCTCGGCCTCGCCGACAATTTTACCTCGAAAAGTGCTTTCAAAGAGTGCCGGAATTCGTCTTTTTCGGAATATTTTTGTGTCTGGATGTCCGAGGGACGCAAATGCATGTCTACAATTCCGTCTCGAGAATACTATAACTCGTATAATTTGGTGAGTTTGTTTGTTCCTGCATATCGATTTGAAACTGTGGTGTTTAAACGTTGACCAAATGCACCCTTTGGAGTTCACCCTGTTTAACAACATCCAAATTCCTGGGACACCTAGGCCTGAGAGAACGTAGAGGTTTCTACGCCTTTATCACGTGTTCAACTAAACCTCCTTTCCCATCCCTTAGCTGTCGCTAGGACGTCGCCAGGACAGTTTTCAACGATTGGAAGATTGCGTCAATCTTTTCTTAGAGTCAATGATTAGTCCCAAATCTACGTGCTTTGGTAACAGGAGGCATTTCTAACAACTAATGCTAGTCAAAATGTTACTTCAGACGTGCATCCGAAGTACCACCATCGAAAAAGGTCCGTTGAGCCCCATGGCTCCCAAAAAATTCCGTTAGTAATTCCTCCTGGGATTCTTTCATTGTTATCTCCTGGGATTCCTTTATGGTTTCCCCAGGAGTTCTTTTATGGATATTTTTCGGCGTTCCATCAGGGATTCCTCTCGGGATTCTTTCATGGATTCTTGCCAGGATTTCTTTTGGGATTTCTCCTTAGATTCTTTACAGGTATTGTCATGGAATATTCCCCAAATTCTACAAGCGATGCCCCTACGATTTTTCCTGGGGTTTTCCAGGGATTCCTTCATTGATTTTTTCAGGGTTTCCATCGGGAATTGCTCCTGGATTTTTTACACGAATTCATCCCAGAATTCCTTTATCGATATTTCTCGGGATTCATTCGTTGATGTTTCCCAATTTTCCTTTAGGGATATCTCCCCAAATTCATTCAGTGATTCTTTCAAGAATTCATCTCCAGGTTCCTGTGGGATTTCTTTTGATAATTCTCAATTCAATTGTACCGAGGTTTCTTCTGGAATTTCTTCCGAGACACCTTCCGGCATTCTTGTAACTTTCCTGCCGAGGTTCATTAAGGTGAAACTGGAAGCATTTTCTCATTTTTTCGGTTTTTGATTTTTTATTAAATAACGAAGCAATATTTTCAAAATTGGTTTTCATACACATGTAGAGTAAGGATCAAGGCATCTTCTGATTTTTTTTGATGTGGAAAATGTTTTCCATTTTTGCAGAAACCGTTTTTTTGTGAAATTTTGTTCAAAAATGGTTTCTGCAAAAACGAAAAACATTTTCCACTACAAAAAAAAATCAGAAGATACCTTGATCCATACTCTACAGGTGCACGAAAACCGATTTTGAAAATATTGCTTCGTTATTTAGAGAAAAATCAATAGCCAAAAAGTGAGGAAATGCTTCCAGTTTCGCCTTAAGTGATTCCTTCTAAGATTTCTTCCGAGTTCTTTTTTTCAGAAATTTCTTCTGAGTTTTCATCAGGGGTTCTACTACCGATTTCTTTAGAAAATCGTTCCAGAATACCCTCAGGTACTTCTGCATTGATTTCTCGCAAGGTTCTTCTATGATTTTATTTTGTTTTTTTTTCTAAGAGGAATTCTCAATCCCAAGGAAAGAAAACATTCGATAGTATGACGAGTAATTGGTAGATTTCAAAAAAGGCGAAAGAATGTCAAAAATTTTTTAAAAGTATACAACGTCATTTATGGATTCTCCATTACGAAAAGATCTTGGACCGATCGGGAATCGAACCCATTCATTCTCAGCATAGTCTCACTGAATAACAATGTTTTAATTATATCAAATGAAAATGGAAGTTTAAACGTAAAATCTAAGAAATGGATAAATTCTCATATTTTAGTGGAAATGCTTAATGATATCTGAAGTCCAATTTCTGTTACTTTAAGGAGCACATGGAATATAAACATACATTATCTTACGGTATCTATACCTTATATGTGCCACCTTATAAGATGGACTGAGGATCTGAGCCGTGTGTTGCAACTTGGAACCGTTACTGCTGCTGCTGCGGTGCTGATGGGAGCAGCAGATCCCAAGAAGCATGTGCACACAATTCATCGTCAAAACAGTGGGTAGCATTTTTTCTTGCTCCTTCAATCCTAGACGCTCCCACATCTCCCAGAAGACACATTCGGGTGGAACATGTAACTGTACGTTGTCGTAGTCGCACCAGCAGCCAGCCAGCCCAGGAGGATGCATACTTTCATTTCCACTAATTTCTTAGTCGCAGGGATTCGTTTCCTTCTCCTGCCTTGGGAGGAAATTTGCTTCCCTTGAAGGTAAGCTGTTTGCCAACTTTGGTGAATGAGGAAGGCTTTTTCCTTTCTTTTCGCTTGACTATCTTCGAGGAAGCTTAAGAAGCACAAACGGAGACGGCGGCACGGCGAGAGAAAAAAAAAACGCAGATAGTCTCCGGTTTTGCTGCATCACCCACTTCCTCATGCAATGTGATGGTGGCGGGTGGAGGATGGGGAAAACATTTTCCGTTTCGTTTGGGTATAAATATGCGATAAATGGAAATAAATGAATCGAACGTACATAAATTCATATGAGTAAGTGGAGTGCTCTGCCATGACGGTCTTTCGATTTGCCATACTTACTTTTTTACTTACGAAGATTACATGATTTGAATATTGGAATGGAACAATGCAATTGCGTTACTGCAGGGTTTTCTATTTGCTCATGGTGACTTGATTCTTGAAGGATGATGAGTGCCCTGGACTTTACATTGTTGTTTAAATTTGATATGTGTTCGTTGCGGATTTGACTTGATTGAATGTCGATGTGAAAGTAGATTGCTTTGGAATGGGTCCATCATTGATATTATTATTTGCTACTGCATGTATCTTTCAATAAATATTTTACGAAGTTTTAAATTGAACCTTTGTCTACATGGCTCCTTGAACTGTTCTGCGTCCTTAAACTTGTTTGACCAGATCATTTTGTCTAGCCCTTGTAGATGAATGAATATAAACATTTTTCGTCAATACGTAGTCCAATCGACTTTTCAACAAACTCTGCAGATTCTATGAAATACAATACAGGAACCAAATCAGATACACATTGAACCTGGATTTTGCCTAGACAGCCCAGAAGTTTTGTCTTTAGCTTGCAGCTCATTACACCACTTACCACTTTTAACTCGATATCGTTCATTTCCTTGCTTTTCAAGATCTGAAATTAAAGTGGAGAAACGAAAATACTTGAGTCTCACGTCTTTCACTTGGAGATAATTAAAAGCATCCACACGTCCGAATAAATTCGCACAACTCGCGTTTGATCTACTACCACCTGGTTGAATGTACAGCTCAAGATGACCCAAAACACAACCCAAAACGAAATGACCATTTTAATTACGTGTCACGAGCCACCCACAAGCCCACAAATAAAGACGAAACTTATTGCTGTTGCGAGAAAATAAAAACGCGCTGCTCGCAATTCATTGCTATCTTCCATGCATTCCCATGGATCTCTAAAGCTGTAATTGGTCCAACCTCTCGCATTTGTCATAATACATACACATCAAGTAACTGCTACCCACAGACTGACCATGTTGTAGTTGGCAACACAATCCACTGTGTCTGTAAGGAATTTCGCATTTTACAATTCAATTCGCATCCACCTCTGAAACACCCACAAGTTGCTACTGCATTGAGACCAGAGAATGACCACAACCCGAAGCTCACCAAATCTCGAACCAACGGTTAATGTGTCCCAGCCTGCGTTTCCATCAACTTATGTATCAAACACGTCCAAGTTACAGTCGTTGAACCGTTAGTGTTAATTAATTCTTCCTCCGAAAATTTCCACAGTGGCACACTCGAAAAGCTTGGGACCCCTGCAATTAAGAAAACGCACATCCTCCCACCCATCACTGCGCTGCTGGTGCTGGCGCTGTCTGGTGGTGTCCGCCGAACCGATGTGACCTCACATCAGAAGTTCCCATCGCTGAAATTTTGGTCTGACCGTGGAACAAAAACTCGAATGAATGAATGAATGACATGTGCCTCATTTGACACATATAATCGCGAAGCTTCATTGCCGTCTGATTGCGGGGGATTACGAAAGAATGGGGCTATATCAAAACAAACCATAAAACGGCATACAATGGTTGGTCTGGGCTGGGGCAGATACATATGAGTGAGTAGCGCGGATTGTATTTAAAAACTTAACGACTTTCTGTATACTTGCTTTGAATGTCAGTGCTGGAACGTTTCTTGAAAAAAGTAATGAGTAGCAACTATACCATATACGGTTATCTTTGCTTTGCTTTGCTTTGCTTTGCTTTGCTTTGCTTTGCTTTGATTTGCTTTGCTTTGCTTTGCTTTGCTTTGCTTTGCTTTGCTTTGCTTTGCTTTGCTTTGCTTTGCTTTGCTTTGCTTTGCTTTGCTTTGCTTTGCTTTGCTTTGCTTTGCTTTGCTTTGCTTTGCTTTGCTTTGCTTTGCTTTGCTTTGCTTTGCTTTGCTTTGCTTTGCTTTGCTTTGCTTTGCTTTGCTTTGCTTTGCTTTGCTTTGCTTTGCTTTGCTTTGCTTTGCTTTGCTTTGCTTTGCTTTGCTTTGCTTTGCTTTGCTTTGCTTTGCTTTGCTTTGCTTTGCTTTGCTTTGCTTTGCTTTGCTTTGCTTTGCTTTGCTTTGCTTTGCTTTGCTTTGCTTTGCTTTGCTTTGCTTTGCTTTGCTTTGCTTTGCTTTGCTTTGCTTTGCTTTGCTTTGCTTTGCTTTGCTTTGCTTTGCTTTGCTTTGCTTTGCTTTGCTTTGCTTTGCTTTGCTTTGCTTTGCTTTGCTTTGCTTTGCTTTGCTTTGCTTTGCTTTGCTTTGCTTTGCTTTGCTTTGCTTTGCTTTGCTTTGCTTTGCTTTGCTTTGCTTTGCTTTGCTTTGCTTTGCTTTGCTTTGCTTTGCTTTGCTTTGCTTTGCTTTGCTTTGCTTTGCTTTGCTTTGCTTTGCTTTGCTTTGCTTTGCTTTGCTTTGCTTTGCTTTGCTTTGCTTTGCTTTGCTTTGCTTTGCTTTGCTTTGCTTTGCTTTGCTTTGCTTTGCTTTGCTTTGCTTTGCTTTGCTTTGCTTTGCTTTGCTTTGCTTTGCTTTGCTTTGCTTTGCTTTGCTTTGCTTTGCTTTGCTTTGCTTTGCTTTGCTTTGCTTTGCTTTGCTTTGCTTTGCTTTGCTTTGCTTTGCTTTGCTTTGCTTTGCTTTGCTTTGCTTTGCTTTGCTTTGCTTTGCTTTGCTCTGCTTGAGTCTCACAACTAAAGTCTCCTCTAAAGCTCACAACTAAAGTAACACAATAAAAACAGATGTACGCCTCCCCTTCACAACACCACCTCCAAATCAGGTAGCGATAAACCGGACGCAATTTTTTCTCATATTAAAAATTTTAACAGCCACCACTACTGCTGATTAGTTGGTAACTCCAAAAAGATTTCGTCCAGTGCGGAGTCATTTCGCGGTCGGTTCCTCTTAAACAATGCGTTTCTCCGCCTCCACCATGTGTGTGGGAAACCTCTCTCTTCATAAATATTCTGACCAAATTCCGACGACGCAGCACAGCTTGACCTCTTATTAGCTTCTTACTAACCATCTTCGCTCGGTAATACGGTTGTATACTTATCATACGATACAGTAGCAAACGGATTATACAGTTAACTTTCTTTTGCTGATATGCCAGCATCATTCCATCCTCAGTTACCTCCGTTAAACTGTTGGAGGTTACGAAATTTGATTCAATTTCACACCCAACAACCGTGTGATTGAGTTTCACCGCCATCCAGACAAAGTTTAAGGAAGTCAGCCAGCCGGATCCCGTGAATATGTGAGAAACGATAACACCATACATTACATATTCATACGCCGTTCAGATTTGCAAACAGTCAAATGCAAAAAGGGGAAAAAAATTTTCCCGGCAGCTGTTTTCCATCGGCATGCGAGGGTGAGACTGTGAGAAACATGTTGCCTTGCAAATTGCGCGGAATATAAACATTTCCTTGTTAACAAATGTGCTCTAGCATGTGTTACATGTAAAGATTTTCTGTTACCTACTGTGGCCGTCGAGAGATCCCATATCTATTTTCCAAAAATAAATGATTTTGACAACTTGTCTTCAGACTTACTCAAAGTCATGGGAATAGTATGGTTTGAAATTATCCGAACTATTCATCGATCGTTCAATTGTTCAATTACGAATAGTATGTTCAGGAAATTTTCAAAATTATTACAATACTCTGGTCAATCACGAAGTAGCAACTACGAATTGTACGCTCATCTATTCTCATGCTCTTCACATACTAGAAGAAGTTGCGGTAATTTCGCCAATGCGTTTTCATGAGGACTCCTGGATTATGTAATATCCTTGGTAATATCTGCAAATTAATCTTGTAGCTCTGGTTCAGGCTTAATATTGAAGCGATAAAAATGTTAGAAGAAAGTGAGCAAATTTAAAATAATTGGCTTAATTACCTCAACGGCTGTCGATCACAGGTAACACATGGGACTACTCTTAGTAAAATACACAATTCGTAAATAGCTATCTTAGCTTGAAAGTTTATTCTCCGTATGCTCTAAGTTCAATACTGTGGGAAACGCGCGACTGTTTAAGTGAGTCGGTCGGTTTTCTCGGTAGGGAGATGGGGACGCGAATACTGAATGCGAAATCAGAAGCGCGCGTTAACTTTCGTGGGAAAGTCGGTTTCCACGGTTGTGTAAACGATCAATGCGGTGACGTGTTTGGGGATGCTGTGGATTCCACGGTTTCTAGTAACAACGGTTGTAGAACTAACATTCCTTCCCCTTTCCCGATGACGAGAAGGACGTGGCCGGCGCCGTTATTGTTTTTAAAATATTGAACTCTCGAATTGTGCACATTGGGAGTGTGTAGCTAGTCCCATGCACCATTAATTGGATCTTTGTGCAACTTCGATTGTTCTGGTCAATAACGGAGTAGCAACTACGATGTGTACGGTTGGTTATCTTTGCTTTGCTTTGGTAAAGTTTTAAACATTTTGGCATCAGGCCCGTGCACAGAAAAGGCGGCAAGGGAGGGGTTTTCTTATTAACAACAAAAGGCGGAGGGGCGCCCAGTCTAAAGAACGCCGGCAATGGGAGGGGTTTAGCCCCGAAACCCCCTCCCTTGCACACGGGCATGTGTGTATGGATAGGTTGCTGTTATCCAACCGCAAAACCGCATATTGAATGGTATTTGTGTTAGATTTAGTAGAAACTAGAAGTTCTGAGTTTCGAACCTTGTAATTCACGTGTCAAAATCTTCGTTTAAAAAATCATCCTTCAGTCGATCTTCCAAAAAACTCTTCAGAAGTTCCTTTGGGAATGCTTTCGTGATTTTTTTATTTTTATTTTTTTACATATTTTTCAATCCTCCAGAAATTTCTTCGAAAATTATTTCTAAAAGAAACTTCGGAATTGTATTTCAGAAATTGCTTTTGAATTTCCTCCTGGCATTCCTTTAGATAATACAAAAGTTTACAAACTTCTCCATGATTTTTTTTTTCAGAATTTTCTCCGGAGAGTACATCATAATTGGTAATTTGCCTGTTTTATAAATTTCTTATCTTAGAAAATCTCTCAGAATTCTTGCAGTGATTTCTTCCGAAATTTATCCAAAAATAACTTCAGAAATTTTCATAGCAATTTCTTCACTGAGGCTTTTATCAAACTTTCGAAGGTTGTTCCAGAAATTTGTCAAAGCATTCCTTAAGATCTCTTTCGTAAAAAATCCCTTTCTTTTTTGCATGGATTGCTATAGAAATTCCTCCATGAACGTTTTCCGGGAGTTACTTCAAAAACTCTTCTAGAGACTCCCTGAGAGATTTTTTTTAGTTTTCTTTTACTCGCGAGTTATAACATATGTACCTGCTAATTCTACAAGAACTCCTTTACAAAATTCTCGAAGATTTTTTCAAAAAACCTTCAATTAATTTCGCCAGAAATTCCTCCAATGTTATGTTTTGAAATTTAAATAGCCACCTTTTGAATATTTTTTTCTCAGTACAAAAAGTAGGATTCTATTGCAAAATCTTCCTCGGACTCTTGCAAAAATTACTTCTGCAATATCTTGATAAGGCCGGGGCCCGTGGCATAGTTGGTCACACATTCGCTTCATATGCGGATGGTCATGGGTTTGATTCCCAGCCCTGGCACTTGCAATTTTTCGTCAGTTGCTTCTCCCCCGAGAGCAACTGACACTGACCCTTTTCTGAGCCCCATGGCTCAAACGGACCCGGATACCTGGACATCGGCGAACTGCTACTCATAATGGACCCCCAATCGGACTGGAAAGGAACAACGGCCATCCATCATCATTCTACTAGGTATAAAGTAGGAAAATTGAAAGCAGCAGAAAGGCAACCAGTTCTGTAAAGTAGAATATAATCTAGGCGCTTTACAAAAATGTTAGTGCAGCTGTCAATTGAAATTGATCACGTAGTGCCCCAGTGGACAATAGAGCTGTAAATTAGGTTAAGTAATTAAGAATAAAAAAAAATCTGGATAACATGATCCAGCAGTTCTTTCAAAAACTTATTCAGGAATTCCTGTGAAATTCCACTTAGAGAGCATTCGAAATGCTTTTCTATTATATTCTTTATATATGTATTAAGAAATATTCCTTTAAAAATTCCAAGAAAAGTTTTTCTAGAAAATTATTTCAAATACATCCTTTAGAAAATTTTCATTGGGTTACTTTCGAAATTGCTGCGTCCAGCACAGACATGCGGAAAAAGTTGAACCTGCTATTTTTGCAAAGTTTTTATATGGTTAGAGTAATAAATGTACATATATGAGGAAATGGAACATCGAAACAGTGCACAATGGTCCGAATCCACATTTTAGCAGGAAAAAAATCCGTATCTCTGTTTTCGTTAATTTTAGGCGTTTGGTGTCTTCAGAGAAGTTGTTTGCATTTGTTTGCTGCATCTTCTCCAAAAAAATTGATTAGGGTGGTCCTCATCCTAACTCAAATCTGGAAAATAATTTTTTAATTTCAAGTCATACGCGATCGAGTCCTTCAGCAAAGTTGTAGGCAATGCTATTTCGAGCAACTTTACTGAATACGCCGTTTATCTAGCTCTTAATTTGAACATAGTAGGTCAATTTTAAGTTTTGACTTAGGGTGAGCCACCCAAAAACGGTTTTTTCGCAATCACTTTTTTATTTGATTTTTTTCGAAGATGTGAGCTTCGGAGCATTTGAAGAGCAAGTAATGACGCATATTTGTTCTGAACATTGCATGTTGTTAGGTCTTGTCATTCAAAAGTTATGGGTAATTTTGACTTAAAAACAACGATGTCTTCAAATGCTTATATCTCATGGAGCTGGTAAAATAAAAAAACTTCTTTAAGCGGCATTTGGAAGGTCACATATAAAGCCAAATGTGGAGCAAATATTACAAGAACGTTATTTTTTAAATTGGAATAAATCGACTCCAAAAATCCCCTTAAAAAATCGAAAAACTACATATAACTCATACAATTTTAAAGATAGAGTCAAACTGTCTTCGGAAAAAATGTGGGTTTTTACCATACCTAAAAGTTTTCCATACACGACTTTAATGTAAAACGTGAAACAAAAGCTTGAAATTGATAATTTGTTTTTAAAGAATATAATCGTTCTGATTTTCTAGAAAAACATAGCATGTACCCCTAAGAATCAAATTATAAATTTCAAGCTTTTGTTTAACGTTTTGCAAAAAACTCGTGTATGGAAAACTTGTAGGCATGGTAAAAACCTACATTTTTTGGGAAGACATTTTGACTCTATCTTTAAAATTGTATGAGTTATAAGTAGTTTTTTTCAATTTTTAAGGGGATTTTTGGAGTCGATTTATTCCAATTTAAAAAATAACGTTCTTGTAATATTTGCTCCACATTTGGCTTTATATGTGACCTTCCAAATGCCGCTTAAAGAACTTTTTTTTATTTTACCAGCTTCTAGAGATATAAGCATTTGAAGACATCGTTGTTTTTAAGTCAAAATTGTCCATAACATTTGAATGACAAGACCTAGCAACGTGAAATGTTCAGAACAAATATGCGTCATTACTTGCTCTTCAAATGCTCCGAAGCTCACATCTTCGAAAAAAATCAAATAAAAAAGTTATTGTGAAAAAACCGTTTTTGGGTGGCGCACCCTAAGTCAAAACTTAAAATTGACCTACTATGTTCAAATTAAGAGCTACATAAACGGCGTATTCGGCAAAGTTGCTCGAAATAGCATTGCCTACAACTTTGCCGAAGAACTCGATCGCGTATGACTTAAAATTTAAAAGTTCTATTCCAGATTTGAGTTAAGACGCGGACCACCCTAATCAAAAATTTTTGGAAAAGATGCGGCAAACAAATTCAAACAACTTCTCTGAAGACACCAAATGCCTAGAATTAACGAAAACAGAGATACGGATTTTTTTCCTGCTAAAACGTGGATTCGGACCATTGTGCAGTGTGCCCGTAAGCTTCGGCAGGTTGTTGGGAGTTGATTGACTAAAAAGTAAACGCGCAAAAAGTAAACAGTGCCCAGTTCGCGTTTTCGTTGTGCCATCCGTCGTAGTTCCGAGTTTATGTACGGAGGGTGAAGCAAAGTGAGAATCGCGCGTTAATTTTCGGTAATTCTCTCTATTTTTCCGGTTTATCCATCGTTCGACGAGTTCGGAGACTCAGCAAGTGATGTGAACTAGTGAACAATTGATGTGGTTTGGAGGGCATCCTTAGGTGCCAAAGACAAAAATAATAAACCAGCTAAATATGATTATCCGGTGAGTTCGATCATTGTTGTTCTCTTTTATATTTGAACATTACATATCTTCACTAACAAGAGGCCAACTAAAAAGTGCTGCTTGCTCATAGAAAAAAGGATGATGGATAGGTCCCAAAATCATAGAAATGGGCTCTGATATCACGTATTTTATTATCTTATGATTTTAGCTTGCATCGTTTTATTAATCTAATTAAAAGCATTTGGGACCGACGACGACGGAATCATAAAAGTAATTCTTAATTCCATGAATTCTATGCATGGTTCCATCTCCCTCAACCATGATTTTATGAATTTGACTGAGAAGCATATAGGTCCCCATATAGGACGACGACGGAATCATAAAAGTATTTTTTGATTCCATGAATTCTATGCATGGTTCTACCTCACCAAACCATAATTTTATGAATCTGGTGGTAAAGCATCAGGATCTGCATCCAGGTTTATGAAAGTTATTCTTGGCTTCATGAATGCTACTCATGATCCCAGCTTATTTAATCATAGCTTCATGATTATATTTTCCATTTTTGGTCGTCGAAAGCCAAAACAATAACGGGTGCATAGCGTTATGGTGAAATCAATCATAAGATCATAAAATTTAATCATGGTGTATATTTATAACATAAAATCATAAAAATATCGGGAAACTATGAGTCATATTCATGGTTTTGGGAATGGATTTTTTTCCGTGCATTGAATTTTTCAACATTTTCTTCGTGCATTTTTTTTTCTACAAATTCTTAATAGATTAATAAAGCAATTTACCCAAGATTTCCTTCATGAATTCATCCAGGTATTCTCACGAAATGTCCACAAGGATAGTTTCAGAAAATTTTCAAGATTCCGCTCCAAAAAATATTTGAAAGGTTTTAAAGGGAACCTTCCATGAATTGCCACGATTCCTTTTCGAATTCCTTAGATTCCTTCAGAAACTACTTCAAAACTACTTCCTTCATAAAATCTAGCGCAGATTCCTTCCGAGATTCCAGTGGATTTTTCAGTTTTTTTCAAGGATTCTTTAAGAAATTACTCCAGTACGGTTTACCAGTACGTATAGGGGCACTAAAATTTGAAAACTCTAAGAAATTAGCTCTGATTTTGCCATAGCATTACTGCCACTAGAGCACTATATGAGCAATTATAATAGACAGCTGCACTTACACTTTGTACGGGCCTAAAGTTATTCAATTAAATACTGATAGGGTGCGCACACTAAGAATAAATCGCAGAATTCTGTGAAATTTCACCGAAATCTGAACAGCAGATTTTTCGGTGAACTGTTCGGTGATTTTTTATTCACCGCACAATCTGTGAAAATTGAAAACGCTCATCTGTCAAAATCACCGAACATTTCGGTGACTTTTTCACCGATTTGCGGTGGATTTAATGTTTACTTTTGTTGGTGGATTTAATGGTACTTTTGTTTTTCCACAAATTTACGGTAATTTTTCATTTGGATTTTTTACGGTTCACCGAATTATTCGGCGCTTTTATGGAGTTTTCTAGAAAAAAAAAAATCAGAAATAAATTCGATCTCTGTTAGATTTTGTTAGACATGTAATATTTATTGCAACATTCAACTGTAAGCACATATTACGAAGATTCACAGGACGAAAGGGGTTGTTGGCACGATTTTTCTTGCTGGGATGCATCACGGTGATATGTCGGGGCGCGAGCACTTCAATCTGGTAGAAACAGAAGCCAAATAATTGTCTACAAAAATATATTATGAAGGTGCAAATAGCACTTACGAAAAACACCAACCAGCCTATTTTCCTCTTATTGAATATTTTTGTTAGTTTTAGTTGCTACTTTCACGAAAGAACAAATAAATCCAACCAGTTTTGTTTTGATACCCTGGGCGCTCTTGGGAATATGGCTGGCTACTGATTTCACAGAAATTCGGTGAAAATCATAGTCTGCGGTAAAACCTTGGTTGTTTACCGAAGTGAAATGTGAAAAGTTCACAGAAATTTGTGATTTATTTGCCTTTACCGAATTTTCGGTGGCGTTCGGTGGGAAACATTCGAATTTCACAGAGAGATCTGTGATAAGATGGTTTACAGTTTAGATTCGGTGAAACATTTCACAGAATTCTACGATTCATTCTCAGTGTGCGGGCACCGGTTTTGGCCAGTCTAAGGGAAATCATTTTTATAAAAATAACCGATAATCCAATGAAAACTACCTACCTTGATACCTTGTTGGCTACAAAGTAACTTTACTCCAATGCCGAGCGTATAGTAGAGCACCATCTTCGTCGGTCTTGGGCGATGTTCCTCCAGTTTCCCCGAACGTGTAGGGATCGTAGATCTTCTTCAACCGCGTGCAGCCAGCGAGTTCGCGGCCGCCCACGAAGTCGCCTACCTCTACCGGGTTCTCTGCTGAATATTGTTTTCGCTATTCTTTCTTCCGACATTCGCACTACGTGTCCAGCCCACTGAAGTCTGCCGTATTTTATACGTTTCACAATATTCGCATCTTCGTACACTTGGTACAACTCGTGATTCATGCGTCTGCGCCACACTCCATTTTCTTGTTTCCCACCGAGAATTGTCCGCAGCACTTTGCGCTCAAAAACTCCAAAAGCTTTTCGGTCTACCTCCTTTAACGTCCACGCTTCGTGACCGTAGAGGGCAACCGGAAGAATCAGCGTCTTATACAGAGCGAATTTTGTTTGCGTTTGCAAGTTACGGGACCTAAGCTGGCTACGCAATCCGTAAAAGGCCCTATTTGCAGCTGCAATACGCCTTTTCACTTCACGGGAAACGTCATTGTCACATGTCACAAGTGTTCCAAGATAAACAAATTCTTCAACAACTTCAAACACTTCCCCATCAATCACTACCTCAGCACTAACACCACTAGGCCTGCTTCTGTCTCTACCCGCTATCATGTACTTCGTCTTGGTAGAGTTAATCGTCAAGCCTATCCTCGCTGTCTCTCTCTTCAGAGGAGCATAAGCTTCCTCCACTGCCCTACGATCGATGCCGATGAGATCAATATCGTCCGCAAAACCGAGGAGCATGTGCGACCGTGTGATGATAGAGCCATTCCTCTGCACGCCTGACCTCCTAATCGCTCCTTCGAGTGCAATGTTGAACAATAAATTTGAAAGAGCATCCCCCTGCTTCAATCCATCCAAGGTCACAAACGACGTAGACACTTCGTCCGCGATCCGAATACTTGATTTTGATCCATCCAGCGTTGCGCGTATCAGCCTAATTAGTTTCGCCGGAAAACCATGTTCTGACATTATCTGCCAAAGCTCATTTCTTTTCACTGAATCGTACGCTGCTTTAAAATCAATGAACAGATGGTGAGTCTGCAAGTTATATTCCCGGAATTCATCTAGGATCATCCGCAGGGTAAACATTTGATCCATCGTTGATCGGCCCTCACGAAAACCAGCCTGGTATTCGCCGACGAAGGACTCCTCAAGAGGTCGCAGTCTGTTGAACAGGACACGCGACAGTATCTTATACGCCGAATTTAAAAGGGTAATCCCTCTGTAATTGGCACACTCCAGTCTGTGCCCTTTCTTGTAGATTGGGCATATGAGGCCATCCAACCAACTAGTGGGCAATTCTTCCAATCCGTTTACTCTACTATTGCTTTTCTGGGTGTTTGAAGGTTTTCAGCAGGCTACCTTACCGGGGCCGCGCTGCCTACATTGCGTTGAAGGGGCTGCCTTCTTAGGTATAGCTGACGCAATACAGCATTTCATACTCAGCCGCTGGATGCCAGAGCAGACGCTGTTTGAGCCGCACCTCCTTGGTGAACAGACGCTCGGATCGTACCTCCTCAATCTAGCTGAAGTCAGAAGGACAACAGTGCCCAGGCTGCACTACCAGCTAAGCACACAACTCTTAGCTGGCGGTCTTTGTCATCGTTTGACCCGTGGAAGCATGAGGTAGGAACTTGTGAGGACCAGAGCTATGTTGGACGCTCTCCTTATCGACTCACCGTTTTGCAGCCCCCAATGAAAACTACCAATGTGTTAAATGGAAGGTTTCGATCTACACTTTATTGGAAAAATGCAGAAATCAAGCTAATATTTGATTTTTGTATTAAAAGTGGCACTGGCCAAAATAGAAGCCTTGCCGCAGTTTTGACCATATTCTCAGCTTTGGTTTCTATTTTGGCTAATCACGTGTATTTCTTATGGGAGTGGCCATTTGCACGCGCGAAGCACGCTGGCCAAAATAGATATATGGAAGCTGATTTTTAAGGAAAATTCTTTTTTCTTTCAGTTTTTAATCAAAATGTATGGTTTTAACAGCTGCAATCATATTATTATATTAGAATCTACTAACAAAAAATAAATGTATGCCAATTTAGATCGTTACAGGCTGAATACTGCACTATGGCCAAAACTCCGGGCTGGCCAAAACTGAAGCTTCTACCCTATTCCTTTTTTCGCTATCTACGATCGATTGATGAGCACGTGGAGGCTGATTGTGACTGTTTCTGCAAAATTTACAGTAGAAAACACACAACAAAATATAACACACTTTCATGCGGCCACTGAGCTCATCAAAGATGACATTTCAGATGAGTATTCTGTTCTTCCAGAAGTTGCAAGTCTTTCTTGCCTAAACCAGTAGATGTATTCACAATCATGCAGTGTCCCATCTTCCACTGCTAGACGGTCGTCTAAGCATATGTCTCGCCATAGTTTAACTGTTAATTCCGAGCGCCGGCAGGTATCTACCCGTCGACAAGATTGATAAGAGGTAATTCCTTCTAGAAGCGGTACTAACATTTCTACATCCACATTTCTTCTTCGGTTGCAACAGCTCACATACCTACTTTACCTGTTCGTCGATGTGTTGTCGCTTTTCTCAAACACACCCTTCTAACTGAGGCAGCATGTAAACCAAGGATAAAGCATCTCGTCGTCCCTGATTCTACTGATTCGTCCTTTCGAACCCAACGGAGGAAAGACGCTCAAAGAGACGAACGATGAATGGGCAAGCGATCTACATTTCGGCTTCTGTTTCGCTTTGGTTTGTGGTTCTCGTGTTACCTACCTTGCCTACCTCCCTACACGGCAAAGTGTGAAACGACTCCGATCTTTTTGAATGGGAAATATTTTACGCAAGGTCATGGTTTTGAGCGATTTTCTGCAGATGAAACTGAACGTCAGGAAGGTCAGCTTAGAGAGCATCCTTCGGGGACGGACTCTCGAGTGGACTCACCGTGCTAAGCCTTCGCAAATCTACTCAAATCATATTACACGAAGAAAGGGACGATATGTGATTTTTGGAGCTTAAGCACTGGGTGAATGTAAAAAAAGTGAAAATAGATACTTGAGTTCAAGTGGTTCGTATGGTTAAACTGTTTATCTGGCGCCATCGCAGCCAGCGTACGAAATGAGCCATGAAACAGAGGAACTAATCCTTCGGAATGCCATCGAAAGATCATCGATTGGGCATTGTTCTCATTCTTGTGGCAAATTGGAGAAATACAAATAAACTAATGCTTTGGGATGAGGATTAAAACGGTGCTTTGATGTGGGTGTGTTGGTTTGAGTGTTTCCCGCAATAAAACTTCACAAAGTTTTCAACTTTTCTTTTAATTAGCATCAGCATTCTCAGTACAACGAACCTTCAAATGCTCCGGTTCTCTGTTAATTAATGCACTTTTTCATCTTTACACATGTACACACATCCCATCAGCAGCAGCGGCATAATCAGAAACAGAACTCATTCATTACCATACAAAGAACCCTCCTTCTGACTCTACCAGAAAACCAAATCTCTTAGAAAACATTCCGCCCCATCCCATTAGCGCCCGAGAATCTCTTCCGCTCCAGCAGTCGTTGAAAAATCGTGAACATTCACATACGATTACATATCTATATAGACACATGATTTCCCAACCTTGCAGCGTCTGGTGCGGAAATCTTTCTGGCGTTACCACTTCCACAATTTCCCCATACTTTTCAGTTTGTGGCAAAAATGTGCTATTTGGCTTTTATTCATATATTTATACTTTTTTCGACATGTGTCTCGAGGGTTGCAATACTCAACAATTTCAAATTTATGCCACCCAAATGGATCGAGCAAACTGCTGCAAATGAGAAGATGTATGTGCACTTGATTGTGAATGTAATGCTCATTTTCGTGCAGAATGAGGATCCAGGACAGAGTTTGGCATCATTTTTTGATTGTTGTTTGTATTGATTATTGATTATTTCTTACTAGTTTTTGTTTTTGATGATTTTTATAACAGTTTATACTATACGATTTATGTGAATTTCATAGTATCATTCATCAATATTACCACGCCATGATACATTAAAATTGATCAATTAAATATACGTGGTATTTGTTTGATAGAGCACTGTAATATTTTGGAAAAGAAAAAATACTTATTGCCTAAAGCGAGAAGGGGAGAGCATGAGCACGAGACAGAAGAGTTGACCTTACAGTCTATAGCTGATAGCACTCAGTGATTGACCGTAGTAAACGATTACCCCAACAAGTGTCAAATTGCGTACTGCGATGATTATACGAAGTGCAATGAGGTATAATGATTACCATTTCATGCTGCTGGCACGGAGGTGACAAGAATACTTTTTTCAATATCAAGAAGTCGCATAAGATGTTACATTACATCGCATAAGTGTACACCGCAAATCGCATAAGATATCGGTTCAAGTGATATAGCGTTATTATTGTGCCGTCAATGGACGTATATCGCCTTCACTTTTGTGCGCATTTTATGCGTTGTAATGTAGCATTTCCCGCATAAGAGTACGTATGTTTAAACCCGACTTAAACTACACTAGGATGATTCGCCAATTGTTGAACGGTTAGTAGTGATATTTTTGTTTTCATTTGTTTTTTTTTCGTGCATAATCCCAATGTAATTGAAATATATCCAGTGAAAGTCTACATCCACTCATTTCTTATACGAATTAAGGGGGATTTCAAGCAAGTTTCAGGAATTTGTCAGAAGGGTTTCAAGCTGTTTCTGAGTTTCAAGTGATATCAGGAATACATCTCCTGGAACGCCCCTGGAGTTACCTAAAACACTCGGCAACAGTCCTGGAACACCCCTGAAACCCCTTAGCCCATTGAAGCCGGAATTTTTCCAAGCGTTATTGGAATTTTTTTTCGGGATATCCTAGGTCATCCAAACAATTCTTGAGTTTAGATCCTTAAGTCTACGGGTGTAACGGTAACTTCTTGTAGACCTGAAGCTATGGTCTCCGGAGTAGTGTTGTTGATCTGGAATATCTCAAAACTATCTTGAAATGACTCATGATATGCCAGGGGCATTACAGCTTACAGTTTAAAGTTAAATGGGAGAATAATTACTGTTACTATCAAGAGCTAAACTTCAAGAAAGTTTTGATGACCCTCAATGTCCCAAAGGTTCATTATCATATACATATAGTGGACTTGAGGTCGGTCCAGTCACCGCGATTGATTATGAAACATTACCCAGTCAACCAGTGGTCGTATAAGATGTTGAATAAGATGTGAAAGTGGAAGCGATATGCGTACATTTTACATACGCCTAAATGAAGGCATGCACGCATATGGCCCCCACTTTATCATCTTATGTAACATCTTATGCAATTACTGGTTGTCTGGGTACTCAGTATGTCAGATATACCTGATGCTACGAGTGTAGACCTGAAGTGCTGAACTCAAAGATAGTTTGGCTGACCTGAAACATTCCCATTTGAGATTTCAAGAGCTTCACGGATCTCAGCAGATTGTGCTATGCTTTTCTTTATGTTTTTTTTCCTCATCTGTAGAGCCTTTTAACCACTGCGTCCATTCTTTAGGAATATTGTGGTATGACCCATATTTAATTTGGTGCTAGTCAAGTATCCTGTCACAATTGAGCTGTGATGGATAATGGTTGATGTAACACCTGATCCCAACTAGGCACAACTCGTTTTATAAAGTTTATTACCCTGTTGGGATTACTTCTCCAAATTTCCAATGGCTCTAGAAACCCTTTACCAAATATCGCCAATCTGTGATGGTACAGCACTCCGCAGTTGCAGAGTAAATGCTCGGCAGTTTCGTTTTCCGTTTGACAGAAACGACACTTGGAGGATTGGATTTTTCCAATCTTACTTAGATGATATTTACTCGGGCAGTGGCCTTGCCAGTCATCAGACCAGTAATTACCCTGAGATCTCTTTTGTTTAGATTCAGTATGGACCTGGCTTTTTCTGCACTGGGTTTTATGAACCTTTTTGCTTGCTTGGATGTATCCGTGGCATTCCAATTAGATTCTACCGTGGACATTTCCCAAGTTTTTAGTTTCATCCGAAGAGCACACTCAGGAACTCCACAGAAAGGTTCAGGGCCTACAAAGCTTGATGCCGCACCCTGTCTAGCTAAATTGTCGGCGTTTTCATTTCCCAGAATTCCACAATGACCGGGCACCCAGTATAAAGTTACCTCGTTCCTACTGGCCAATTGCTTCAGAGAAATAATGTATTCCCACACTAGCTTTGATTGACACGTGACAGCTGGGGATTTTTTTTTATTACCGAACAGGTTTGGGCCGAAGGGTCTCCGATTTCAATTAAAATTTCACCAGAGCTAGAGGTCGTGGATATATGATCAAATTTGGAATTCAAACAAATCATAGCGGACTATTTTCCCGAAAAACGCTAGATGAAATTTCACAATTTTTCCAAATTTTTCAAAATACCCCAAACTTTAAAAAATCATATCTCAAAAACTATGCATCGTAGAACAAACTTTTTTTAGTGAAATCGACGCCAAATTACCTCAGCAATCCGATTAAAATACATTGAAAAAAAGGTTTCTTAGAAAATTTTTCATCATAGAGAAAAAACGTATAAAAATGCTGATAAAAGTACCGTCTGTATCATAGATTATTTTGAACAAAATTTTTTCTAGCGCGAAAATTAATGTTCTTCATTTTGTTCTTTGACGCTAAAATGGAATCTCTTACCGTTTTAGAGATATAGCCAAAAAACCAACGGTCAGTCGCTATATTTTCATAGGAAGCCATCAACAAAAGCGGCCGTTCACTTGTTGCAACATATTTGCTTTGCGGCGAGCAAATGATATACGCTAATTGCAACGTAATTTTGACACTAACGTGAATCGGAGTGCACTGACGCACATATATGGCACTTTAGTGCCTTTTAAATGCAACAACTTATCAAATTTTGAAATTAATGGATTTGTAACTAAAAAGCGTTGCAAATAACAAGTTTACAACGAGCAAACGCATATTTCAACGTATTTTTTTTTCAATCAAAGCAATCATATGCCGTTAGAGATGAGTGGATATCAGGTAACTATAAGGTCTCTTTACACATGTAAAGCTTAATATTGTTTTTATTGAGTTTTTGTTGCTTAAATGATCATTGGTATGTGGATTCTTCTATACACCATAAAGAGACATTTTCCACTCATTTTTTAATAAATAGCATGGACTGTGCATAATGTGTTTGTATAATGTGCTTTAGAAAAAAAAAACACTAATTTAAAACTTAACGGAACTTTAAAAGATATATACCATGGATGAGAGGAACAAACATGTACTCTCTGGAGCGGATCTGGTGTGATGGTTACAGCTCGTGACTGTCACGCCGAGGACCTGGGATCGATTCCCACTCCCGACATACGAAGGGAAGTAAAGTGTGGGTCCCGAGGTGAACTAGCCTATGGCTAAAAATCTCGTAAATACAGATAATAAAATAAACATGTACAAATTACCCAAGTAACCACAAGCATTATATCAGTGCACGAATAAGACTGCATATCAACCTTTGCAATGCGAAATGCAGTAATTCTACACTTATCATGCAATAATCCTTTAGATTGGCATTATCAATGTTTTGATGCATTACATTTTTTCTTTACATTAGGGTGCATTAAAAGGTGATATACGATAATTCAATAATTCAACACTGCAGAAACTGTATAAATGCAATGTACAAACTAGCAAAGGTTGCTCTAACAATACAATTATAAAAGCTTGACTCTAATGGTAAACAAATGAAATCAAGAAGAGCTAACAACTTCACGGTCAATTATAGCGGTCTTCAACACTTCTGGTTGGACTCCCGACCAACTTAATCCTCGTTTGAACCACCGATCGACGACTTTCTTCGGCAACACCATTTTAGAGATGACCTTTTCTCTTTTCTGATGATCACATGTCAATAATGATGGAAACCGCAATTAGTATAATGTTATGAGCAGTGCACGAAGGGTGTTTTAATTTTCTTATATTGGTTAAATATCTTCTAGAATGCATTATGTGTTTATCAGTGATTTATCAGAATGTGAAAACAGGGATTCTATTTCATATGCCATAGTCGTTTTGCCCTCTACTGCAATGGTTGAGGCAGAAGAACATTTTCCTTTTAGTTAATGAAATATCTCTTGTTACCACTGTAGCAAAAACGGTCTACGGCACCAGCGCTCATGGAACTCATCTAGCGGTCTTCAACACTTCTGGTTCGACTCCCGACCCGGCAACAAAAAAAATGGTTAAAACATTCATGTGGGGGGGCATTAGTACCGTCGATAACGAAACGGTGCTAAAAATAGATTTTTGTTTTGGTTTTTCGTGTTGCACGTATTAAACTGTGCTAATGCAAATGTACAGCACATGCATTTATGTCACTTTAGCAATGGCTGTCAACGTGCTGCAATATGTGGCACTAATTTAATTTTAGTGGGGCCCTTTTCGACTTTAATATTGCTTCAATGATGTGTTTAAAGTAGTGCAGCATTATTTACACAATTCTAAATATAAATATATGGCCAAATTGATGCACTTATATACAGCTTCGTGGTTACTTGGGTAGTACGGGCAACAAATTAAAGTTTACCATGCATACAACTTCTTAACGCGCTAATAAAACATTGTTGCTTCAAACCAAGCTTTTCCTGTTCTAAGAAGCGACACAATTCCAGCAGTGACGATAATAATATTCAGCAATGGTTAGCAAAGATTAATACCGAGCTCTTTATAGAGCTACTGAGTTGACAACAGCTGAGACAGCACGGTACGCTGGAGGATCGATCATTACCGTTAAAGTAAGTTTTGACATTGATTAATAGAAAAAACACTGAAATGTAAGATCAATCAATTCATCACTTTTTTCTAACTAACAATTTGTTGTCAAAAAGACTTCATCAGTTTTGAGAACGAGCATGACAAACCCATACTACTATCCATAATATATTCGAATCAATTAAAAAATCGGTGCACGGTTCGAATGATTAAGATATTGTCTAAAATTGTAAAATGCTCTAAGATGTCAAGAAAATGTTTAATTTCAAGAAATCTTCTAACGTCCTCATTTTCATTCACAGCCTGTGCATTTACGAAGCTTCATGGGTCAATATTGGATCCTTAACTATCTATATCTTTTGAAAATTTCTAGAATGCTTTCGTTATTTCTGAACGAAGCAAAAGAATTATAATCCCAAAATACTACACAACTATGCATTTTTGTTACTTACACAGTTAAAAATGTTATATCATTTAACCTGTAACAAAAGGACCTCGTCGTATCGCACACATTTTTCAATCAGTTTATAAATTTACAGCTTGCTCTCAGTATGAAGCTTGCGTTCAACATTCCATACAAGAAATTGTTTGATGTAAAATTAAGTTAGATAAGATAGAAATTCGTATGCAATTTTTTTTGTTAGGTGTAATTTCAAATATTTTGCTGAGTAGTAACCATTCTCCGTTAATAGTTTTCTTTGTTTTCTTAAATTGAAATGGAAAACTATAGGGCATGAGTGCTATAAGTAATTTTACGCTCACCGGTGGCATTAGCTCGTTGTTAACTTGTTATATGAAACACATTTTAGTTAGAAACCCGATCATTGCAAAACATAACTATTTAATGCATTCAAAAGACACTCAAGTGCTATATATGTGCTGTCAGTGCACTCCGATGCACGTTAGTGTCAAAGTTACGTTACAATTAGCGTATGTCATTTGCTCGTTGCAAAGCAAACATGTTTCAACAGGTGCACGGCCGCTGTTGTAGATGGCTTCCTATGAAAATATAGCGACTGGCCGTTGATTTTTTGGCTATATCTCTAAAACAGTAAGAGATTCCATTTTGGCGTCAAAGAACGAAATGAAGAACATTAATTTTTGCGCTAGAAAAAATTTTGTTCAAAATAATCTATGATACAGACGGTACTTTTATCAGCATTTCTAGACGTTTTTTCTCTATGGTGAAAAATTTTCTGAGAAACTTTTTTCTCAGTGTATTTTTATTGGATTGCTGAGGTAATTTGGCGTCGACTTTTCTAAAAAAAGTTTGTTCTACGATGCATAGTTTTTGAGATATGATTTTATGAAGTTTGGGATGTTTTACAAAATTTTGAAAAATCGTGAAATTTCATCTAGTGATTCCCGGAAAAATAGTCGACTATGATTTTTTTGAATTGCATATATGGTCATATATCCACGACCTCTAGCTCTGGTGAAATTTTCATTGAAATCGGAGACCCTTCGGCCCAAAGTGTTCGATAATAAAAAAAAAATCCCCAGCTTTTAGCGCATTTAGAGCCGCCTGACTGTCCGAAAAAATACAGATCTTGGCAAACCTATAATTTCTTTCCAGACAAATGTTGGCACACTCTGGAATGGTTTGAACTTCCGCTTGAAATACAGTGGGACTGCATCCCATTGGTATAGCTTTACTGATACCGGGGCCAAAAACACCAGCTCCAGTATTTTCCCCCATCTTGGACCCATCAGCATAAAATACAATAGAACCTGGACGTAAACTTGGCCCACCAGCATCCCAAACATAGCGACATGGTTTCACCACTTTGAAGGGAACATCATAGTTGGTCTTCGTTATCATCCAATCTTCAACTGTTTTTATGTCCATGTTTAATTTGAAGTTTTTGATGATCCTCAAATGTCCAACAAGATCCCCGTCTAGGACTTTATTGTAACGTATAAACTGCAGGGCACTTTTTGCCGCTTGTAGTTTAACAAATTGATGCAATGGCAGAATATTGAGAAGGGCATCCAAAGCAACTGATGGAGTGCTTTTCATTGCTCCTGTCATAGATATACAACAAGCAAGTCTTTGTAGCTTACTTAGCTTCTTTTGACAGGTTACCTCATTTGTTTTGGGCCACCAAACAAGTGAAGCATAAGTAATCTTAGGCCGGACTATTGCAGCATAGATCCAGTGAATCATGTTAGGTCTAAGACCCCAGGTTTTTCCTAAGGCTTTGCTGCAGACCCAAAGGGGATTGTTACCCTTGGTTAAAACATTGTTTAAATGAGAATTCCAATTCAGTCTTTTGTCCAAAGTTATCCCAAGATGTTTAACTTCTTCTGAGAACTGAATTTGAACTCCATCTAAAGAAGGTTCAGTAAGATTTATTTTTAACCTTCTAGTAAAAGGTACAATTACAGTTTTTGTAGGGTTTACGTTTAATCCCTCCTCTCGGCACCATTTGATGGTAATATTCAACGCAGATTGTAGCCGGCTAGATATCCTGTCGTCATATTTTCCACGTATCAGAGTAGCTACATCATCTGCATATGCAATAACCTCAAAGCCTTGATTGATGAGTTTTTTAAGGAGTTCGTCCACTACCAAAGACTACAATAAGGGCGATAGTACTCCTCCTTGAGGACAGCCCTTCACAGATCTTACTGATAGTTGCGCACCTCCAAGAACGGAAGGGATCTCTCGATCGATATTATCCATTCAATAATGCATTTATCCATGCCCCTTGCTTCCATTGCTGAACGCATTGAGCTGTAGGATGCGTTATCGAATACTCCTCCAACATCGAGAAAAGCAACCACGGCTATTTCCTTGGCTTGAAACGATTTCTCAATTTTGCCAACTAGCGACTGTGACGCTGTTATAGTAGATTTGCCTGTCTGATAAGCAAATTGAAATTTGCTTAGAGGCATTTCTACTAAGCTGATAGACTTGACAAAGTCATCCACTATTTTCTCCATGGTCTTTAACAGAACACAAGAAAGGCTTATGGATCTGAAGGCTTTTGGAGTTGTTTTGTCCCGTTTGCCAGCCTTTGGGATAAAAACAACACGAACCTTCCGCCACGCCTTAGGTATGTAAGCTAAAGTAATACTGGCTCCTTGACTGGCTCTGAGTATTTCGGTTAAGAGCGGACAAATCGCCTCTTTTCCATGTTGAAGTAAAGCTGGGAAAATTTCATCTTCCCCGGCAGATTTGAAAGGTTGAAAGGAGCTTAATGTCCAATCGACCCTCGACGGTGTGAAGATTTCACAAGCTTTTTGATAGGCATTGGTCGACCACGAAGACATGCGTGGTCGACCAATGCCTATCAAAAAGCTTTATCCGAGTCCAGCCTTATCCGAGTCCTGTTCTTCATCCGAATAAGGAATCGATCCTGGGAAATGAGTTCTCATCATCACTTCCAATGTTTCAGAAGAATCAACAGTAAAACTGCCGTCTTCCTTTTTTAGACTTCCAAGACCATTTGAATGGTCTTTCGAAAGAACTTTATGAAGCCTTGCAGCCGTAGGAGCGTTATTGATGTCTTCACATACCCGTCTCTAGTCCTTCCGTTTGGCTAGTCTCAATTCTCTGTTGTATTCTGTAAGGGCTTGTTTATACTGAACCCAATCAGATGTAACTTTTGCTCTATTGAACAACCGTCTAGATTTCTTCCTCAGATCTGCCAGTTTATCATTCCACCAAGGCACATCCCTGTTGGATGACCTCTGTGGGCAGCTAGCATGATATGATGAAATCATTTTATCAATAATCTCATCAGAGGCATTTTCCAACTGTGAATCAGACAAGATCTGCTCACCCTTATATGAATTTCCATTCATTAAATAAAAGCTGTAGAGGTCCCAGTTAGTTTTCTTTGGGTTTCTATAGCTTTCAATTAAATTTGATCCGGCTTAATAATCGAACCTGATATGTTTGTGATCTGACAATGATTCCTCATCAGAAACATGCCAGTTCGCGATCTTATCTAATAGCAGATAGCTACAAAGCGTAAGATCTAAAACTTCCTGTCGAATAGCATTAACAAAAGTTGGAGAATTCCCTTTATTGCATATGTCTATGTTATTAGACGAAATGTAATTCAGGAGATCCTCACCTCTTTTAAAAGATGTAAAGTTTTTCTTGTATATTTGCAGGACTTCATTATAGAACAGTTTGGACGAACCTGAATGTTTCAAAAGTTTATTATAATACCAACTAGACTTCAGATTGGTCCAGTAACCACGGAAAATATGTGACGTTACTAAGTATAGCAGATATGGCTGTTGTTACGAGTGTAGACCTGAAGTCCTGAACTCCAAGATAATTTGGCTGACCTGTAATATCCTTGTAGTGTCCACAAATGACATTTGAGATTTCAAGAGCTTCGCGAATCTCAGCAGATTATGCGACACTATTATATATGGCGAAAACACAAAGTTATTCTTGTAGATTTAAAGGACTTCATTATAGAACAGTTTGGACGTCCTTCAATGTCCCAAAGGTTTATAATAAGCTAGTACACTTCAGACTGCTCCAGTTACTGCGATTGATTATGCAACGTTACTTAGTATAACAGATATGGCTACTTAACGAGTGTAGACCTGAAGTTCTGAACTTAAAGATAGTTTGGCTAACCTGAAACATTCCCATGGTGTTTATAAATGACATTGCTTGCAATGCTATTATTTGTGGCAAAAATACATAAAATTATTCTTGCAGATCAGAAGGGCTTCACTACAGGACAGTTTGGAACACCTAGAACATCCCAGAATATAGAACACCTTTTGATATTCTTGACGAATGCAAAATGAATACATATTAACGTAATCCACGTCCAAGTTCAGCTTTAAGAACAACTGATATGTCAATAACTTGTTTTTTTTTACAAATTTCATGGTGTTCCGGATATTTTAGGTTATCAATGAAGTCCCAAATACAAATATTCCCATTTATCCCTAATAGAGGACTCAATTTGCAACAACTTTTCCAAAGACAGTATTCTGTTTTACGGAATGGATGAATTAATACAGCCGTTTCTAAATATGTTGAGGTCATATATGACCCCTCCGGCTCCAAAGGGTTAAACCACTTGGTATCCACTGGATTGCCTCCAAAACCCCTAAAACCACTTGAAATGCCTATGAAACCCTCTGAGACTTATTCGAACTTCCCTATAACGTTTATTGAATCTCCTGGAACGCTTCTGCAACCCCCTTAAGCCCAATTTAGCGCCCCTGAAACCCCTTAGAAACCCCGGAATGTTTATTTAACGCCCCTGAAACTCCTTGAAAACCCTGGAACACTCATAAACTACCCTGTAACGCCTCTGAAACACCCAAAAGCCCCATAGAATTCTCATGAAACCCTTTGAGATTTCCTGGAACACCCCTGGGACCCGTTGAAACTCCCGGAAGCCCTATAGAATGGCCCTTAAACTTCATGGAACATCACTGGAACGCCCATAAAATACCCTGGAACGCCTCTGAAACACCCTGAAGCCCCATAGATTACTCATGAAACTACTTGAGAATCCCTGGAACGCCCTTGGGACCCGCTGTAACGCCCTGAAGCCATATATACCGCCTTTGAAACTTCATGGAACACCTCTGGAACGCTTCTGGCATTTCATGAAATCCCATGGAGCACCTTTGAAACCTCCTGAAACACCTCTGCTCAGCTCATGGGACCCAAAGAAAGCCCTTGAAGCTCCATAGAGTGCTCCTAAAAGCCCCTAAAATACCCTGGAACGCCTTTGAACGCCCCAGTAGCACTTCTGAAAATCCCTGGAACACTCTTGAGATCACCTGGGGACGCTTATGGAACGCCCTAAAGCAACCCGGGGAGCCCCTTAACACTCTGAATCCCTCAGAAAAGTTTAAATCTTATTATTTGTATCTGTGTAGCAGTCCTGCTCCGTACATTTTCTTTCTACCAAATATACCCACATTGCAAGATTTTAAGCCCAAAACTCCATAAAATAGCCTCAATCTCGAATAGTAAGCCGCTATCTTTGGTTATAACTTCGGAACGCCTCGATCGATCCACACCATTTTCATTAGCAAACAATGCTGTAATCCGTAAAATCGGCCAATGGAAAGTGGCTTAAAAGTAAGTAAACTTTTTTGCGCACAGACATACATACATGCACACATACAGACATCATCTCTATTCGTCGAACTGAGTTGATTGGTATATGTGACTCGACTTTTCGAGCCTTCTATCAAAAGTTCATTTTTTGAGTCAACATATAGCCTTTCAGTACACTGATGCGAGAAAGGCAAAAAGCAGACGCTGATGTGAGACGCTCCTTCTGGAGAATTGATACTCAGACTTCCAGATCGTCCCGATGTTTCGTAAGGTTGCTCGCAGCCTCACCGGTGCCACGAAAAAGTATGGATAGGGGCATCCGGGAAGAAGCTTATGACGTCAATGAAATCTGTATTACGCGTTACCCAGCCTTTACTGTGCTCGTGGACAAATGCAATATAAATAAAACAACACGAACCCCCGATAATTTTCGCCATATTTTTCATTTATTGCACATAATTGTTTAAACCTAATTGACAAAACAGGAGGGACATCGTTGTTATTTCAATAAATAAATAAATTAGTTACATATTTTCGTCAATAACTTACAACAACAATGTCAAGGCAATCACTGATTACTCCTTCGGTGATCTTTTGCTCAGCTTACATCGATCTCATCATGTAGCCTGTATTGTTGCTCTGCTTTGCTCTATTGCCTGAGACTGCAGCTGGTGCGATTGCACGTTCCAGCTGCTTCCTTTATTCCATTTTCCACCTCGAAAATGGTCTGACTGATAAGGGTACGGTTTTGGCTTTCGGTTGCGTGTGTTTGGAATGTCCGGTTTTTGGATGACTTCCACCTTAGTAGACAGGCTGTTCGTAGTAGTACCGGTAGGGGTCGTTGGGAATCCGAGCCGGACGTACGTTGGTGTTACGACGGTTGTCGTGTCCAGCGTGCACCTGGAAGCTCGTTTCCTCGTGGTGATCGCTCTTGAAGATCTTCTTCAGCGCCAAGATACTGGCAATGGTCAGGGCAACCTTGGAGATGACCAGAGCCTTGAAGGCGATAGCACCCAAGGTCTTCAAACCGATGGGGCCCGCAATACCGATAGCGGTGAGCATGGCAGCAATGATGTATCGGCTTCCGTGTTTCTTGTCACCTCGGCCTCGGCCTTCGGTGGCCAGATCCATTTTGACAGTGTGTGTCTTCAGGAACTTGTCCAGCTTTTGGATGAGAGACCGGTCGATGCTGCTCAGTCCTTCCAGGGCGCGGGCGTCCGACAGATCGGGGGTGGTTTCGTTTTCGGCATCATCCGATGCGTTCTGCTTGACTAGGGTCACTCCATCGACCAGTTGAATGGAATCCTTTATTAGGAAAATTAAATAGAATTGTTGAAGTAGTAAAAATCGGTAGGATATTTAATCTCTTGTTTTTATTTTGAATAAGTTTTTCCCTTTTATGGTATGGACAACATGTAAGAATTATTGGAATAGTAGGGCCATATTAACAAAAAAAATCATTTCAAAGAAGTTTGGGTTATTGGGATATTAATGATAACAATTTATAATATTGAGTCAAAAAAAGAAGATTTAGCTTTGCTATCCGTTATAATAGTGTTCTCATTCGTAGACTTTTCAACAATGTTGTGTCTGGTATCCCCGCTTCATCGTGCACCATCTACCATACAGCCATTTCCCAAAAAACAAGTGCTTTGGCAAGTGATTGCTATCTGCTGGTTGCGATTCGTCCATGTTTTTGAAGTCAGCATTAGTTTCAGACAAACATTTGATTTAGGCGTGATTTACGAGTAACATTTCATACCTCTGCCTTAGGACCCCAATTACGAGCTAATTCACACACGTTCTCATTTAGAGTAACATATATCAACTAACAGGAGGGCCCATATAGCCGAGGCGGTAAACGCACGGGTATTCAGCATGACCATGCTGGGGGTGACGGGTTCGATTCCCGGTCGGTCCAGGATCTTTTCGTAAAGGAAATTTCCTTGACTTCCTTGGGCATAGAGTATCTTCGTGCCTGCCACACGATATACACATGCAAAATGGTCATTGGCAGAGGAAGCTCTCAGTTAATAACTGTGGAAGTGCTCATAGAACACTAAGCTGAGAAGCAGGCTTTGTCCCAGGAGGACGTTACGCCAAGAAGAGAGAGAGATATCAACTAACAAAATAACTTTTTGTTACAATTGCGCTAGTATTTTGAAAAATTATACTTTTTGGGAAACATAGTTTGCCTTTTTCAATTGTTAGTCCTGAAACGATTATTTGTTTACCAACTTTAAGCTGTCAGTGGGGTTCAGCAAGCAATGGGGTTCAGAGATGTTGGCTCAAGTTTTTCTTGTGGGGTAGTATTCAGGTGACATCCGCTTGACTGCTATCGCTTCCATCCCTTTACACTCATTGGCGTGTTACCTGACCACTATAGCGTAGGAAGCTGATTTATTTCACTATTTTCCTTTGATTAACACGAGAAAGAGTGGAATGAAAGAGGGGGCGAATGCTCCTTTATGTGTTATGTTTACTCAGGAGAATGAGTGGGAAAAAAGAAAACGCTTCTCACGCTGATGAGCCTGACATAGGGCAACAGAACCCATCTTAAGCAAAGTGCTCCCATTTTCATATTATCGAAAACAAAGTTTATGAACGCAATTTGTTTCGTTTTTATTTTTGCATTTTTTGTTAGGATTGAGCATGACGACAAAAATAATAAAAACTATCGGTGCCTTAACCACACGCAGAAAAACAAATTGTAAACACAATTAAATTCTAGTTCAAATCAACCGATTTTTCAGTTTACTATAGCGACAAACTGATTTCTAGTTTAAACTGAACTGTTCTATTGTTTGATAATACAAATATTTTCATTTGTCGAAATTTTTAACAGTTTGTTAAAACAAACAGAGATATGGTATTTCAACATGAAATAATTGATTGATTCAAACGACTGCACTTTTACCACTAACAAACCCGGAATGTGATTGTGTTGATGAAGGCAGCAGCTGCGGCAGTTCGGAAATCTACAGGGGATAGACAAAATGATCGGGACAGGCAAAATTTTCCCTTCTCACAAAATTTTCAAATAACTGTAACTTTTCGAAAAGTGCATCAAATATTCTCAAATTTTTACTGAAAGTGGATCAACTAGTTGTGTATCAATGGACAAAATTTGGAAAAGATCGGGCTGTTCTGCACGAAGTTATAAAGATTCTTGAAAAAGGGACTGTCCATAAACCACGTGGTCATTTTTTTGGGACTTAAAGCGAAACTGGAAGCATTTCCTCATTTTTTTGGTTTTTGATTTTTTGTTATATAACGAAGCAATATTTTCAAAATCGGTTTTCGTGCACATGTAGAGTATGGATCAAGGTATCTCCTGAATTTTTTTGAGGTGGAAAATGTTTTCTATTTTTGCAGAAACCATTTTTTTGTGAAATTTTGTTCAAAAATGGTTTCTGCAAAAACGAAAAACTTTTTCCACCACAAAAAAATTCAGAAGATACCTTGATGTGCACGAAAACCGATTTTGAAAATATTGCTTCGTTATTCAATTAAAAATCAAAAAACAAAAAGTGAGGAAATGCTTCCAGTTTCGCCTTAACTTAAAATTCTTAACACGGAAGAAAAATATATTTTTTTTTTTCTATCTGTATTAACGAGATTTTTAGCCCTGGGCTAGTTCATCTCGGGACCCACGGTTTATTTCCCTTCCGAAGGAAGAACCCACATTTTGTGAGTTTGTCGGGAGTGGGATTCGATCCCAGGTCCTCGGCGTGATAGTCAAGTGTTCTAACCATCACACCAGGTCCACTCCACAGAAAATTATAATGATTAGATTATTTTTCTTATAAATCACCAAATTTTCTTAAATTTCAACATCGTTTCAAAATTCAAGATGCTAATTCTAGTTTATTTATATTCCCTCTAATTGTCTTGAATATAAATATGTTTTGAAAGAGAGTAACAACAATGCATATTAAAAATGGACCAATTTACTAAAAAATCATAAAATAAATGAAATCGCTATAACTTTTTCTCTTGTGAATAATTTCAAGTTGAGTCAAACGTTTTTCAGAGCTCATTATATAAGTCGTAAATTGTCAAAATTTCATTGCATTCGATTCATTGAATCCATTGAATCTCTAGAATCTTTTTAACTTCGTGCAGAATAGCCCGATCTTTTTCAAATTTTGTCCACTGATAAACAACTAGTTGATCCACTTTCGGTAAAAATTTGAGAAAATTTGATGCACTTTTCGAAAAGTTACAGCTGTTTGAATATTTTTTGAGAAGGCAACATTTTGCCTGTCCCGATCATTTTGTCTATCCCCTGTATTTTTAAAGCGTCGGTAAGCGGATGAGGAGAAACCGATCAACTTTTTGTGGATGCTGTCGTGAGTACCTGCGCGTTATCCATCACGGCCAAAGCTGCACTTGGAAGTTGGCGTGATGGATTTGCTACACCTTCTTCAATGTGGCGATATGAGGGTAAGCATTTTATAGATGTGTGAGTGCTTTCGGACCATGTATATGGTTTTTATTTTGTGGAAACAAATGAAATGTCTGACATTATATGAAATGATGGTAATCGATTATTTTTATCGTTAAACTCTAAATGAAAACAATGAAATATAACTTTGGAATAAGTAAATTCTCAGTTTGAAAATCAACCATGCGTTTTATTGTTTTAAAAAAGCGCCATTTTTCTGCATGCATCTGGTTTTGAAAAAAGATGAACTTAGGGGCATAGTATGAAGAAGGGTACTCACATTCTACATCAATTCTCACCTAAAAACCACTGATATGAATATGTCTGTCATGACTCTTCCCTTCACCCCTAAAGAGTGCATACTATAAGAAAACCTTACGAAAATTGATCATGCTTGTAACCTTGTTGACCTTGTGATTTTCTGACGTAGGTATACATATTGCTGTGTGCATTCAAAATGCAAATATCAAATGCGGGAGCACCAAATGCGGTAAGATTTTCTAACAAGTAACCCGATGTCAGTGGGAGCTTTCGAATCCTAGGTTGGCGGTGATATTGGCTATGGTTGCTACGTTGCCTTTGGTAACATGTGTTACCGCGTTTGAAGCGCGTTTGGGCACCGTTTGCATCTTGAACGCACATAGCAATATCAGGCTGAGTGTATTGGAATCAGATGCGCTCAGAACGGTTTGCAAAACGATGCATAGTTAGGATTAGTGCAAATACTACACGATCTCACAAATCTTATTTGCTCGCATACTTCGGTTAGAGCACACCACTCAGTAAGTCCTATTTACAGTAAACTATCATATTTTACCCGTCTAGTATCACAGCTCAGAGAGTTGACTCTCTTACAACCCACCGACGTACTCTCAGGTTGAGTGACTCAACAAATACCATCGCTACAAAGCTGCGAAAGGTGAAATCCAGGACCAGGGGCAGGACCGTCGTTATATGCCTGCTGGTTCAAACAAGCTCAATTGAAGGATTTGTCCATTAGAAACATAAAAACCTCGTGTAGAAAAATTTTATTTAGCGATTCTGGGTTTAAATTAAGCTAAATTTTGAGTAAAAAAAACAAAGGCATATTTTCATCTAAGCAGCTTGTTGTTAGTTGAATTGTTGCCTTATAACATTGGCCTAAGAGCATGCATTTTCAGTATTCATCTCAATATTTTTTTTTCATATTATTGTTGAATACCTATGTATTAATTTATTTCAAATTACTTACTCTTATGACTCTTATTGAAAATTTGAATTGAGTCCTCCTGCGAAAGAGAAGTTGCGAACGTACCGTTTCGCCCAGGTAACAATTTGATGCTGTACAGACGCTTTTCCAACTATTTTAACGCAGCTTTCATTCGAACAAAAGCTGAGCACGAGAGGATCAAATTTTAATTGTATGTAATATTCTGATGAAATCATTACATTTTGTGTCTAAATAATCGAGAACATAAGTTGAACTGAAGAAGCGTTATGGGCTCTTCGAAAACTTGTTTGGGTCAACCGCTAAAACTTGATTAACCTTCCAGGACGCGCGCCATCAAGCAACCGAAACTGCACCGCGCGCACATTGTATACAACGAGCGAGGTTTTTTGGTGGTGTTGTACTTTTTACAACAGCGCGCGCGCTGAAGGGTTAAGGGTTGAACAACAGATGATTCATTCTGCATGTTGGCGAATATTTTAAAGCTGGTTTCACAGATGAATAATATTCTATTTAACGTGATATTCAGCCTGTATTGCTGATTAAAGAGGCTGAACAAGCCATACTTCAGCCTATTCAGCGGTCATTGTGTTCAGCCACTGACACCATTGACCAATCAATGTTTAGCTATTACTCTCGCTGTTCAGCATTTATTGTTGCTTGTACTTTGCTGTCGAATGAGAAGATTCAAGTTAGATTCCCTTGCTTCAACATACACGTTGACATTGATCGAAAAGATATGTAGTGTTCAGTTCTTCTACATGTATGTAGTAGTACAGAACTGTCAAAACAAATATATACCCGTAGTGCTGCAGATTTCCTGTAAGCTTATGGTGTACTGAAGAAGTTGACGAATCTTCCACATTCCAAAAGCAAAAAGTCACAACTATCTTAAGTCCAGGAAGTCCACGATTCTGATTAGATGCTTCTATATCTATCTGGAAATCCAAAATCTGGAGGAGAACTTTAGTGATACCTCTAGGAATCTGTTCCAGAAGTTCTCACATTCTTTTTTTTAGTATTCTCTGAGTCATCCTAGAGTCTCTTCTGGATTGTTACCGAAAGTGCTCGCACAATTGTTCTCTCCTCTTCCAAGATGGCTGGATTCCCATTGATTGCCCTTTAAGTTTATCACGAAAATTTTGCAGAGTTCCATTCCAGAGACTTTTTCCTGGTACTCACTGAGTTCGTCGCGAGATTTTTTACCAACTTTCTCTTGCGTTTTACCCTAAAAAATAGAAGTAATTCTCCGAATATTTATTCCAGGAGTCTCTACAAAGATGTTTCTGAAATGATGTCCTAATTTTTTTCTGAGAATTTTTTCCCTGGATACCTTTTGGGTTTTTTTTTACTGATTCATTTTGGCGTTTTGAAGGTTTTTCCTGTAGTTCTACAGAGATGTTTCCCATTTTTTTTCGGGATTTCATCAGGAATTTCTAAGTAGGTATTTTTTACAGGAGTGTAGTTTTTCAAGATTTCTCTTGAATTTTTTTTCGTAGTTTCTACCGGGATTTCTTCTATCAGAGTTTTTTTTCCGCTGTTACTACCTTTCTGAGTTTTCCAGGATTACCAGGGTTTCTGCAGGAGCTGTTGCTTAAGTTTCTCAATGAGCATTTCCCGCATTTCGGCACCTACATTTCAAAAGGGCGTAACTGCATTTGAAAGTAATACCTTCTTTCAAAGCTGTAGGTCGTACTGCCTCCCTTACACTCAAACCACCGTGGTTGTCGGAAAGAGGAGAGTTTTTCCCATCTGGTACTTCTTGTGAAATACATGGAAAGCATAATACATGATCCACAGCTTTAAAAGAAAGTGATGACTCGAGAAGCAGTTACGCCCTTTTGAAATGTTGGTGTCGATTTTTTTCCAGAGGTTTTCCAGGATTTTCCTCGTAGTTGTTTTCAAGATTTCTCGCAGTGATCCTTCTGAGATTTTTCAGAGATTAACCCTCTTCTTTCTTTTCGCAGTACCTACCGGAAATTATCTCGATATACTGGGACTTCCTTCTGGCATTTCTGTAATAGTTGCTCCCGGAGTTCCTTCATAGATTTTTTCTTTGACTTTTTTTTCATAGTAAACGTCTTTGGATAATTAAGAAAATTCCTTATAATAAATATGAATATATTGGAAGGAATCTAAGTAAAATTTCGCAAGAAACTTGGAAAATACTATTTAATTGGCATTTCGATAGAAACTTCGGAAGAAATCCAAAGAGAAACCTAGGACAACACAATGGGCTTCGTCACAATGCGGTTAGCAGCGTTAGTCGTCTAGGTGTTTTGTAAGCCTCGGTGATTGGGTTCGATTCCCGCTATAGTCAACGACAACTTTTCATCAATAGGAAAATGCTCAACTGGGCCACTGGGTGTCATGTGTGTTGTCCATTGACTCGTTTTCAAATGATGTCTGATAGTAATTCAAGGATGAAATATTAGGAATGAACTGCAGAAGGAAAATCCCGGAAAATTGTAAGGAGTCCCTGGTAGAACTTATGTGGAAACATGGAAGAAATCCTGAGAAACTGCTGGAAAGCCATCTTGGAGAATCACTAAGAGAAATTGTTGAAGGAATTTGGATTCATTTTGAAAGCATCTCTAAGAAGCTGTGGAAAAAAATCTCGAATATTTCCGGAAGAAATCTGTAGGTTCCCATGGAGAGATTCTCCGGCAAACCTCCGAGAAAAAAAACTTATAATAATTGAAGAACTTTGGGAGATATTTCGGTAAAAATTCTGTGCGAAACTGCAAAAGAATTTAAAGAAGGAATTCCGAAGAAAATCTAAGGAAAAACCCCGAAAGGAAGATTTTTGGATAAAATTTTGGTTGAAATCGTGAATTAATGAATTTCGGAAAGAGTTTTGTACAGATTTCCAATTAATTTTAAATTCTAGACAAGTATGAGTGTAATTGTTATTGGTAAACGATGTAACTAAGTAAAGTAATGTTAACATTTTTTGTTGTCAGAAATGACGCAGTTGAATATTAACAAATAATTTGCTGTGAAGTATTCACAGGAATAGCGAAAATAATCGTACCATATAGCTTAACACAGTGGTTCTGTCAGTTTTTCTATTTATTATTCCCTTAGGTTTTCACTTTTAAGTTAACTTGTAGTAATAGGAAGGGTTTAACTTCTAAACCCACTCCCTTGTGCACGGGCTTGCTTCCAAACTAATAAATCACGCATTCTGAAAATTCTACCTGACATTTATTCGCTCAGTAAATCTTTCTAAGATATACTGAAACTGAAAGTTGCAGATTCTTCTGAAATTCCAAATGTTTTTGGATATGATTTTTTTCATGCATCCCATCAAAAATTTCTACATAGGTACATATGCGTACGGTGCTCATACATATTACTTCTGTTATAAGAATATTTTATTTAAGATATATTCAAAACATTTCCTTTTGAATTCGATTAACTCACATTTTCTGTCAAATATTGCAAAAAAAAAAAACATTCTTGAAACACCTATAACGCTACTGGAATCAAAATGAATAACTGGAAAAATTACAGGTAACAACTGTGTTAGTGATTATAGTTTACTAAGCTGATAAGACGGTTCTGTTCAAGTGGAGCCATGAAGTAAAGGTAAGAGATGAATTGTAAAAGAAATAGAACATAAAATTGTGTTAGTCACATTAGAAATCGAACAGAAAACACCAATGATCTGCATATTATCTACCTCAGTCAAAAAACAAACCCCGACCAAATTTCACCATATGTTTTTCGTTTATTGCACAACAATAATTTAAGCTTATCGACAAAACAGGAGGGACATCGTTGTTTTTTCAATAAATAAATAAATTACGCGTTTCCAATAATAAAATAAATAACAATTACACGACAATCACTGTGCAGACCAAGAGAGGTAGTAGGCATATCCTGGCGGGTTACTTCATCTCTGATCTTTTGCTTCCTTCTCTTTCATTCATCTTATCTTCGCTGATCTTTCCTGTGTGCGCTGTTCTTGCATTTCTTGTTGCCCGTGTTGTTCTGAATTGTTCTATTGCAGTTTCGGAACTGATGCGATTCCATTGTTATTTCCATTCTAGCGGAAACATTTCAATGTTGCACGTTCCAATTGCTTCCATTTTCTCCATTCGAAAATGGTTTGACTGATAAGGGTATGATTTTGGCTTTCGGTTGTGTGTGTTTGGATTGTCCGGTTTGGGGGTGACATGTTTCTTAATAGACAGGCTGTTCGTAGTAGTACCGGTAGGGGTCATTGGGGATTCGGGCCGGGCGGACGACGTAGGTGTTACGGCGGTTATCGTGTCCGGTGTGCACCTGGAAGCTGGTTTCCTCGTGGTGGTCGCTCTTGAAGATCTTCTTCAGAGCCAATATACTGGCAATGGTCAGGGCAACCTTGGAGATAACCAGAGCCTTGAAGGCGATAGCTCCCAAAGTCTTCAAACCGATAGGGCCTGCAATACCCATGGCGGTGAGCATGGCAGCAATGATGTATCGGCTTCCCTTGTTCTTCTCGCCTCGACCTCGACCTTCGGTGGCCAGATCCATCTTGACGGTGTGTGTCTTCAGGAATTTGTCCAGCTTTTGGATGAGGGAACGATCGGTGCTGCTCAGGCCTTCCAGGGCGCGGGCATCCGACAATTCGGGAACAGTTTCGTTTTCGGTGTCATCCGATACGTTCTGCTTGACTAGGGTTACTCCATCGACCAGTTGAATGGAATCCTTGGTTGAGAAAAAAAATCGACAATACGAAAAATTAATGTAGCGAGCGTACACAGGAAACACTAGTATTCTAAATTACATTTGATTCAACTGGTCGACAGATTTCAGAAGTCGAGCTACCCAAGCGTTAATAGGTCTGGCTGCTTTTCCAAAGCGTGATAACACAAAATAAGGATCGATTTAACTACATGGATTTAGCCGTTGTCGTGGCTCGTAACGTAGTGAGTTACACTTTTCTTTCATGTGTAGGTTGCCTTCGTTCGGGTTCTAAATCTTCTCACTCATACCCTTTAGTTTTGTTGCTCTAATCATTCAAGAGTAACCAGATCAGCACGACTGGACCTTTTATGAGCAACAGTTGACTCAACGCTTGACAACAAACTTGGGACTCTTTTTTGGGACAGCACATAACTGCAATAGCTTCCACCCTTATCAGAAGGCCGGCTCCAGAGGCCCGTCATCCCTCATTTGGGGTTCTTGTAACATAAAAATATCAACCCTTGCACATTGTTCTACCATCAGAAAGATGGAACAGTAACTACACTACATTTGCTCAGCCACGACTCACACAGACTTTATTAGGTTAAGTGAATAAAAAAAAGCTTTCCAATAGTTTAAAGGATACATGTTTTGATGAACACTTCCGTCGTACCTGCTTATGGGCATAGTTCAATGACGAAACTCTGACTTGTTTCAGGTTTTCTTAGGGTGCTCCTGCCGTTTGTCTACAAAAAAGACGTCGAGGCATCTTCTGTTTAGGGTTTCTATACCATATCAGTTCCGGGTCAGCTTTCGACAGTGTTTTGAAGACTTATGATAACTCATGTTGTTATCATTACGCATTATTTTGAGGTATCAGATAAAAAAACTAGCGCGCTGTTGTTTTTTTTTTATGATATAGGTAAGTATCAATTTAACAATAATATAAAATATGATATTATCAATTTTCACAATTGCACAAATTATTTAAAAAAAAAAAAACAATGAAGACGCTAAAACACAGGTCATGATAAAAGCGATACTGATTTGTACTATGAAAGAGTTATTCTACATAGAATCACAGAGCCATTAGATAAGCTTATACTGCAAAAATCATTCTATTTGAAACTTATGAAGTGTGCAACAATTGGCGATTTACCCTACGGCACCAATTTTATTCCGTTCTTTTCGTTTTCAAATAGCAGTGAAAGTGAATTTTGGCATGCTGTAAATTTGTTCTCATTTGACTAATCGAGCAGAAAATTTGACAGCAAACTACAAATATACTGATTTTTGTGTTGAATCGGAAACCAGGTTACTGTTAATCAATTATGCATCTGAATGACTGAAAAATATTGGTTACTAGAACTTATCCCGACTAGAAATTATATCAAGTTTGAATCATATTGTGTAATGATGTTATAACAATTTTCCATGGCATATTGTGTTACAAACTTATGTAGGATGATGTTCAAATAACTAAAACCGTAATAAAAAGTACACTGATCTAAACAAGAAAATATCTTGTTGTGTTATAATCAGATCAAAACTATAACAAAATGTGATAAGAATCTAAACCTCAATATAAATAGTTTCTGTCAAGGTTTGATGCACCTTTGTAACATTACAACCTAAGTGTCAGGGAATCAAAACTAAACTATATTACAATGAGAACAACCTTTCAATCGTAATGTGATATAATTGTGTTATAATATTTTCCATCACCAAAGATTTCAAACAGATTTATAACACAATGAGCTATTGATACCATGATTTGTTAAGGACCAGGTATTTGGAGTACATTGCTCAAAATTTTTAGAGCACCGTTTTTTAGAACCGTCGATCGGATTTGGATTAAAATGCATCACGCTGTTGACAACCACTGAACAATTAGCGTGATGCATTTTCATCCAAATCCGTTCTACGGTTCTAAAAAACGGTGCTTTAGAAATTTTGAGCTATGTACTTCAAATACCTTGTCCTTAATTGTTATTAATTTCGAAGCAGCAAAATAGGTTTTACGAAATTTTGTGGGTTTCCACAAAGTTCCCAGAGTGCTCAGAAAAGGGGATTCCAAGGAGCTTCAGGGGCGTTTCAGGAGATTTGGGGTGCCGTTTAACCTTCCCGACTAGAAAAATCTATCAAGTTTATAACACATTGTGTTGAGGGCCCATATAGCCGAGGCGGTAAACGCACGGGTATTCAGCATGACCATGCTGAGGGTGACGGGTTTGATTCCCGGTCAGTCCAGGATCTTTTCGTAAAGGAAATTTCCTTGACTTCCTTGGGCATAGAGTATCTTCGTGCCTGCCACACGATATATACACATGCAAAATGGTCATTGGCAGAGGAAGCTCTCAGTTAATAACTGTGGAAGTGCTCATAGAACACTAAGCTGAGAAGCAGGCTTTGTCCCAGTGAGGACGTTACGCCAAGAAGAAGAAGAACACATTGTGTTATGATGTTATAAAAATTATTATATTGTAAACTAGGTGCAGGATGATGTTAAAATAACTAAAATTGTAACAAAAAGTACACCGGTCTAATCCAAATAAGAACCTATTTTGATATGATCTTATCAATATTATAACAAAATATGATATAAGTTTTAGCTTCAAGAAAACTTCCTATCATATTTTGATACTATTGTACAAAATGATTTTCTGAATGTCAACTAATTGAAACTAAATTATTTCACAATGAGTTATTAAACAACATTTATAACATATGAGATATAATATGTTTAAACCCCAAAGATATTAAAACTTGATTATATCACAATGAGTTATAAATATCAGGGTTTGATATAATAATGTTTTATTTTTGTTAGAATCTTTTAGTCGGGTGCCTTTTGCATCACGTTGGCAGCAGCTCGCTGACGTAATGTACGGTTTGGGTAAAAAATTATCCTAATGCCAAAGGAGGGTTAAGGGCGTTCTATCATGTTTTGATGGCGTTTTCATGGGATTACAGGAAATTCAGGAGCATTTCAATATTTGGGGGTTTCCGGGCCGTTTCAAGGTGCTTTAAGGGCAGCTCAGGGGACTCAGGGGGGCGTTAAACGGGGTTTGAGGGGCGTTTCACAGCATTTCAAAGTAATCCCAGAGAATTTCGGGGGGTTTTAGAAGCATTTTTAGGACGTTTATAGAGATTTCAGGGGCGTATGATAGCATTTCAAATTCGTTTCTAGATATTTCAGGTCAGGGTCGTATCAAAGGGTTTCAAGAATATCTTTAAATCAAATATCATTTAAGGGGCGTTTCAGAGGACTTTGGGATGAGATCCTTGAAAATCCTCTGCAACTTCCTGAAACGCTGCAAAGATCCCCCTAAAACCCTCTCGAACCCTATGTAACGCACCTTAGACGCTCAGAAACTCCCAAAAACTCCTCCGTAACACTTTCGTAACACCTCTAGATCTCACCGGAAATGCTCTGAAACTTCCTGAATTGCCTCTAAAATCCCTTCGGATCCAATGTAACGCATCTGAATCCCCAAAAAACGCCAGCCTAACGCCTCCAAATCCCTCTAAGACCCACATGGACCCCATGTAACGCACGTGAGACCCTCGGAAACCCCCGAAAACGAACCTGTAACGCATCCAAAACCCGTCGAAAATCCTCTGATACTCTTTGCAATGCCTTCTAAAACCCCCTCAGACACCCGGTCTCAGGGGCGTTTCAGGAGTTTAGGTCTACGTCGTTCATTGTCAGACCCATGCTAGGTTACTATACGCCCAATAGACCATCCCCATATTGGGAACCACTAAGCTTTATTGTAAGAAGTGATCCTTGAAGACTCCTAGAGCTTTCGGCTTTTAAGAAAACAGCATGGCCCATGACGCCACAATTTTGTGAAAAATGCTTCTTGAGACGCGGAATTATCTTTTTTTTTGTTTTACTTTCTAATCGCACTTTCGGCTCTTGAGAAATTTGAATGGCCCGTGGCCTCTGCTTAGGAACCACTGATCTGTGCAGCACTACTTCATTGTAATCCATGTTATGTGAAAAAAAATCTCAACCTCTCCTAGAACTTTAACATCTTGAGAAGTTCGCGTGGCGTGGCCCACAACCCAAGATTGGAAACCACTAAATTTTGCAACACTGTAAATGGTAGACGGACAATTTGAGAAGCAACTTCAAATTTCCATGATGCCTATGTACCACATGTAAGTTTTTCCCGAATACCCAGAACCCTAATTTACGTCTAAAGAGTGTTAATTGGAGCAACGCTTTTTGAAAATTATTGAGTGCGTAAATGGAGGAGCATTTATTGAAGTTTAAGTGTACCAGGGTTCAACTAGTCCTCTAAGATATTCAGAAAATGTTACGTCAAATTGTATAAAGAGTAACTTTTTTAATTCTAGTAGAATGTTGGGGTCAATATAACATAGACAGGCTCGCTGAACTTGCACTACTGTATCGTGGCGCGCCTAGCTTAACATCATTTGTACAAAATTTGTACCAATAATGCACATATAAATGGTTGACAAACAGTTAAAATTTGAGAGTTTTTGATTCACTCTATGAAAAGTTACAAAATGCCGAAATAATCTACTCAAAATTTACTACAAAACAAGGCCAATCACAAGAAAACAAAATCATTTGAAATTGAACAAATGCTCAAAGCTTAACAATAAGTTGATTGAAATCGTGTTTTTCAGATATTCTAACTTAGATAAAATATATGTTTTCAACTTTGATTACTTAAACTCCCTGCAAACTTTCTTTGCAGGACCAAAGCTATGATTGACTGAAAAAATGAATTCTGTTTCTTTTATTATTCAACCTATATGAGCATATTTTTGGTAAAAGTACCTAAAATCGTTTATTTTTCAAAAAAATCACCCATCCATCCTCTAAACAGTTTTTGAATGAGTTTCTGTGTATAGAAATTTTGTTTTTATGACCCTAATCTAGCATTCTAAGGGTGAGTTAGTTAACTTTTCGTAACTTTTTTAATCTGAGACACCCTATTGCGCAGTCTGTTTTCATCTAAATGAATACACATTTTGGGAGGATGTTGATTTTGGGTCAAAATTTAAAAAAAGGTGTGGAATAAAACTGATTTCTTAAATCACCTTAGTGTGGAACTGAGACGTGTAGAATATACAGTGTACACATTCGATTTTTTTTTGCGGAGCGGACCTGGTGTGATGGTTAGAACACTTGACTATCACGCCGAGGACATGGGATCGAATCCCAATCCCGACAAACTCGCAAAATGGGAGTTCTTCCTTCGGAAGGGAAATAAATCGTGGGTCCCGAGATGTACTAGCCTAGGGCTAAAAATCTCGTTAATACAGATTAAAAAAAATCGATTTTTTTACGTAACAGGGTATATAATAGAAAAGTATATCCAGACTAGCATAAAAACGTTCGAAATCCAGTACACATTGTATAGCTATTCCCAAACTACTATGAAATGTCTTTTGACCTGTGACTTTTCCATATGCTGAACTATTGGTGTACGCATTCTTCCTAACCCCACTTACCATGTCAATCGCTCTCGACAGCGAGGTCAGCGCCTTCTGCTTCAGGCACTCTGTGAAATCGCTCTTCTCCTGGCAGTCATCGTACACCTTCTGCAGGATGCAGATTTCTCCGCCGAACCAGTTGCTTCCGGCCGCCCGCCACGAGCACGAAGCAGCACTGAGGGCAGACGAGGCGAGGGTCACCACCAGCAGCAGCTCCAGAACCAACGATCGGTTGCACATTTTGATGGAGAGATGATGGCCTTTTTTTTTTGACTTTCTTAAACTACCGAAACACGCCCGCACACGACCTGTTCCGAATCCAAGAATTAGATCCGAAACACCGACACTTCTGGTCTCTACTGGGTCTCCTATCTGGCTGGACCACACGACGACGATGTGCTCTGTATGACTATCCAAACTGCAACTAGTGAAATCCACTGATTAGCACCTGCTTTTAAATGCAATTCAATGCTCTGTTTGATCTTCAAATAATCACCGGTTAGCCAGCCGTCCAGAGAGCTCCGCAGTCGATTTTCCTTTTTTTCTCCTAGTGAGCACCCACGCTAACGCGCTTCCCGAGTGCGTGGAAATAACAAAATCGTCGCAGGTTGTTAACGTGCATCGCTAAAAAAAGTTGATATTACAATATGCAACGCCCAGTGGCACAGCCGAAAACTTTTCTTGGCAGCTGCGGTGGGAATTGAACCCAAGCTCCTCATCACAATGCGACTACATGCTTGGTGGCACTAGCGCACGACCACAAATCCACGCAGATTTACTTGAATTAAAAAAATTGGCTTTCAATATAAAAATCAGATGAACATGATGAAATCCCATACATATTTAAAACGATCATGGTACCGCTTAAATGGCGAATAAAGCTGAAAAATGGATTAAAGCATCGAAGCATCATGCAAAACCGACTAACAGCAGATACCCTTATTTTATTATCTTGTGTTCGGGTTGCACTGCATCTAATCAGTAGCGCACTTGCAGTTTCCCTTTGCGCGCATTCCGCCGCCGCCTCCAGTTGGTCACCATCCACTTGGATGCGCCAACAACACGAAGAAAGCCGTCAATCGTCATCGATAGTGCGCATAAGTGATGGGAGAAAATTGCACATAACATGTACGATGCGGTGGTTTCTCGGGCAATGCATGCGATATGTAGCGATCTATCGTTACTCGTTATCATACACCAATGTTTCCCAAACTTTTAGGAGGTATCGCCCCCTTAGAGCTTCAAAAAAATCTTTTCGCCCCCCTAGGTGAGATTTTATTTTTTCTATAGTAGAAGGCTGAAACCTTTGCTTAGCTAAAGCCTTTAACCCTTATGTGGCCGACAGGGTACCCGGGTACCCAGCGCCCATTCAAAAAGCACGGTGTAGAAAAAAGCAAAAAATTTGTCGGACACATAACGGTTAAAAGCGCTACTGTAGCAAATCTAGCAGTGCCATTCAGTGTATCTAAATCTGTGTCACTCTCATTTTCATTAAATTGTTTTATAAAGGCGTTGATTTTCCGCATTTGAAAAAAATGTAGTGAAATTTAATCGAAATAGAACGAACTGTGAACACATATGCAGTGTTGGTAAACTCACACTCAAAGCTCACTCATGAACCACTCCTGCGTGAGCAAACTCGCGCGCGATTCTGAATCATTTTCTCACGCCCGAGATTTTCATGCAAAATCTCGCTCTCACGAGTCAAGCGCCGAAATCTCATTTGCTTGTAAAACGAATCCAAATCAATTTAAACGACAATCTTTGTTGTTGTATGCAAGGTTTGATCTTGTTCTCTCATACAATCCTAAAAACTTTGTTGTAAATAATAAGACTACCAAGAAATTAAGGAATGAGTAAAATCACGAGTCAACTCATGCATGATTTTTTCGGCGGTGAGTTTGGCGAGTCAAGAATCGCGCGTAAATCAACTCAACCATGAGATTTGAGAATTTGAGTTTTTACCAACACTGCACATATGAACACTCGATATTCCCAACCAGATGTTTTCTCCTTTTTCAACAACTGAGAGTCAATGTTTGGTCACAAGACTGGTCAAATAAGACTGGTGGAGAATTTGAAAACAATTACAAACATTTGTTATGTGAAAAAAGTGCAACTCAGTGTGTTGCCGAGGGCTGAAAATATTGATAATAAAGAAAATAATAATAATAAATATCGATGTATTTTTAAATGTTGTTACGTTTCTCCAAATCCACATCCAGATTCAAATCAACGAGCTTCGTATAAATTTGAATGCTTTATGTGTTTTAAATAAATTATCAAAAAAGTAAATACGCAGCACTCATGACTAGATTTAAATGGAATTTTACGCAGAATTTTTGAAATGTTTTCAAATTAACTTCAATAAAGTTTGGAATTCCTCCGAGATGATACGATTGATACGAATTTCATCAGAAAAGTGTTCTGAAATTCGGCTGGTATTCATGTTTTTGCTTGGAAATTCCATGAATAAGTCCGCCTGCGAGTTGAAACGCAATTTTTCTCATCAATTCGCGGAAAAAAACTATGTTCTTTTCACAATTTTGACAAAAAACTTATCACGATTCACGAATGTTAATTATAGGAGTTTCCAAATATATTTTTATTGAGATTTCCAGAATCACAGAATCCTTCAGAAATACGTGTAGCAGTCTTGTCTAGAAATTTTGCCAAAGAATCCACATAAATACAGTCAGGTTTTTTTTTACGCGGTTTTTTTTTACGCGGTTTTCATTTACGAGGTTTTTTTTACGCGGATTTTTGAATTAACGCGGTTTATTTTTACGCGGATTTTTGAATTAACGCGGTTTATTTTTACGCGGTTTTTTGAATTAACGCGGTTTTCATTTACGTGGATTTTTAATTTTAGGCCGGAATTTTTCCAAGAGTTTTTTTTACATATTTCTGTAGTAGTTTTGGTGCTTAACAGCATTAACAAGGTAGAATATGATGCAGAGTAATTTTCTGGATATCCAAGGACATCCAAACTGTTCTGAGTTTAAATCCTAAAGTCTACGTCTGTAACGGTAACTTCTTGCATTATACAAAGCAACGATTTGTAATCTATTATACCCAGTAAGTCTTTTAAAAGTTCAATAGGCAGTTTCAGATCAGTCGGGATATCCTAGGTCATCCAAACTGTTCTGGAGTTTGGATCCCATATTCTACGGGTGCAGCGGTAACTTCCTGCATTATACAAAGCAACGATTTGTAATCTATTAAGCCCAGTAAGTCTTTTGAAAGTTCAATAGACAGTTTCAGATCAGTCGGGATATCCTAGGTCATCCAAACTATTCTGGAGTTTAGATCCTAAAGTCTACGGGTGCAGCGGTAGCTTCTTGCATCATACAAATCAACGATTTGTAATCTATTATGCCCAGTAAGTCTTTTAAAAGTTCAATGGGCAGTTTCAGATCAGTCGGGATATCCTAGGTCATCCAAACTGTTCTGGAGTTTGGATCCCATATTCTACGGGTGCAGCGGTAACTTCCTGCATTATACAAAGAAACGATTTGTAATCTATTAAGCCCAGTAAGTCTTTTGAAAGTTCAATAGACAGTTTCAGATCAGTCGGGATATCCTAGGTCATCCAAACTATCCTGGAGTTTAGATCCTAAAGTCTACGGGTGCAGCGGTAGCTTCCTGCATCATACAAATCAACGATTTGTAATCTATTATGCTCAGTAAGTCTTTTAAAAGTTCAATGGGTAGTTTCAGATCAGTCGGGATATCCTAGGTCATCCAAACTGTTCTGGAGTTTGGATCCCATATTCTACGGGTGCAGCGGTAACTTCCTGCATTATACAAAGCAACGATTTGTAATCTATTAAGCCCAGTAAGTCTTTTGAAAGTTCAATAGACAGTTTCAGATCAGTCGGGATATCCTAGGTCATCCAAACTATCCTGGAGTTTAGATCCTGAAGTCTACGGGTGCAGCGGTAGCTTCCTGCATCATACAAATCAACGATTTGTAATCTATTATGCTCAGTAAGTCTTTTAAAAGTTCAATGGGCAGTTTCAGATCAGTCGGGATATCCTAGGTCATCCAAACTATCCTGGAGTTTAGATCCTAAAGTCTACGGGTGCAGCGGTAGCTTCCTGCATCATACAAATCAACGATTTGTAATCTATTATGCTCAGTAAGTCTTTTGAAAGTTCATTAGACAGTTTCAAATCAGTCGGGATATCCTAGGTCATCCAAAATATTCTGGAGTTTAGATCCTGAAGTCTACGGGTGTACCGGTAACTTCATTCATAATACAAAGCTACGACTTGTAATCTTTCATGACTTACTGAACATCTCAAAGTTTAATAGACAGCATCAGATCTGTTGAGATGTCTAAGGACATCCAAACCGTTCTTGAGATTACATGAACTTTTTTTATTGTACAAATCTACGATTTGTTATCTATTATGTCCAGAGATTAATATTATATCTAATATTGTATCTATCTATCAGATAATTATGTCTATTATGTCTATTTCTGGCTGTTCAATTGGCTGATTTGAAATATTTTAAACTATTTTGGAATAATCATTGATTTGAACCCTGTCTAATTATGTATAGTTACTATTTTTAGCTTGAGAAACTACTGTCATAGCCATAGACTTTAAAAACTGAGTTCCAGAACACTTAGGATTACCTGGAATATCCCAATTTTTTCTAAGAATGCTTTGTGACCTTTAACTATCAACCCTCGAGCAATCGCGCTGTTCTATTTTGTACAACATGTTGAAATAATCTCGCTTTTCGTGTTCAGTAATTAGCGTGGTATTGACGGTGGTGGGCAACCGCGCGAGTTACGGAAGGTTAAGTGAACATGATTTACTGCCTGTACTTCGACACTTATGCGACAACTGTGAGTTGGAGTCTTAACAACCAGTGCACAGTGGTTCCATTTGTTCAGGGAAGCGGTCATAAATCATTTTCTTCGTTTTTTGAAGGGCAGAATCATTATAAGTGATCAGAAATAGCATGTTATGACTGAAAAAGGATATTCCAGTTCATTTTCATGATCATCACTTGAAAAATATGAACTTTGAACATTTTTATTTATGATAAATGAAAATATCATTAAAAAAACCTTTATTTTGCACAGAAATCAGTAATCAAATATTTTTAATTATTATGAAGAGTGGGTCGAATTCTGAGGAATTTCTGCTAAGTATTGCACGTTAAAACATGTATAGCACGACTGTATCAAAATAGATTCTTGTGAATAGAATCAGTATTAGCATTATAATTGTGATTTTATTAGTAGGTTCTATTTCTACTGCAATAAAATAAATATATGAAACTGAATATTGTTTTTTAGAAATAAGGTAGTTTGCATTGTCGAAACACAGAAAAATCATCACATATCGAATTAGTATGTATAACTACAGTACCTAATGCCCAAAAGCGATAATTGTGTAACAATAGTACCGTAAACCGGGGTCAAATTGATCTCCGGGTTGAAATTGATCAGTCGATTTTCAAGTAGATAAAGCATTTCTTGAACAGTTTCTCTACAAATTGCCTCAACTATCAGATTCCAACAGCACGATACTTAAAATAAAACTTTAAAAAATATGCTTTTTCTAACCGAAAAACGTCTGATCAATTTCGACCCGAAGATCAATTTGACCCCGGTTTACGGTAACAATAGTGCAATTACAGAATCAATTACTTCTAAAATTATTTCAAACAAATATTCAGGATTAATGCACAAAACGTACGTAAAAGGATTTTTTTCAACCATACAAATATTGCTTTACACAGTTATATGTCATATAATTCATGGGCCTGCGTTTTGCACAATAAAAAAGATTCAAGTATCTGTCCAGTCGTATTTGTTTCTTACAATTGCATTGCAACTGCTATCCAGTAATATAGTACATAGAATTTTAATCATGTATAGCTCTAACCCAATAAAAAAAATATATACAAATACCCCTCGTCATTGCAATTTAATCAGTGCCTGCTATTTCAAAAGAAATCAATTTAACGTTAATGGATTTATCAAATATGCCGATTTGGGAAGGGAGTATGAGGAGTAAATACGCTCTTTTAGTAAATATTACTAAGAGAGCGTATTTACTCCTTCTTCTTCCAGCACTACAGTATTAGGTACTGAATGGATTTCGAGGAAATTTTTTAAATGTTGGCAGTAAATGCAAAACTTCTTATCAAATTCGACAATTACAGAGGTAAGTTTTGACGAGGCCACATAAGAATGGTTGTTATGCAACTATTGAGGTATGAATACCTGAACACCTCCAGAAGTGTATTTTTTGTTCATAATTAAAAAAAAATCAGAGATTGTTTTCAAATAAAATATTCCTCAATTATTGTAAAAAGCTTTGAAATATCTCCTGTAAAAAATTCAGTCATTTTGGTACGCATTCCAGACAATTACAGAAAAACTAGTATATATAATTTTGTAGTTATTTTAATACATATTTTTTATAAAAATAACGGGTAACTTCCAATACATCCTGCAACCTTGTATGCAGATATTTGCAGCTACAACCTTCACAGATTGATTCTCCTACTCAAATCTGATCATTTGCTGGCGGACGATTGATTATATGTGGTTAAGAACATGTTTGAAATGTTACATGATTTTTTATTATGTAATTATTCTATTGGTAAAATTATGTGCCTATTACTCACATCCCCATTGGTCCAAAAACACCCAGATCCGGTTTTTAGCGCTTCGAATTGGAAGATAAACATCTATTCTGACTCTCTGCGTTGAAAACCAATTGAAAATCGACTTGCTTTTGTTATACGAAGACACGGAGTACAACTCAAAAGTCATGTGATTTTTCGACAAATTTAAAAATTGTGAAATTGCATAACAATAGTCACGCTCTCACGCAAAATATGCAACAGAAACTTACATAAAAATGGATTTTCTGCATTCTTGGGAACATTATTGATTTATAAAAATTAAACATACTCATAAATTAGACAATCAATTTTTCGATTTTTGGCCTATGGCGGTACCACTGTGCAGTGTTGTAAAACTTCATCTCATTCATTTGAACATTAACCAACAAATCTTTTCAAACATTGTTCCTTCTATTCATGTTCAAAACGATTTCATTCAATCAGGACACCTATCAAATGAGAAGCGAATCCTTGTCAATTGAATACATTGTCACTCGAATGAGTAGCTGGGCTCGAAACACGAGAAAACCCTGCAAAATTCCGTTAGACTGAAAAATATCGAATGTCGGGTCAAAGTTGGATCAATTTTTATCGAATGTTGAGCCACTGTTGGACCAACATCGACCAAGTATTGGGTCCATGTTGGGTTTGGTGGCCAAAATAAAAATAGGTGAATGATAGGTTGATGTCGGGTTTGACGTCATCAATGATGGTAAAAGCTTTAAACCTTTAAACAATAGCTTGGCATTTTGTGTAACTTGTAGAAATTTTGAGTGACAGGCAAAAATCTTAAAATGTTGTCTTAAAATAATTCGTTGAGTTCATTTTTTAATATAAAATTAAGAAGGAAATTATTGAGTTAAATTTATAAAACATGGTTTTCATTTACGCGGATTTTTGAATTAACGCGGTTTATTTTTACGCGGATTTTTGAATTAACGCGGTTTATTTTTACGCGGATTTTTGAATTAACGCGGTTTATTTTTACGCGGATTTTTGAATTAACGCGGTTTATTTTTACGCGGTTTTTTTTTACGCGGTATGTATCCCCCGCGTAAAAAAAAACCTGACTGTACCAATAATTCTGTAAAATTAAGTCGATGCTTATGTTTAATAGTCACAGCATTTTTTTATTATCTTGGACAAAACTTGAACTGTAAGCTTAAATGTTAGGGAGTTTTTATGATTCAGTTCACATTCTCGACTTGTAATTCAATACTTTTGATGATTTCCAATCATTGAAAAAATCGCCCCCTTTTTAGTATTTTCGCCCCCCAATTTTGATTTCTCAAATTTTCGCCCCCCTGGGCCTGATTTTCGCCCCCAAGGGGGCGATTTCGCCCACTTTGGGGATCACTGTCATACACGATACTCGGCTACTCGCCTACGGAGGTGGCAAAACTAGTCTGTGGAACTAAATAGTATGCAGCGGCAAAGAGTGCAGTGCTAGCGCGGACGCGAATGTTGTCCAAAATGTAACAACGAAGATACATCGAAATGAATTGCTCTCGATTTACATGTGGTTTATTTGGTACCGATTCAATTAGGGTTTATTAATATGAATATTGTAGTCAAGTTTCATCAAACAGGTTATTGGAGCTCGTTAAATCTAAAATGAAGGATCTGCCAAAATAAAGATGCCAGAACATTATGCAAATAATTTACAAACATTTTATGATTAGGATATCATGTAAACTTGATGGCTTAATATGAACAAGTGGGATTTTTGTTTTATTTTTCGTAGAGCTTATTTTGAAAAGGTAATTTTGAAGAAAATTTGATAAATTTGTTCCTTTTAGGAAATCTTGTATACATGATAATGGAAAAAAAATGAATGCGGTGTGGTTCATCCTTTGTACATGAATGGTTCATATCTTTTGTGAAAATACATCAGAAAAAAATACATGGGATGAAAAGTCTACACACCAGGAGGAAAGTTACGCACGTTACATTACAGGAACTGTTGTACATAATTGGGAGCATTGTCCACATTTAAGCGAATTCATAATTCGTTGATTTCTATGATACGGGTTCTTACAATACGTTTTCAATTAAACGTGCATTAGGAATCTTTACTGTGTGGAATTCTCATGCTCTGTTTTGACATCATATGTCTTAGGGTTATTATAAGGAAGAGTCTGTTGATAGGAGATGCACTCCATGCAATCAAATGCATCCATATAAATAAAATGCTATCACGCCTGCCAACATAAATGTTTTGTCCTAGTATATAGAATTTTTACCAAAGGAACCTTTTTATTGTTTTGATACAATTTTTCAGATAAGGGGTGATGCACAAATTATGTCACGCAAAAATCCACCTTTTTAAACCCCCTCCCCCCTATGTCACACTTTTTATATGGGACCTCAATATTTTTTGTAAGGGTGGTCGCGTTCTGCAAAGCCCCCCCTCCCCACTAAAAGCGTGACGTCATTTGTGTACGGCCCCTAAGATACGTGTTGTTAGAGTACATGAGATGGACCCGATGTGCCCATTTTTTTACATATGTATAAAGGAACTTCTAAATCACGGTTGAAATTGTTAGTTTTTTTTCTGTCAAACTTTGCTAAAAATTGACGAATTCTGGAATCATTAAACCTCTATTAATGCCAAAATTGTTGGTTTTGATCTAAATATCTTTTTTCGTCATCTAAAATCGATTCAACATGGTCTGGCAGGTAAGGGTTAGGTATGCTGCGTAAAACAGATCCCATTGTGACCCACTAGCTTCTGCTCAACAACTCCTATCTCTACCTCCTCATAGTACCGGCCGAAACTTCGAGCAACATTACGGAAGAACGGGTAACCAACCCCGGTGGGAACTTTGGTCGTAGGCTGACAGGGTAGGGGGTCTGGGGGGGTTTGCTTCCGCAAACTTGGCGTTTGTTCTCCAGGAGGAGCGGCTCACAGCAGCGTCCGTTCCCCATGTTGGGAGCGGCTGATCAACGTCGGAATGCCAGGAAAGGACTCTAAGCTCAACTGTGCACTATGGTCCTCCGGAAAGTAGGGGTTGGTGTGAGGCCCTACGAACCAGCCGTAAATAAACATTGTAACTGAAATTCAGCAACAGAATAATGCGAACCGAGACCAACGGCAACGACCCCAGCGAACAAAAAGGACTTGCGATTGGAAACTCGGTACGTGGAACTGCCGATCTCTCAACTTCATTGGGAGCACCCGCATACTCACCGATCTACTGAAGGTCTACGGGTTCGGCATCGTAGCGCTACAGGAGGTGTGTTGGACAGGATCCATGGTGCGAACGTTTAGAGGTAATCATACCATCTACCAGAGCTACGGCAACACACTCGAGCTGGGAACAACTTTCATCGTGATGGGTGATATGCAGAGACACGTGATCGGTTGGTGGCCGATCGACGAAAGAATGTGCAGGTTGAGGATCAAGGGCCGATTCTTCAACTTCAACATAATAAACGTGCACAGCCCACACTCCGGTAGTACTGATGATGACAAGAACGCATTTTACGCGCAGCTCGAACGCAAGTACGATCGCTGCCCAAGCCACGACGTCAAGGTCATCATAAGAGATTTGAACGCTCAGGTAGGCCAGGAGAAGGAATTCAGACCGACGATTGGTAAGTTCAGCGCCAACCAGCAGACGAACGGAAACGGCCTACGACTCATTGATCTCGCCGCCTCCAAAAACATGGCCATACGTAGTACCTTTTTTCAACACAGCCTCCCTTATCTCTACACCTGGAGATCACCACAGCAGACGGAATCTCAAATCGACCACGTTCCGATTGACGGACGGCACTTCTCCGACATTATCGACGTCAGGACCTATCGTGGCGCCAACATCGACTCCGACCACTATCTGATGATGGTCAAACTGCGCCCAAAACTCTCCGTCATCAAAATGTACGGTATCGGCGACCGCCACGGTACAACCTAGAGCGACTGAAACAACCGTATGTCGCCTCAGCATACGCGTAGAATCTCGAGGCCGCGTTACCAGACGAGGGCGAGCTCGATAAGGCCCCTCTAGAGGACTGCTGGAGTACAGTGAAAGCAGCCATCAACGACGCAGCCGAGAGCACCATCGGGTACGTGGAACAGAATCGACGGAACGAATGGTTCGACGAAGAGTGCAGAACGGTTTTGGAGGAGAAGAACGCAGCGAGGGCGGTAATGCTGCATCAAGGGACTCGACAGAACGTGGAACGTTACAAACAGAAGCGGAAACAGCAGACCCGCCTCTTTCGGGAGAAAAAGCGCCGCCTGGAAGAAGCGGAGTGTGAAGAAATGGAACTGCTGTGCCGTTCCCAAGAAACACGGAAGCTCTATCAGAAGCTCAACGCATCCCGCAACGGCTTCGTGCCGCGAGCCGAAATATGCAGGGATAAAGACGGAGGCCTCTTGACGGACGGACGTGAGGTGATCGCAAGGTGGAAGCAGCACCGATCAGCACCTGTACGGCGTGAAGAACGTAGGCACGGGAGCCCACTGCAACGGAAGAAACAACAAGATGGGCCCAGAAAAGTTGGCCACCTGTCTGCATCGGCTGATAGTCAGGATCTGGGAAACCAAACAGCTAGCGGAGAAGTGGAAGGAAGGGGTAACCTGCCCCATTCACAAGAAAGGCGACCATTTGGAATGTGAGAACTTCAGGACGATCACTATTTTGAATGCTGCCTACAAAGTGCTATCCCAGATCATCTTCCGTCGTCTGTCATCTAAACGAATGAGTTCATGGGAACTAATCAAGCCGGCTTCATCGACGGCCGGTCGACAACGGACCAGATCTCAACCGTAGGCAAATCCTCTAGAAATGCCGTGAATACCAGATCCTAACGCATCACCTGTTCATCGCCACTTCAAAGCGGAGAATCATGGACGAAAACGGCTTTCCTTGGAAGCTGACTAGACTGATTAAAGCAACGATGGACGATGTGCAAAACTTCGTAATGGTTTCGGGTGATCTATCCAGTTCATTCGTATCTCGCCGGGGACTGCGACAAGGTGGCGGATTCTCATGCCAACTATTCAACATCGCTCTGGAAGGTGTGATGCGACGAGCCGGGCTCAACAGCCGGGAAACGATTTTCACAATATCCGGTCAACTTATGTGCTTTGCGGACGACGTAATTGCCAGAACATTTAGAACGGTAGCAGAGCTGTACACCCGCCCGAAACGCGAAGCTGCAAAGGTCGGGCTGGTGGTGAATGCCTCAAAAACAAAGTACATGCTGGTAGGCGGAACCGAACACGACCGTATCCGTCTGGGTAGTAATGTTACGATAGACGGGGATACCTTCGAGTCGTAGAGGAATTCGTCTACCTCGGATCCTTACTGACAGCTGCCAACAACGTCAGGCCTACTACGGGCTCCAGAAGAAGCTGCGATCTAAAAAGATTTACCCACGCACTAAATGCACCATGTACAAAACGACATGGACCATGCTCGAGGAGAACCTCCAAGCACTAGGAGTTTTCGAGTGATGCGTGCTAAGGATGATGTTCGGAGGTGTGCAGGAGAACGGTGTGTGGCGGAGAAGAATGAACCACGAGCTTGCTGCACTTTACGGTGAACCCAGCATTCAGAAGGTGGCCAAAGCCGGAAGGATACGGTGGGCAGGGCATGTTGCAAGAATGCCGGACAACAACCCTGCAAAGCTGGTGTTTGCAACGGATCCGGTTGGCACAAGAAGGCGTGGAGCGCAGAGAGCACGATGGATGGACCAGGTGGAGCGTGACTTGGCGAGCATCGGGCGCGACCGAGGATGGAGAGCGGCAGCCACGAACCGTGTATTATGGAGAAATATTGTTGATTCAGTTTTATCTTGAATTTGATGTAATACTAAATAAATGAATGAAATGAATGTGTCATAGTGAAAGAATTTTTGAAAAATATTGGACCGGGCCTTCACAGTTTCAAACCGTAGTTTGTATGGAGAACTTGGGGTGTTCAATTGATATGTGCATTAGAACGTGCCGTGCATATTTTTAAACGTTTTCAGTTAGTTGGGTTAGTTTCGTTATTGTCTAACGCCTAAATATATGCACAGCGCGTTCTAATGTACATTTCAATTGAATACCCCAAGTTATCCATACAAACTTCTGTTTTGAATTGTGAAGGCCCGGTTCAATATTTTTCAAAAATTCTTTCACTATGACACTTCTAGGGTCCCAAACCCCTGTTCTTTTTTTCTCATCCCATAACAAAATTTAGTGTTGAACGGTGAATCTGCATATTTGAATGTCAATTTAAATATGATGGTGGACTTGAGAATCGCAGAACATTTTTGAAAAAAAAACACAGGCCTAATGTACATAGGTATGAAGGTTTTAATGAGTTTGGGGCTATTTTTTCGAATACCGTTTGATCAAATTCTGTTTCATTGGGGTGAAAGATAAGCTATGCGTATTGCATCACATTAACCTTCACATGCCCGCCCCCCGACCGACAACTCATTTAGAAAATGCTGGCATTTCGTCAATTTTCATCCGATTTTTTTGAAGTTGACCTCAATCGATCATAAATTAATGCAAGTTTATTACACTCAAGTGGTCATGTAATATCCGGAACCATTCCGAAAATATACAGGATTGTACTGGGGTCAGGGGTTGGGGAGGGGTTTTTGTTTTCCCATATGGCTGAAAGTGATTATTTCGTGTGTTATTGTGTTTGAGAGCCCCCGCGGAACTTGTTTCAGGTGTTCCGGAGCGACCATATCAGTTGCTACATACTTCAGTCAATTGTTTCTGCCCCATTCTCTTGAAATCATGAAGTTTGTTACAACGCATGGCATGTTTTGGTTGCAAACCAGAAATGTCCCCGATGTTACCCCCGTGGAACCTATGCTAGCTGTTCCGTGGTAGCCATATTAGTTTATACAGACTTCAGGCTATTGTTTCTGACTCAGTCATTCGAAATCATGAAGATTGATATGTAGCACGACATGTTTTGGATGAAAACCAAAAGTGTCCCCAATGAGGCCCCCGTGGAACCTGTCACGGTGATCCAGATGGGTCCACTTATTCAAATGTGATTATCGCAGTTGTAATTTGTTGTTTGCAATGGAAATTCAGCTGAAAATTAACGGTACAAACACAATAACACACGAAAAAATCATGTTTAGCCTTTTCGGCACCCTCCCTGACCCCAGTACAATTCGGAATATCTCCGATATGGTTCCGGATATTACAACCTTAGGATCGATTGAGGACGACTTCAAAAAAATTTGATGAAAATTGACGAAATGCCAGCGTTTTGAAAATGAGATGTTGGGGGTCGGGTATGTGAAGGTTAAAGGCTTTCGAAAGGTCGAAGGATAAATATTAGTGGTAGGGTATCGGGATGCTTCGTTGGCATAGTCCCCTCGTTCGGCCTATCTTAACGTAAACCAAAAACTCAAACAAACACGTTTAACTGGAGATCGGAAAAGCTGTGCGACATACAACTGCAACATTTCGTTTCAATTTCAGCACTTTAGAGCATTAACATGGAATGAAAATGTCACTTTGTTTGGCATTTGTAGACGCCATGATTCTTCGGCTTAGTGGGTAGTCTATACACATGTTCATAAATGGCATGATTCTGGGACATTTCGAATTGACTTTTCGATAACAGAACATTTAATGCAATCGTCAAAGACGCTATTTTGAACTTGTATATTTGTTTTCAACGAATAATTACGAACAAATTGAATGTGGGCCGAATATTGAGGACATTTTTTTCACTAGGTACCCAATTCTTGGCTCATTAGTAAAGACGTCACAAAACATCGATTAAGAAACATCAACAAAATTATTTGCGTAAGAACCAGAAAGAACGAACAGGAAGGAAGATTTTGTGTACGGCGACTGTAAAAATATAACGCAATAATTGGGTAGCATTGCTTTCTTTACTTAATTAAGAAATAAGTGAATTTTAAGTGATTTATTTATAGTTTTGTAAAAATTTGGTTCCGGAAATTTAATTTGTGAGTAAGATTTGTGAACAAACAGTTATAATAATTCAGCAGAAATATTAAAAAAAAAAATAGAGAATAAGTGGTTCTAGCGATCGGCAAGCAATAGGCCAACGTTGTATCCACTAATAGGCCAACTTTTGTACCAAAGACCAACATTGTATACCATCACATCGATTTTTTTAACGTAATAAAGCAAGTTCTTGAATATTTACGTTAGTTTACTTCCAAGTGATGAAACATGCATTGCCTAGAGTTCGTAATAGGAACAACATATTATTTCTAGTGCTACTAATTCATGAGTTATGGTCAAAATTGTCAAGGAGGCTTGCAAATTAGGCCAAGGAATGGTACACATACCCTATTTGAATATTTTACCAAAGCAACAAATCGCAGTGTAAATGCAAAGATCTACACTGGGTGCTAGGCAAGATGGCCATCCGATGATAACGTCGAGGTTTACCGGAAATGAGTGTATTGAGATTTCTTACCCGCCATACATTTTTTTGGTTAGGGGTTTGAAAGTCCTTGAGAAATGTATTACGTAATTTATGGATGGCACTTAAGAAAGAAAGCAAAATTTTACTGCTGTTTAACACCCGTTTGAGCATATGTAAAGCATACCTTCTGTGCAACTATTAGAGAGGCATCGAAACCAAGCAGCCGCCAACATCGGACGCGACGTCGCCGGCACGGGAGATGCTCACATGACCGTGAAATATGTGCAACAGGCGGTAGCAGGTCTCTGCATGCGGTACTAGTCTAGTCTCACGTGAGCATGCACTAGTTATGGGGAGATATATGAACGATGCATATGGCGAGACGATTAATTTAATTATGATTAACTTTTTTCCTATGGATATTGTCATGAATGAGGTATGCTGGGGTTAGTGTGAGAGTTTAATGTGCGGAATTTTGTTCAGTTCAAATTGATACCAGCATACCCTATAGAACTAATGTTTACACCGTTGTGCCATCATCCGGTTTGCTGAAATTCGTTCGACAACTTAACGACTTATATCTATCCAAGAGTAGGGCAATCTGACGAAAGAAAGTGAGTGTGATATGCTTTCTCTTTCATGCTCCACTTAAAGATGAGTTCTGATAAAATATCATAAAAATATTTTGAATGTATACATAATATTATTTCTTTCGTAAATTAATAATATTCTTACTTATCAAATTGCTTGAACAAAACACACACAAAAAATTAGCACTATGTAGCACGAAAGCTTCCAGCCAAAAGATGCTTTCACTTGCATAGGTCCGGCTTATAAAAAAGTGGAAGCACAAACTCGAACAACGTCCAATTACCAACGAGCGGTTGTTTTGCAGTCAATGGTTTTCTGATTGATTTAACAGTTCAGTATCCAGACGAACGTTGCACTGATAACACGAAGCTTGTGGAATCGGACAAAAACGAAGCGGATCAATATAGTCGTTTTACATTTTGGATATTGCTTTACTGAATAAGTGGGCTGTTTTGATGATCGGTCAGCAGACTAAACCAATCTGAAACTGAAACGTTCAGTGGTGAACCTGGATGTACTTGAAGAATGAAGAAAATCAAAGAAATTTCCATTACGAAAAATTCTTGGACCCACCGGGAATCGAACCCGTCACCCTCAACATGGTCATTAGACTGGGTCAACAAAATTGATGTTTTGAAACAAAGCATTTTCGATTCCTTTTAGCGTCCAAAACAAATGTGCAAAACTTGGGAACGATTGATTGCTTCCCAGTATTCCGTATTGCGATTGAAATTTGTATGGAATTTAGTATGGGAAAACGTGCTTTTTTTGCATTTTTCTCATAAATTGACATTTTTCGTCTAAAACGACCCAACTAATGACGTTAAAGTATCGCCTAGGATATTCCGAAAAACTTTGCCGAAGACTGCAAAGTGATCCGACACTTGTGAAAAAAGTAATAACGTACAGATTGCCCGGTGATGCTTAACATTTAACATGTAAAGGAATAACATCAATAATTAAATCTCAATTTTTGGCCTAGTTCCTTTTTTCACCAGCGTCGGATCATTTTGCGGTCTTCGGCAAAGTTTTCCGACATGTCCTAGGCTATACTTTAACGCCATTAGTTATATGGTATTAGACAAAATAATTCAACTTATAAGTAAAATGCAAAAAATACGTTTTCCCATACTGACTTCCATACAAATTCCAATCGCAATGCGGAATACGGGGACGAAACCAATCGCTCTCAAATTTGGAACAGTTGTTTTGGACGCAAATATAGATTGCAAATGCTTTGTTTCGGATTGATACGAACAAATTTTAAGTTTCTCCATACAACGTTGACCCACTCTAATGGCCATGCTGAATACCAACGTGTGACTATATAGGTCCAGATTTGCCTTTTGAAGATTACCCAATTTTCACAGTGTGTGCTTCTTTAGCTGTTTTGTGATCCCTGTTAGAATAGAAATTCCACTCAACGGTTTTCTGCGAAATCTGCAAAGAAGTGTCTTTTCCCCCTGATCAACGGTAGTTTATCACACGTCTCAACCAATAATTATGGATATTCATACTAAACCGTCGATATTAAATTTACACACTTCCGAATCTGCTCCGATGTAATCCGCCTGGAGGGTTCTGGATTTGCATCCGCTTTCTTCAAGAAGTCATTCCAACAACCCTCGCATATGCATACTCACATCCTTGCATGCTTCTGCTTCTTTGTCATCATCGTCGTCGTCACACATTGAATTGATTTTTTAAGAATCCGTCGTCTTACCCCTGTAGTCTGCAGTGTGTCACCCGGAGGGAGCAGCAGAAGATATGCATGCTTATTGGAATAAAGATTTTTACCAGACGACAGCAATTTCTTTGAGTAATATCTTCGAACTGTAACTGTAGATAGACGTCTTCGTACGTATAGAGTCGCATTGTTGTTTAGGGAGAAACCGTTGAGGTTCCGGACTTATTACGAAAAGGTACCCACACTACCTGCTGCATCTCGTAGACCAGACTAGACCTTACTTATTCATATCTTTTATCCACATCACGCGAATGTGAACGGATGATGGCGGTGGTTCCATTGCTGGCTTTCTATTTTATTCATAAATTCAAGCCCCGGCACACTCGTACTAATGAGTGTTTAAGATTAACGATGCGGCGGCGGCGGCGGTGATTTCATTTTGATATTTTTTCGAGCATAATATATGACGAATTTGTTGGAGTTTGTTTTTGGGGAAAGACTTATTTTTACCTGCAGGAAGGCCGAGGGAGCAATTATTTACATTTCGAGGACAAGCAGCAGCATTTAAATTTCGCTTAGCAATTCACGGGAGAGCGGAAAACGGGAAGCACAGATGAAATACTGCGAAGCGATTGTTTGAAATTAATTCATTATTCATGTCAGATTTTTTTGTTGCCATTCGATGGTTGATGCAGAATGTCTTATCTTCACACTCAGCTTCTTTCACTTTGTTCAGTCAGTGGTCCCCGTTTGCATTTTGATGGCTTATGTGTGAAGCTGCTTTGAAGGGAGCGCCGGTGTTAGCAACAAATTTAGAGATGGGACCAACTGCCAAAGCACCCTGAAGGGATGACTACGAAAGGTGAATAAGAATGTCTTCATCTTTTCCTTGTAGTACCTGTTCGCTTCTTATCTTGGTTTGATCCATGCTGCATATTTGGGATGCAGCAGGGTTGAATGTATTCCTGACGATGTGTTTTATCTGATTTCAGTTGCCTTTTTAAATTGTTGCTATATTGTGATCAAGTATATTCAACATTGTAATCATAGTGTTCAAGTTATTCATGATCTAATTCAGCTCCAGTAGTAGGGCTTACCATGATGGAGGATACGGGTTTGATTCCAGGTCGGTATTCACAGCATATACGTTTGTAATATCGGCCCTTCGACTAATAACTGCGGTAATGCTCGGTCATTAGGCCCGTCCACTTTTTCAGAATGTCCATGCCCAACTAACATTTGCAGCGCTATAAGCTTCAGTCATTTTCTTTCTGCTGTGTAACAGGCGAATTGAAGCAGTAATCGCTGAACAAAAAAAAAGCATTTAAAAAAAACATAAGCTTATACACAGCTGCAAGGCAAGCACCATACAACTACCCAGCTCAGTTTTCTGAAACCAATCAGTTGTTGCTAGAGCTGTCTTATTTGACTCTATTCCAACTCCGTGAGATTTCGCAGAAAATGTGAAAACTTGAACAAATCGAATAAGAGTCCTCACTAACGAAACAGCTGTTACTGTACATTTCGTAATACTGACTATAACTCACAAATCAGTTGGGTTGGTTCAAAATCTCCCAAAAAATGACCACGTGGTTTATGGACAGCCTCTTTGGGTATGCCGTAAAACTATTTAACAACTGTGAAAAGACTGAAAAAGCGCCTTCTCAAGATGTTATTCAGTTAGTGGTTACATAGGAGCCAAGAAAAGAGATATGACTTGGTAGCATAGAAGCTGTTAGATAGAACAACATATACATGTGGATTAAGTTCGCCAGATTCATTGGTATAAGGCATGCATAGAAGCTTCCGTCCATACGTACAAAACAGTAGCTCAGCATCAAACCGTATTGAGGACGCTTTCTTGACGTTTACATTCACAATAAATGTTGGTTGGGTGGATTCTCATGGGGGTGGACATGAAAATCCATCCAACCAACATTTATTGTAAATGTAAACGTTATAATTCAAAAAAAAATGTGACATATTTTCAACAAGAGTCGCGTTTATAAATATTCAAAAAATAAAATGTATGACGAAACTGTCGAAAAAATCCTTAGAATACCGAAAGAGACTCTGGAAATATTTCTGAAGAAATCCCTGGATTGAATGATTATAAATATTTTTAATCATTTCTTGAAGGAGTTACTGATAAAATCTCTACTTGGTTGATGTTTTTTTTAATCTCTTGAGCAATTCTTAGAGAATCTCTGTTGAGCGTTCATAAATGACGTAGCATTTTTTGGCTAATTTTTCACTCCCCCTCCCCCACCCCCATCATAACATTCACACAATTTCAGACTCCGCACTTCCCCTAAACTGCTACATCATTTATGGACGCCCTTCTGGGTAATATCAGATGAAAATTTTCTGAAGAAACTTCTGGTGAAACATCCGTAGAAACCTTTTGGAAATCCTCTGAAATATTTCCTAAAAAAATCTCTGGAGTTAAATGTAAGACACAATCGCAGAGAAATCGCTTCATTAAATTCCTAGATGGAAATTTCAAGAAACCCCTACAATAATTTCGCAAAAAATTCCTGAAGGAATTTATAAAAAAACCGAATTAATCCGATTGTACGACATTTCCCCGAAAACCAGTTCCCCGAATGAAGTTTCTCCGAAAGTTTTTTCCCAGAATTTACCATTTCCCCGAAAAATGTTTCCCCGAATGTACCGTTTCCCCGAAAAGAGTATTGCATCTGCCATTTAACATTCTTCAAGCACCAGCTGACGCTTACCACACTGACGTAGTACACGTGGGCCGTAATGACCTCAATGCACAACTAGGAGTCTGGTCATTAGGCCGAAGTACGCTTAGCCAAAGTACGTCAGGCTGAAGTACGTTAAGCCGAATGAGTTGTTCAGCTGAAGTTCATAAGGCCGAATGGGTCAGTAGTTTATTAGTAGTAGTTTATTAAACTACTGACTACCTCATGGCAGATTCACCTTCTTTGAGAAGTCGGCTATTCTTTTGAGTATTGGGTTTTATTGTCGGTCAAACTGGTTTTTTATTCTTCTTTTCATAACAGCTATTCTATCACAGATGTTTCCATTTTTTTTAAAAGGCGGCTTTTTGACGTTTATCCATATAATTTATTCATATTATTCCACTAGATTGCCCGTTTATGACTTTAAACATAATCGGACTGATGACCCATCACTTTCACGACCCTTTCGGTCAAATGAACTTCGGTCCAACATATGTATTTCGGCATGACATACTTCTGCTTAATGGCCGACTTTTTGGCCTAATTGATAACCTATCTTTTAATAAAATTTCCCTTCTTTCAAACATAGGCTGTTCTTTCAATATGAACTGTTCAGTTAATCATCAGTAATTTATATGCTGCTATATTTATTAATGATTTTTTGTTTTCGTGTACAACTGTTCTAGTATCTATAGACATTATATCGCCCCCTTAATGCTAGAACTAGGTCTCTCGTTTCTGAAAGTGCGGATGAAAATGGCTAGTAAAACTAATCTTGGTATAAAACAAAGATGTTGGTTTTAAAAGATGAATCATTATGTGTTTTCGTAGTTCCAATTGATAAACTTTTGTTTATTATGATGTTTGTTCAGATATAAACAAAACTCTCGAAATTCCGCAAAACCAGTTACCTAGTTGTAGCATTAAGGGGGCGATATGTAGTAGAAATCTTCATCAGAAATTCTTCCTTCTTCATCTTATACTGTTCTTTCAAAACATGTTGTCGAAATATTGGCGGCAGTCTAACTGCTAACATTTTCTGCAGAAATTTCAATTTCAAATGTTACTTCGGTCATGATAAACTTGAATCGATTTACAAAAATTCTGAAGAGTGCTTAGTTTAAAATCTATTTGTCAAACTTTTTTTTACTTTACATTTTAAATCCAGTTAATAAACGTTAAAAATAAGCTCAAAGACTTCTTACTTTACATTTTAGCGATCGCGTGTGTTATACTTAGTATACAACTTTTATGCTGATAATGAATGTTATTAGATTACCACAATTACGACTACTCGTTTTATAGGTATTATTGTTTCTAAAGGTTGTTTTCATCAATTGAATATTAAAAAATAACACGAAAGAACAGCCTATGAATAAAAGAAGGGAAAATTATGATGAGCGTGTTCTTAGTTGAGTGTAGTTGAGTTCAATCAGTACAACAGAAAAGAACGACCCATATTTAAAAGAAGAACAAACCTTATGAATAATATTTTATCTCGTGAAGTCCATGATAAGAGAGAATGCACAACATCAATTAGGTGCGAAAGTTCCCATGATCAAATTCTTGATGTCTTCATCCATTCGTAAATTTTCTCAAATCTGAGGAGGTAAAAATTATTGAACAACAGTCTTTCTAAAGCCTGCATATCAGCTCTCTTTGTACTCAGACTAACTTTCCTCAACTTCATTCCAACAACTAGATCGAACAGTGGAAATAATCAAGAAAATGATCAGAAACCAGTTCTAAAAATAGTATAATAAATATTTCGGGGAAACGGTCCGTTCGGGGAAACGGTTCCTTCGGGGAATCGTTTTTCGGGGAAAAAACTTTCGGGGAAACTTCATTCGGGGAACTGGTTTTCGGGGAAATGTCGTACAATCAATTAATCCACCTAGCGGTGATGGTGCCTTTCTCGTGCCTTCGAAAACTCATCAAGCAGCGTGGTTTTTAGGTAGTGTTGTACTTTTTACAACGGCGTGCGAAAGATTAAACAAAATTCAAGGCCATGCTGAAGAATATCGAACTTTCACACGTTCAACAAAAAACCATTTTATGACACCAGAAATCATATCTTTTATCTGGCTTTTGATGCTTGAGCCTATCTTGAATTTTGAGCCGCCATTTTGGATTTAAGGCTGCGATCTTGGATATTCTGGATGCCATTTTTGGACTCCGGACATCTTCCCCATGTCAAATATACCCATATGGCATGGTTTTAAAAGGACTTAACCAAATTGCATGCTTGGGCCCTAAAACTCTATTGAACTGCCGCCACTTTGAATTGTGAGCCACCATCTTGGATTTTGGGCCGCCATCTTGGATATTCTGGTCGCCATTTTTTTGACTCCAGACATCGTCCCCATACCACATGCATGGTTTGAGGGTCTAAACCCCATTGAACAGTCACCATCTTGAATTTTGAGCTGCCATATTGTTTTTTTAGACCGCCGAAATATCCAGGTCGACATTTTTTTTACTCAGCACATCTTCTCCATACTAAATATGTATACCCATATTGCATGGCTTTATGCCACAAAAGTTCAGCCTATTGGACGCAGTGGCCTAATTTCCCCAACAGGGGAGGAAAAAAATGGCTTTAGAGCCCAAAACACCACAGAACAGGCGCCATCTTGAAATTTGAACCGTCATCTTGGATTTTAGGCTGCCATATTGGATATTCTGGTCGCCATTTTCGGACTCCGGACATCTTCCCCATACCAATTATACCCACATTGCATGGTTTTAGGGCCTAAAATTCCATTGAACCAAATATACCCATATTGCATGGTTTAAGGGATTAAAACTCTATGAAACAGCCGCCATATTGGATTTTGGGCTGCTGTGTTGGATATGTTGGTCGCCCTTTTTTGACTCCAGGAAACTTCCCTATACCAAATATACCCATATTGCATGGTTTTGGGGCCTGAAACTCCATTAAACAGCCGTCATCTTGGATTTTGATCCAAGGTTATGGATTTTAGGCCACCATCTTGGATATTATGGTTACCATTTTTGGACTCCGGACATCTTCCATATACCAAGTATACTCATATTTCATGGTTTTTGTGCCTAAAACTCCACAGAACAGCTGCCATCTTGAATTTTGAATCACCATATTGGATTTTAGACCGCCATTTTTGGACTCCGGATCAGGTATGCCAGATTATTTGATCAAAAAATCTGTATCAATACAGATTTTTCTGTATCGCCATATATGAGGGTATATTAGACACCGAGAGTCCTAGATTTCAATAGAAACTAACAAAAAAGTACTATTGTTTAACGGTATTTTAAATTTACTTGTATTGATTTTTCTGAAGCATGTGTGAAAATGTACAAATTTTCATAAATTCTTTAAAGACTAAGCAGCATTCTATAAAGGTTTCATTAAATGCATTGAAAATAACATAAAAATTTTATGTTTTCTGGAGAAATCTGTATCGCATTCTAAAAACCTGTATTTTTCTGTACTCTGTATCTTGTCTGTATAGAAGGTCCAAAATCTGTACAATACAGAAAAATCTGTATATCGGGCGTCTCTGCTCCGGATATCTTCCTCATACCAAATATACCCATATTACATGGTTTGAGAGCCTAAAACTCCATTAAACAGCCGCCATTTTGAATGGAGCCGCCATCTTGGATTTTAGACCGCCATCTTGGATATTCTGGTCACCATTTTTGGACTTCAAACATCTTCACCATACCAAAGATGGACACCATTAGACAGCCACCATCTTGAATTTAGAGCTATCATCTTGAATATTAGACCGCCATCTTGAATTTTGGGCCGACATCGTGGAATTTATGGTCTCCAGTGTTGATTTCCACCCAAAATTTGTCAACCATGCTGAAGGTTACGAAAAACGCCACAGTTTGATGTATCGCATGATGGGGCTAGGTTCAGTTTTTTTATACGGCCAGTTCTACCGGTGCTGGTCCGGATCACTGAAATGGCCATAGCTCCGGAACGCCATGACCGATCCGAACCATTTTCATTAGCAAACAATGCGATAAAATTCCGGTTCGATTCGAGCTATAATCCGAAAAATCGACCAATGGGAAGTGAGTGGCCTTAAAAGTGAGTGAACTTTTTTGTACACAGACATACACACAGACATCATCTCAATTCGTCGAACTGAGTTGATTGGTATATGTGACTTGACCCTCCGAGCCTTCTATCGAAAATTCGTTTTTTGAGTGAACAATGAACCAATGAAGTAATCTTGGAAGCAATCTACAAAATATTGATCATAGGAATCCTTAAAGATTTTTTGGAAGAGTGTCAAGGGATAGAAATCCTTGGAGGAATTTCCAAAGGAATCCCTGGAAGAAGATTTCATAATTAATCTCGGGAAGAATTTTAGAACGAGCTTTTAACGAAATTTTGGCAGGATTTTTTTTTATTTGCGTGTTGTTAAAGACATCGCTTGAGGGGTTTCTGAAAATATCCTTGAAAGATTTTCCGAAAGAATCTCTGAAAGGATTTCAAAAAAAAAAATAATGGAAGCATTTCAGAGGAATTCCATCAAAAGCTTTCTATAGTATGACCCATAAAAAATGCGAAAACCATTTTTTTCTTGCTTTGTTAATTTTTGTTGCAATATTTCTTATGAATTCAGTTTTTTAGATAGGGCTACAATAAGGAGGTGATTGTCATACAGGACATCTCAAATGAGTGTCAAAATATTCATTGGTTACGTAAATATATGGGATACCCAATAGTTGCCATCAATTTCTGAAAAAAATATATGTTTCCTCGAATTTTTGGAGCCTTACGAATTAAAATGAAAACTTTTAAATACATGTAAATCATGCAGAAATATGTACTCTTAAAAACGCGGCCCTTTGAAAAACTTTTTGAAAACAATATCAGATGCTTAGGAACCAAAAACTAAAAAATGTGGCATATTTTAAAACCCTTAGATAAGATAGATCCATACATAACTTCACCCTATTTGAAAAAAATTCAAAATAATTTCTTGCTAATGAAGGTTCATAAACCTACGTTTATAATAGACACAAATACGTAGTACTTAAAAAGAGTTTGATACTTCATACATTTGTTTTTCTGAAAATGTCCATTTGTCGCACACTCTAATTTTCAGTAAATGTCACATAACTTATAAGATAATATTTTTTTCACCTGTCTGAATCACCAACGATCGCCTGAAGACCTTGTCTAGCTATGAAAGTGCTGTTCTTGAAATAAAATTTAATTGAATGTGATTGAGAGCAATTCGACAAAAATTACAACCTTAAAAAACCCCTCTGGCGCGAGGACGTTTTTGAGATCCTTTCCTACTCTAGATCCAACATTACTTTTTTCAAAGGTTTATGATTCAAATCAGTAAATGTTCCTATGCCGTTGATAAATTAGTGTCTTGACTATATTATCCAATAGAAAATGCAAGGTTTATCGATTGGAAGCACGTGAGCAATGTCTTCGAAAACTTTCGCATTTTTTATGGGCCATACTGTAGTGCAATCCTTGCAAAAAATCCTGGAGTAATTTCTAGAGCAATTTCTGAAGGAATCCCTGCAGAAAATTTCCAAATAACTCTCGGAAAGATTCCCTTACAGAATCTTATTTCTTCGAATTCACAATGAAATCCCTGAAAACTTTCCAGAAGAAATCCTTAGAAGACTTCCGGTCGGAATCGCTGGAGGTTTTTTGAACGCATCTGTCTAATAATGTATTTAACCCTCATTTTGCATTAGGATACTTTTTGACCTACACCATTAACTTTGTCACCGAGATGTTCCCAACGCGTTGCAATTAGAAGGTTAACTCGTTGTTTCACTTACTTGCTGCGGTAATTTTTGGATTTATTTCTGGACTTAGTGTACTGGAGTAATTTCTGTAGCAATCCATGAAAAAACGGTTGAAAAGCCGTTTCTTGTCCTTCCAACTTCGACAGCACTGTGTTGTTCCATCAGATAACGCCTACGACTTATGCAATCAAGCGAAGCATTGATTATCACCTTAATACGCCTGGCATCCACGCACCAACGTGTGAACCCTCTGCCAACCATATCCCACCAACACTCCTACACCCGCATGAATTTGTGCAGACGCGGAGGAATATTCGGTCTGCTGTGAATACAAACGATTGCAATCATCACTTCCTGCCCCTTCTCCACATTGATCAGCAACCTAACGTGGCTGCCCCACCAACGTTCAGAAGATGTCTGCTAGTCCCCGGCAGAGATATTATTGGTTCCATTTGTGAATTTAGCTGATCTGGCGATACTGGAGTAGCATCCACGGGCGGTCAAACAAACTCAAGCTCAAGCAAGGTAAATATTTATTTAAATGAATCCGTGGAACATTTCCTGATAGCAGTCCCTGGGTGATTTTCTTACGGAATAGGTACAGTCAATTTCGAAAGAATTTCTGAAAGAATACTTGTAGAAATGCCTAAAGCGGTTTTGAAAAAAACAAACTACTGTTTCCGAAACCCAAAAAAACGTTACAGAAACCGAAAGTGAAAGATTACGAACTACTTTTAGCGCGAAACAACGGGCAAGAATTAGAACTTGGGATGAACTAGCCCAGCAGGTTAAACTGGCACAACTAGCGAATGAGGCATGCCGTATAAAGCTTGAGAACCTAGGACTGAACGAAGTCCGTTGGTCGAGCTTTGGAGGACACAGATTGGCGTCGGGTCAAATTCTGCTACACTCTGGCCTACGAGGTGAACACGCTCCTTCCCGAGTAGAAGTAAAAATCAGAAAAATATCATCATTTGATATTCCTCAGTGAAATACTCAAAATCATACTTAGCTATTGGTTTGTTTGACATAAGAGATAAAAGATCAAAAATAAGATCAAAAATTAGTATGGGGAAGAACATAATAATATCTCATTTTGATGTTATAAGATCAAACTAATATCTGGGGAGATCTGGGCTGTAGCACATCTAACCAATATCATAAAATTATCTGACAGATGGATTAGAGTAAAAAAAAAAAAGAAAAATAGCCGCGACCAGAATCGAACTTATGACCTTGTGATTTAGTGACATTACCACTGCACTACGACTCATATCTGAAAATAGGAGCTAACAAGAGCATCGAGTTCTACGTTTTCCAAGGTGTTTGCGAGTCATGGTAGTTGTGTTGGTTTGGTCCCGCCATGTTGTAGATGAGTGTGTGAAAGAACTAATTATGATCTTGAATAGTAGTTTTCAGATCTTATAATTTTCGGATGATGCAGATGAATGTGTCAAAGAACTGATTTTGATCTTGAGCAGCAATTTTCAGATTTTTCGATTTCTGGATATTGCAGATGGAAATGTGAAGAGCTAATTTTGATCTTGAGCAGTATTTTTAAGATTTCTCAATGATAAATGTTCTATTGCAGAATATTAATATAGTTTCCACCCAAAATTTGCTAGCTGACGTGATGGTATGAAAAATAAAAATGAATTAAGGCTCAATTAGGAATTGCATATTTTCCTAAACTAAGAGAGTACTTTTCTCTAGATGATTTTACATTTTATGCTCTTTCTCTGCATTGTTTTCAAAGCTTGTGATCCAAACTTTAAAAACGACATGCGTAGAAACATGTTTGGTTTATTTTGCGCCTAAAACAGAACGAATTTCCACCAATAGGACGCAATCAGTGATGTACTAGATTGTAGTAATGAGCTGAATTTTTGTATGGTGAGAAGGTAAATTCTCAATTTTTGCAATGAAATGACGCAAAAAAACTTGGCTATTATGATTCCTTGCCTAATTTAACGGTGTTTGAGCTAAACTTTGGGTAACTGTGTTATTGTTTTCTCCATTTCTTGCAACAAAGTTTTCCAAAATTTTGTTCTAGCAGCATTACGTAAGGCAAGGAATCATAATACCCACGCTTTTTGCATAATTTCTTTGCAGAAACGAAGAATTTACCTTCTAGCCATAAAAAATCTAGTATGTATTTCACTGAACTGTCGCCCAGAAAAGCTTTGGAAACATTTAGAAGATCGTAGTCGTCACGACTCTCGTCTGTTCGTATTCTTTATTACACCAACGAACCTAACCTAAAAATGACTGACAATTCACAGGTCATTTTGACAGATGTAACATGAGCATGAAAAGAGCGGCAACAAGATCGATAAAGTAGAATACATGATCCGTCTTTTTCATGCATGTGTGTGGTCTGTCAAAATGACCTCAGAAGTGTCAAACATTTTCATGGCTAGCTTTGTTGTTGTAATGAAGAATACCCGAGGCAGAATTGCTACGCAATTTGTTGGTTGAAATTCAAAAAGCTGATCGTCTGCAGCGGTATGTTTTGTTGAATCTAGAATCAATGGTCCGTTTTTCGAAATGGACGTATTTTGCTGAGCGGGCCGATAAAGTTCCCAAATTGTCCGGTGATTCATTTATTGGATTCGTACCACAAATGCAAGTTTGACATCGAGGTCTAGCTCATGTTGTCATCGGACTCAATTGGAAAGCCTCTGCTGGTTTACTCACAGTGAAATAAAATAATTAAAAACTGGGATTAAGAAATCTATCTTTATGCCTATTTTTTTTGCCTTTCTCGTACACCAAGGTGTACCGAAAGGCTATACGTTCACTCCAAAAATGAAATTTCGATAGAGCCCCCAGAGGGGCAAGTTTCATATACCAATCGACTCAGCTCGACGAGTTGAGATGATGTCTGTGTGTGTGTATGTGTGTGTGTGTATGTATGTGTGTGTGTATGTGTACAAAAAAAGGTCACCTCACTTTTAGATAGTATATATCAACCGATTTTAACGATCGACGGCTCATTCGACGCGGCATCTGGTCCCATTGTTTCCTATTGAAAATGGTTCGGATCGGTCCAGCCGTTCCGGAGTTATGGCCATTTAGGTGTTCCGGAACCGGTACCCCTGGAAGGGGCCAGACATGAAAATGCACCAAACCCATACATGCGACCCATCAAACCACGGCATTTCGGATTATCTGATGAACGGTAAGCAGGAAAATAGTCTCAGACCATATCTGAACCGGTAGTGTTCCGGAACCGGTTCTGGGTGTCCCGCCGGAAGTGGCCAAATATCAAATTGAACATAACTCATGCATGCGACACATCAAACAGCGGCTTTTTCGATAACCTCATGAACGGTTAGCAGGAAAACAGTATCAGACCACATCTGAACCGGTAGTTTTCCGGAACCGATTCCGGATGTCCCACCGGAAGTGGCCAATTATAAAAGAGTACCAAACCCATGCATGCGACACATCAAACAGCGGCATTTTCGTTAACCTGATGAACGGTTAGCAGGAAAACAATAGCAGACCATATCTGAACCAGCAGTGTTCCGGAATCGGTTCCGGGGGTCCCGACGGATGTGGCCAAATATAAAAGTGAACCAAACCCTAGACCAAACCCATACATGCGACACATCAAACAGCGGCATTGCCGATAACCTGATGAACGGTAAGCAGGAAAACAGTATCAGACCATATCTGAACCGGTATTGTTCCGGAACCGGTTCCGGATGTTCCGCCGGATGTAGAAAAATATAAACGAGTACCAAAGCGATGTATGAGACACATCAAACAAAGGCATTTCCGGTAATCTTACGAACGTTAAGCAGGAAAACAGAATCAGACCATATCTGAACCGGTAGTGTTCCGGAACCGGTTCAGGATGTCAAATTGAACATAACTCATGCATGCGACACATCAAACAGCGGCTTTTTCGATAATCCGATGAACGGTTAGCAGGAAAACAGTATCAGACCACATCTGAACCAGTAGTGTTCCGGAACCGGTTCCGGATGTCCCACCGGAAGTGGCCAAATATAAAAGAGTACCAAACCCATGCGACACATGAAACAGCGGCATTTTTCATAATCTGATGAACGGTTAGCAGGAAAGCAGTATCAGACCATATCTGAACCGGTAGTTGTCCGGAACCGGTTCTGGGGGTCTCGACGGATGTGGCGAAATATAAAAAAGTACCAAACTCATGCATGCAATACAACAAATAACGGCTTTTCTGATAACCTGATGACTGGTTATAAAAGAAATAGGTTAGGACCACATTAGGGACAGCCGGCAGTGCCGTAACCAGTTCCGGGTGTCCCTCCGAAAGCGGCTAAATATAAAATTGAACTGCACCTATGTATGCGACACAGCAAGGCTAGGATTTTTTCATAACCTTATGAACGTTAACAAGCAAACAGGTTCCGACCGGTGAAAAAAATGTTTTACGCATATGGTCAAATCTCAACCGTTACGTAGTAATTGAACATTACATGTTTTTGACTTTGCTCTGAAGCTGGCTATAACTTGAAAATGGTCAAACTTATCGTAATTGAAAGATTATCAAATTTGCTACCAAAAAGATCTTGGAATCTATTGGTTTAGTGAGATAACTAAAGCCTGTATACGCAATAATCGGGACACAGAAGTACGGCTGTAGCTCTGCAATGAATCGGTAAAATTTAGGGCTTCCAATTTTCCCGGGATTCAGCTTCCCGGGAAACGGGAAAAAATATAACCTTTTCCCGGGATTTCCCGGGATCCCGGGAAATTAAGAAATTTTATTTTTTAAGCGAAAAATGTATTTATTTTAGAGAAAATCGAATATCAGACATCATATTTTTCCATTTCCTATTGTATACTGTCCACAATTCAGCAAATTTCAAGATAAGAAAGTTCATATTTTACCGTCAATGCATTTTAAGTACGATATTAACCAGCATCAAGTATTGAAATTTTGAATTTAAATACATGAACGTGTTTTGCTAAAAGTAGTTTATTGTTTATTGATTATTTTGGGTAC